>NC_060002.1:0-300519 GCF_912999745.1 Papilio machaon
ATAAGGAACTGGAAAAAGAGGAAAAGGACAAAATGTACGAAAAAATGTATGAAATGAAAAAATCTTTAATACAGAAAATGGAGGAACATGAGGAGTTAATAAAACAAAGTAATCTAAAAATTAATGATTTGAAAACTACACTGGATAAACATAATGAAATTCAAAATCAAACCTATACTTATGCTAGTGCCGTGACGAAGGGAATGAGAAGACCACAACAGACAGCTCTGCATTCTGTTGTGATTACATCAAAGAATGAGACAGATACAGGTGAGGAGGTCTTAAACAAAATAAGAAAGACCGTAAACGCGAAGGACGGCGGAGTCGTAGTAGAGAAGTTGAGAAGGGTTAAAGACAGGAAAATAATTGTTAGTTGCAAAACGGTGGAAGACAGGAATGTTTTAAAAGAGAGGTTGAGTAAAGCCGAAAAACAACTAGAGGTCAAGGATATAAAAAACAAAAATCCACTAGTAATATTGAAAGACGTCCTTAGCTATAATACAGATGAAGAAATTATAGAGGCCCTAAGAAATCAAAATAAGCCTATAATTAAGGAGGAAGATGAAATAGAAATATTATATAGAAAAAGGGCAAGGAATGCACTTGCAAGACATATAGTGTTACGAGTGCCCCCGCAGGTGTGGAAGAGTATGATTGAGAAGGAGAAGGTGCAGATCGACCTGCAGAGGGTGCGGGTGGAAGACCACTCGCCCCTCGTGCAGTGCTCGATCTGCCTCGAATACGGCCACCCAAAAAGGTTGTGCCGCGACCGAAACGGTCGATACGAAAGATGTAGTCACTGCGGGGACACGGAACACAAAAAAGAAAAATGCATCGAATGGCGTGAAGGGAAGGAACCCGTGTGTTTCTTGTGCAAACGTGAGAAGATGGATAACCTAAACCACAACGTCTTCGACCGAGAGTGCCCGGTGAGGCAGAGATGGGATGCAATAGCGAGAGCCGCCATTGCATACTGCTGAGGATGTCCCGGGCACTCTCAAAAGTCGAATAGATAATCACAGCATAGGAACAGTGGTCGAAGGTGATGGAGGGAATCCCGACCGGCATGATGACAAATTAATGACAACGAAAACGTATTTTGGCAGAAATGGGTACATGTATGAGGTTTCGTCCATCATAGAGGATGGGTGGGCTTCAACGAATGAGCCGATCTGGAGCCCTCCACGCATTCGCCACAATAAAAACCAACGGTCGGAAAGCCGCGTGGACCACACTAAGGTCAAAACAAGTAAGACGGCAATAAAGGTGGGGTCGTATGCTGAAACTTACGACCAAACATTTATCGAGTGTAGGCCTTCGGCGTCTGCGTTGGCCGCACGGTTTTCCGACCCGAGGAAGGGCAGCAATAAAAAAGGTAAAATGGTTAACAAAAGAGCAGTAAAAAAGGGCACTGAGGAGTCGACATGGGATCCTCTACATATTCGACAAAACAACAACCAACGGTCCGAAAACCGCGTGGACCACACTAAGGTCAAAACAAGTAAGACGGCAATAAAGGTGGGGTCGTATGCTGAAACTTACGACCAAACATTTATCGAGTGTAGGCCTTCGGCGTCTGCGTTGGCCGCACGGTTTTCTGACCCGAGGAAGGGCAGCAATAAAAAAGGTAATATGGTTGGCAAAAGGGGATTAAATAAGGACATTTGGGAGTCGACCTGGGTCTCTTTACACATTCGCCAAAACAAGAACCAACGGTCCGAGAGCCGTGTGGACCACATCAAGGTCAAAACAAGTAAGATGGCAGTAAAGGTGGGGTCGTATGATGAAACTTACGATCAAACATTTATCGAGAGTAGGCCTTCGGCGTCTGCGTTGGCCGCACGGTTCTCTGACCCGAGGAAGGGCAGTAACAAAAAAGGCAACAAGGTCGAAAAAAGGGGATTAAAAAAGGATATTGGGAAAGCAGGAATTGGAATAGGAAGGGATACGGATAAAGCAATAGACAAGATTAGAAACAAAATTAAGAAGACAAAAAACGTACTTACCAAAGGAAGTAGACAGGAACGCACGAACAGAAGCAAAATTGGCCCCTCATACCTGGGAAAGAAACGTAATGGTGCAAATGCTATAGTAAAAAGGCTTCGCAAGGTGCGGCTTCCTTGGGCGCATGCTTTCATGCGAAGAGTGAACGCCGCACACCGCACCACATATACCATTTGCACCATCACAAACCAGCATTAATAAACTTAACACAACAAGAAAAAATATGAGGCAAAAATGTAAACTGGATTGACAAAGTCTCCGACCCACAAATATGTCGGGGGATCTCGGGAAAAAAAAAAAAAAAAAAAAAAAAAAAAAACCTAACCTAACCTAACCTAACCTAACCTAACCTAACCTAACCTAACCTAACCTAACCTAACCTAACCTAACCTAACCTAACCTAACCTAACCTAACCTAACCTAACCTAACCTAACCTAACCTAACCTAACCTAACCTAACCTAACCTAACCTAACCTAACCTAACCTAACCTAACCTAACCTAACCTAACCTAACCTAACCTAACCTAACCTAACCTAACCTAACCTAACCTAACCTAACCTAACCTAACCTAACCTAACCTAACCTAACCTAACCTAACCTAACCTAACCTAACCTAACCTAACCTAACCTAACCTAACCTAACCTAACCTAACCTAACCTAACCTAACCTAACCTAACCTTTTTTTTTTTTTTTTTTTTTTTTTTTTTTTTTTTTTATAGTCAGGAAATGCGTTTACGCACGCCTACGCCGGGCTGTGCAATGGCGTAGGGAGTGTGGGACTCGCCGGCCACAGAAGGTGACCGGAATACCCACTAAAACCTGACTGCCCTCTAACGCATTATGGCGGGCGCCACGGGAACGCTTTAGCTTTCTTCCGTGGCCCCGCCTGCGTTATCGCCCTGAAGGGGCCTCCCTCTCACGCATGGTTTGTGGGGAGAAGTACGGCGGCGAAACCCCGCCTCCTTCTCCCCACTCTCCTGCGTCTGAGCGGGGGCGCGAGGGGATTATCCTCGCGCTCTCGCTCCCTTTCCTCCTTCTGCGAAATTACAATTTCGCAGAAGGAGGAAACCGCCTCCCATGACCCCTCACTGCCCAGCATGGCGCAAATTACGCCTGGGAGTGAGAGGTCATCACCAATCGCCGCTACCAGAGTGCGGCGCTCTTCGGACCACGCTGTACATACCTGAAGGGTGTGTTGCGCGGTGTCCTCATCAGCGCCGCACTCGTGGCACGACGTCGTCTCCTCTCTTCTTATACGGCACAGGTACCGCCCGAAGCACCCGTGTCCTGTCAGCACCTGTGAAAGTTTGTAATTCAATGCGCCGTGGCGCCTCCCGCACCAGTCCGAGAGCCGTGAGCGTATGGCCTCTATGGTGCGGGCGCCGTATTTGGCGTCCGCTAGGCCAGCAGCCCACAGCTCTATGGTCATTCGCTTTCTCTCCGCCCGGGACCGGGCGAGCTCCTCTGGAGCCGGGGCTTCGCCCCGAGCTCTCTGCTCGGCCCGCTCCCGGTACGCTTCGGCCAGCACACCCGCTTCTATCTCCCACGGGGGAGTGCCGGCCAAAGCGCAGGCCGCTGCGTGGCTCACCGTGCGGTAGGCCATGCATGCGCGCACCGCAACGATGCGCTGCGGCCTGCGGAGGAGGGCCCTGTTTGGCGCGTCCAGGGCTTCTGCCCATATCGGCGCGCCGTACAGGGCCATACTGCGAATGACCATGGCGTACAAGCGTCTGACCTGTACGCCCGGACCTCTCAAGTTCGGGAGGAGCCTGGCGAGGGCAGAAGCCGCGCCGACGAGTCGGGGGGTTAGCGTCCGGAAGTGATCTCCGAAACGCCAACCCCCATCGAGGATAAGGCCAAGATATTTGATCCGGGCCTTAACCTCGACCTCGTCCCCGTTGATCCGGAGGGTCGCTCCTGCGGGCACTCTCCACCTCGGCCCTTTGAAGCAGAGGGCCTCGGTTTTGTGGAGTGCCACGCGGAGTCCGAGCGCCTCGATTCTCCGGACCAACAGGGTGGCCCCGGCTTCCGCCCTCCTCTTAACTTTTCTCCAGGTGGTGTCCCGGACGGCTATCATCGTGTCATCTGCGTAGCAAATGACAGCCATCCGGGGCAGCACCTCCCCGCGGATGGCCCAATCAAAGCCGATGTTCCACAGCAGGGGTCCTAGGACGGACCCCTGAGGAACACCGGAGGCCATCCGCCGCTCCTCTCTTCCCTCCCTCCCCATGTAGGACACTACCCGCTCTCGCAGGTAGTGTCCCACAATCCTCCGGAGATAGAGGGGCAGTTCGTGAAACCGAAGTGCCTCCTCTATTACTCCGAAGGGGAGGGAGCCGAAGGCGTTGGCGATGTCAAGTGACACCGCCACCGCCCCCTGTCCCCTCTCGGCCGCATCCTTCGAGAACCTTTTCAGGGCGGTCAGGGCGTCCAAGGTGGATCGCCCGGACCGGAACCCGAACTGGTTCTCGGAGAGCTGCGGCCCTTCCGTCTCCAGATGCTGGATGATTCGGGAAGCCAATACTCTTTCGAGTAACTTCCCAGCCTCATCCAGCATCACGAGCGGCCGGTGACCAGAAGGAGAGTCGACGGGGTGACCCTCCTTCCTCAGCAACACCAGCCGCCCCTCCTTCCACACCCCGGGGAAACGCCCCTCCGCCAGACAGTCGTTAAACAGTCTGCGGAGGCGTTCCCCGAGGTGTTCCAGCGCAATGTGCAGGACCTTTCCAGGCACTCCGTCTGGCCCCGGGGCCTTGCGGGTCCCCCTGAGCCGGCCCGCCGCCCTGGCCATTTCCTCCTTCGTTATCGGGGGTGGGGCGAGGGCGGCGGACCGGTTCAGCGGTTCGTCGTCGTCCGCCGGCATGTCTCTTGTCATGCGCGGTGGTACAAAAGAAGGGCTATCCGGGAACAGCCCTTCGACCACCGCGCTAAGGACCGCCGGCTCCATCGTTTCCGTGGGGGGCGCCACCTTCAGCTTCGCCCGCACCATGCGGTATGGGCGCCCCCACGGGTCTGCGTCTAAGGTCGCCAAGAACTCCGCATAGGCAGAGTCCTTGGCGGCCTTGATCGCGCTGGAGAACGCCTTCTTTGCCGAGCTCAGCTCGGCGTGAAGGCGTTCTAGCTCCTCCTCTGTTCGGTTCCGCCGTCTGCGGCACCGGGTGAATGCACGTCGGGCTGCGTTACTGGCGGAGCGCAGGGCGGCTAGGTCCTGCGTCCACCAGTACACGCCTTCCCGGGGCGCGAAGCCACGTCGCGCCCTGGGCATTCCGGCGTTGCAGACGGCGGTCAGATCTCGACGAAATCTCGCCGCCCTCTCGTCGACCCCCACCGTTTGGGGGGGTTCCTCCGCCCATGCCCGGACGATGGCGGCTTCTTCCGCCAGGTCAGGGTCGAGGCGTGAGAGCTGCCACTTTGGGAAGCCCTCAACGCCTCGTCGTCCTGCCGCTGCCGTCCGGGCCTGTGACCCCTGGGGCGCGGTGGAGACCCTGAACCGGATGTACAAATGATCGGACAAGGTCTCCACCTCCTCGAGGACACGCCAACACGATATGCGTGCACCGATGCCGGGGGTCGCGAACGTGACGTCCACGACTGATCCCCCTTGTCGGCGCACGCACGTGTTGGCGTTGCCTTGGTTCTCCGGAACTAAGCCGATCATGACGGCCCAGTCCCGGAGAAGCGCCCCTTTCAGGTCAGTGATGGAGGACCCCCACGCTGCGCACTTAGCGTTGAGGTCCCCCATCACGATGACCTGGGCCGGTGATGCTCTCTGCACAACCGGCTCCAGGCCATCCAGGAACCTCTCGAATTGTCGGAGGTTCCTGTTTGGGGAGAAGTAGACTCCTATGAGTACTACTTCTCCCCAGTTCACCGCCACGTAGCCCGCTCCTCGCTCCCTGAGGGAGAGGGGTCGCGGGCTCGAAGGCGGCGCCACAATGGCGACTGATCCCTCTGTGTCCCCGAACCAACTGGGTTGGGGGGGGACAAAGTAGGGTTCAGCCACGACCGCAACAGCAATTCTCCACTCTGCCAGGCACTGCATGAGCAAGTCCTGTGCCCTGGCAGAGTGGTTGGTGTTCGTCTGTAGTAGGTCGAAATGCAGGTGTCTTGGCATTAAGATACCTGCATTTCTTCCTCCTCAGCCATACGGCTGCCGTGCGGTTGGGGCTGAGTGCGAGGCACTCTGCTCGACGACGGGGCTTTGCCCTTCACCGACGGGGGTGTGCACTTGGCACCCCCCATCACATGTGAGTGTGGGCGCCCCGTCGTTGCACACACGGTGCATTTGCAGGGGGCCTCGCACTCTGCCGACTTGTGTCCTTCACTGCCGCAGCGGAAGCAGAGACGCCCGTTCTCTGTCTCCGCTGGGCATAGAGCGCGAGTGTGGCCCAGCATCATGCATTTATAGCAACGCAATGGCTGGGCCTCCACTGCTTTGACGGTGGCCATCGTCCATCCGATGGCCACTCGTCCCGCCTTCACGACTGCCTTAGCGGCAGTCGCTGGGCACTTGACCAGGGCGGAGCCTCCGCCCCAGAAACTCGGCCTGATATTGCCTACTTTCATGGAGGTGGGGGGACACCCGCCGACCGATGCCAGTTGGGCCGCCACTTCCTCAGTGGTCACCGTGTCATCCAGACCGGTGATCCTGAGGACGGCCATTTTGGTTGGGCGGGTGATGTCCGCCCAGCTGCCTACTGCCTCCACCAGGGCGGCGGCGAGACGGTCCGCGGTTTCCTCGGGGGTGGCCCCCCCGACCTCCATCAGTTTGGAGCCGGTCATGCTCGTTCGGATCCTGACCGACTCCAAACCGAATTCCCTCAGGGAAATCGAGGACCTGGCCTTTGCCAAGACCTCGGTGTATCTCGCATCAGTCGTGGCCCCTTCCGCGGTGGTCATGGTGGCCCCTTTCTTGAGGGTCACCACTATGGCCGCGGTTTTTGGGGCAACGATTTTTACGGCCTTTGGTGGGGCCGGGGCGATCTGCCGGGTTGTTCCGGCTGAGGGGGGGGAATTAGCAGCAACAGCTGCGTTTCCCCTCTTCTTCCGCCGGACAACCTCGGACCAGGAGTTGCCCGCAGTCCCCGTCTGGGCTTCCCCCTCTCCGCTTGTTCCAGCGGTTGGGGGGGGAGGGGTCGCATCTGCCTGTCCTGCCCCCTGTTTTCCCTTGGAGGGAGGAGGAGGCGGGGGGTCAGTCGGCCGCTTTGCGGCGCCCTTCTTCGGCGCCTTCTTTACCGCCCTGGGTGTGGGCGCCTGGGGTGGCTGGGTTTCCCCATCCACCTCCATGGCACCCTCCACGAGCCCCGACCGGGACTTGTGACGGGGCGGCGGCGGCTGCCGTTGGTCGGCACGCAGAGGGGGCCTCATGACGGGCTCCGGAGGAAGGCGCATCTCCAGGTCTTGTAGGCGGGCATTGATCATCCCGCCTACCGACTGTAGGAGTTGCCCCTTCATCTCCTCCATGGCGCATCTGAGCACCTCCTCAAAGTTGGGCTGCTGGGGCCCTGTCGCTTCTCTCGGGGCTGTAGCGGACTTCCGCTGCGACTCGACGTACGCCTGTTTGAAGGCACGCAGCTCGTTGCGGACAATATCCAGCTCCCTTGAAAGGCGAGCATTGTCCGCGCGGAGCCTACGCTGTTCTTCTTCAGGCGTTATGTCGCGAAGGCCCTCCACCGCTTCAACAACACATTTAGTGGCCCGGTTAATTTGCCCCCACACGGTACCCTTTAGGTGGCCGCTCTTCTTAATTTCCTCCTTTATCTTTTCTACACTTTTTAGAGCCTCCTCGGCGAGGGCCTCGACCGTGCCCCTGGATAGGGCGTCGGGGGTCCCGTCGTCAGAGGCTTTTGCTGAAGCCACTATGGGGCTCGCTATCCTCCCGCGAGGGCGGTAACTTGGATCGGGGTCCTCCCCCTCACTATCCCCCCCATCAGCTAAGTAGTCTTTAGCCTCCTTGAGGAAGCTGTAAACCCCTACCGGGCGCCTAACGCGGCCCCTCGTCGAAGACGAGGCCACTTTATGCGCCACGGCCGGGGCGTCCTCATCCGCGGATGTAGCGGCCAACGGCCGTTTATGGGTCGTTCCCGTTCGGAACTTTAATGTCAAGCCCGCTGACCGCGGCTTACCTCCCTTATTTTTCCTTGCGGCGTCCTCGGTGCACGCGGCGCCCGCGGCTCCCAGTCGGCGCCCGGAGGCGCCCTCGTCCTCTGAACACGTGTAGTCCGACATGGAGGTGTCCTCCCCCATGTCGTAAGCCGCTTTGTTTTGGTCGCTCATAGCGATTGTAGACTTTTCATAGGTAAAGTTCTACAAACACTAAGATACGCACTTAAACACTAAAAAACTAAACTATTTTGGTCTCTGTCCACCCTAAAACTATACCGGTCGACTTGTCTCACTGAGACGCATCTCCCGGTATATCACACGTCGAAATCGAAACACTTTTTGGAATTTGTCGTAAAAGTGCCACGCCCAAAACGACCGTTACAACACTTAAACACTAAAAACTTAACTAATTTGGTCTCTATCCACCCTAAAAACTATACCGGTCGATTTGTCTCACTGAGACGCATCTTCCGATATATCACACGTCGAAAACGAAGCACTTTTTAGACTTTGACGAAAAAGTGCCACGCCCGAAATAACCGTTAAAACACTAAAACACTAAAAACTTAACTAATTTGGTCTCTGCCCACTATGTATTATATATCACTAGATGCGTCTCGCCGAGGCGCATCTCCCGATGTATAACACTGGTATATCACCTCACTTTTTACCACATTTAAAGATTTTTAAATGCGGAGCGACACGGAAGCGATGCACACGGTACGGCAACCGGCGCGCGACTAACCTAACCTAACCTAACCTAACCTAACCTAACCTAACCTAACCTAACCTAACCTAACCTAACCTAACCTAACCTAACCTAACCTAACCTAACCTAACCTAACCTAACCTAACCTAACCTAACCTAACCTAACCTAACCTAACCTAACCTAACCTAACCTAACCTAACCTAACCTAACCTAACCTAACCTAACCTAACCTAACCTAACCTAACCTAACCTAACCTAACCTAACCTAACCTAACCTAACCTAACCTAACCTAACCTAACCTAACCTAACCTAACCTAACCTAACCTTTTTTTTTTTTTTTTTTATAGTCAGGAAATGCGTTTACGCACGCCTACGCCGGGCTGTGCAATGGCGTAGGGAGTGTGGGACTCGCCGGCCACAGAAGGTGACCGGAATACCCACTAAAACCTGACTGCCCTCTAACGCATTATGGCGGGCGCCACGGGAACGCTTTAGCTTTCTTCCGTGGCCCCGCCTGCGTTATCGCCCTGAAGGGGCCTCCCTCTCACGCATGGTTTGTGGGGAGAAGTACGGCGGCGAAACCCCGCCTCCTTCTCCCCACTCTCCTGCGTCTGAGCGGGGGCGCGAGGGGATTATCCTCGCGCTCTCGCTCCCTTTCCTCCTTCTGCGAAATTACAATTTCGCAGAAGGAGGAAACCGCCTCCCATGACCCCTCACTGCCCAGCATGGCGCGAATTACGCCTGGGAGTGAGAGGTCATCACCAATCGCCGCTACCAGAGTGCGGCGCTCTTCGGACCACGCTGTACATACCTGAAGGGTGTGTTGCGCGGTGTCCTCATCAGCGCCGCACTCGTGGCACGACATCCTTTCCTCTCTTCGTATTCGGTGAAGGTATCGCCCGAAGCACCCGTGGCCTGTCAGCATCTGCGAAAGTCTATATGTGATTGCGCCGTGGCGCCTCCCGCACCAGTCCGAGAGCCGTGGGCGTATGGCCTCTATGGTGCGGGCGCCGTATTCGGCGTCCGCTAGGCCAGCAGCCCACAGCTCTATGGTCGCTCGCTTTCTCTCCGCCCGGGACCGGGCGAGCTCCTCTGGAGCCGGGGCTTCGCCCCGAGCTCTCTGCTCGGCCCGCTCCCGGTACGCTTCGGCCAGCACACCCGCTTCTATCTCCCACGGGGGAGTGCCGGCCAAAGCGCAGGCCGCTGCATGGCCAACCGTGCGGTAGGCCATGCATGCGCGCACCGCAACGATGCGCTGCGGCCTGCGGAGGAGGGCCCTGTTTGGCGCGTCAAGGGCTTCTGCCCATATCGGCGCGCCGTACAGGGCCATACTGCGAACGACCATGGCGTACAGTCGTCTCACCTGCACGCCCGGACCTCTCAGGTTCGGGAGGAGCCTGGCGAGGGCGGAAGCCGCGCCGACGAGTCGGGGGGTTAGCGTCCGAAAGTGATCTCCGAAACGCCAACCCCCATCGAGGATAAGGCCAAGATACTTGATCCGGGCCTTAACCTCGACCTCGTCCCCGTTGATCCGGAGGGTCGCTCCTGCGGGCACTCTCCACCTCGGCCCTTTGAAGCAGAGGGCCTCGGTTTTGTGGAGTGCCACGCGGAGTCCGAGCGCCTCGATCCTCCGGACCAACAGGGTGGCCCCGGCTTCCGCCCTCCTCTTGACTTTCCTCCAGGTGGTGTCCCGGACGGCTATCATCGTGTCATCCGCGTAGCAAATGACAGCCATCCGGGGCAGCACCTCCCCGCGGATGGCCCAGTCAAAGCCGATGTTCCAAAGCAGGGGTCCTAGGACGGACCCCTGAGGAACACCGGAGGCCATCCGCCGCTCCTCTCTTCCCTCCCTCCCCATGTAGGACACTACCCGCTCTCGCAGGTAGTGTCCCACAATCCTCCGGAGATAGAGGGGCAGTTCGTGGTACCGAAGTGCCTCCTCTATAACTCCGAAGGGGAGGGAGCCGAAGGCGTTGGCGATGTCGAGTGACACCGCCATCGCCCCCTGTCCCCTCTCGGCCGCATCCTCCGAGAACCTTTTCAGGGCGGTCAGGGCGTCCAGAGTGGATCGCCCGGACCGGAACCCGAACTGGTTCTCGGAGAGCTGCGGCCCTTCCGTCTCCAGATGCTGGATGATTCGGGAAGCCAATACTCTTTCGAGTAGCTTCCCAGCCTCATCCAGCATCACGAGCGGCCGGTGGCCGGAAGGAGAGTCGACGGGGTGACCCTCCTTCCTCAGCAACACCAGCCGCCCCTCCTTCCACACCCCGGGGAAACGCCCCTCCGCTAGACAGTCGTTAAACAGTCTGCGGAGGCGTTCCCCGAGGTGTTCCAGCGCAATGTGCAAAACCTTGCCAGGCACTCCGTCTGGCCCCGGGGCCTTGCGGGTCCCCCTGAGCCGGCCCGCCGCCCTGGCCATTTCCTCCGTCGTTATCGGAGGTGGGGCGAGAGCGTCAGGCCGGTTCAGCGTCTCGATGTCCGCCGGCATGTCTCTTGTCATGCGCGGTGGTACAAAAGAAGGGCTATCCGGGAACAGCCCTTCGACCACCGCGCTAAGGACCGCCGGCTCCATCGTTTCCGTGGGGGGCGCCACCTTCAGAACCTAACCTAACCTAACCTAACCTAACCTAACCTAACCTAACCTAACCTAACCTAACCTAACCTAACCTAACCTAACCTAACCTAACCTAACCTAACCTAACCAGTCGCGTGCCAACCGCCAAGGCGAACGGATCGTTCCGCGCGGCTCTAGAGCAAGAAAATCTTAAGTTGCAGAAAAAAGTTGCAGAATTATAAAGTGTCGTATACCGTTGGATGCGTCTCAGTGTTGTGCGTCTAATAGTGAAAGAATCGTGAATTTTGGACAATCTAGTGGAAAGTTATGAAGCAAAAACTAAAAACCGTTAGAGTCAAAAATTTCGCAGAGGAATAACTCCGAAAGTAAATCGAGGACCTATATATTAAATTATATCATTGGAATCAGTATAAATGGACCTTTCTTGCAGTATATAAATTTGATTTTTCTCATTATTGAATAAAATTTTACAAATACTTTTAACTTCAAACACGTGCTGTTTGAAATACTGCGTGTAAAGTGGGAAGTGGAATACATACAGGATTTCATCTAAGTGTAGTGTACTTGAATACAGTGAAAAAACTGAAGTTTACAAAGGTTTAATACTAAAATACAGCAAAAAAAAAAAAAAAAAAAAAAAACAAAATTTTAAACACACGTGCAGCCGGCGACATCTAGTGGTAAGAAGCGGAAACCACTCACCCAAGGCCAAGACATAAGGAGGATTGCACACACACCGAAAGGAAGAATTTAAAAATATTAAGTTTATAGTATTAGTATAACGAATAATTTAACTCTTTAACATTCTCAGTCAGATTTAGTCAAAACATTTAATTAAAGCATTAAACATTAGTAATTAGATTTAATATTAAACTAGGAAAATAAATTGTGTAAAGAAAATTTTGAATCCATATAACTAAATAAAATTTCAAAACTTATAAAATAATTGTTAATTAAAAATATCTAGAACAAATTAAGAAATCAAAACTAAATACTTTCACTTATCAATCAAATTAAAATAGAAATAGAAATTTCAAAATATTATATCAAATAAATATTCTTGTTGTGTGTAATCCACTTAAGTTGTTCTGGAAAAATCCATTGTACTCTGACTGTAAATTAAAGTTGGTGACATCTAGCGGCGAAAAGCTGAACTGTAGATAACAGTAATAAAATATAAAGACAGTCACACACCATAGTAAAAAAGAAATAGAATTTAATTAAAATAATTAACATATTTTAAGTTTAACGTATTACACTTCATAAGAAATTCATCAAAGTAGTATAATATTAAATAAATTAAATAATATACATAGCGGAAATAGATTATAAACTCTACATAAACATTTTTAGAACTTCAATATATTACATTAATTCAAAAACTGTCGTATGTCACCAGCTTAAATTTAAACACTTGTATTACAACTGTATTGTGGAATTAGAGCCACCTAGTGACGAAAAGTTTAACTAATGATAACAAATTAGGAAATAAAGATTGACACACAACAGGGTGGAAGAAATAGAAAAATAATTGATACATTTAATACATTTTAATTTTATTATTTCATAAATTACAATAATTACTAATTATTAGATTAGAAGCAAATACTAAGTAAAACCAAAATTAAACCATTAAATATAAGAGTAACGAAACTAAAATACCATTAATAAGTTAAATTTAGATTATTAAACTTACCATTTTTTATAAAATAATTATTGTAAATAACTAAATTAAAATTAACATCTATATAGAAAATTATTAAACACTCTTTAAAATATTAAAATTATTTTAAGTACTGTTGGGTGTCACTCGCTTTAATTGTTCGTAATAATACTTGTGCACATATAGTATAAGATTAGTTTAATAAGTATTATCACTATATTGATATCATTATAATTATTTGCAACTACAATCAACATTAATTACACCAACAAGCGAATAGATACTTATTTGAAAACATAAATATTAATCAGTTAAATTATCACTCTAGTGAATCACAGCCCGTAACCCAACCATTCTTATCAAACTCCATAAATATTAGGGCCGCAACCCATTCTAACGGCAATATTTACAGAATATATTGAATTTAGACTCAGATATTAACTATTATAAAACAAATATCACTAAACAACATGCATCGAACACCAACCAAACAAAGACCATCGTCCACACAGGAAGTTGCAGAAATAACCACACCAGCACACAGTAATATATATATACCACAGTATAGTGAATTGGAAACCGATTCTGAATCAGAATACTACACCTACCTCGCACACACATCACTACCAGAAAGAAAAGATAATAAAACACCAACTAGGGAAACAAACACCCTCCACAGCTACATAGAAGAGGCGAAATCAGCCCACAAACAAGCCATTGTAAATCTAAACAACTCCAGAAACCTTAAAAGAGAAATAAAAAAAGGAATAGAAAACGCCGTAAAGCGCCTCTTCAAAGTCTTCAATGAAACCATCAAAGAACTCGAATCAAGCAACCTAAGAAAGAACACAAACTCCACCCATCTCCCCCCCTCTCCACCCCCACCCTTAAGTACTAATGAATATAGAAATTTTTCACAGAAAATAGAGGAACACTCAAAACTCCTCGCAGAGAACTTGAACAGAATGGATGGAATAAGCAAACAAATGGAAACATATGCAAGCATTACGGAGAGGGGAAACAAAATCACTCAAGAAAACAGCAAAAGAATAGAAGAATTAAACGAAAATATAATAAAAAACCAAAACACCGAAAACAACAGAAGCAAAACATACGCATCAATAGTAGCATCCAACACACCAATAAAAACAATAGAACAAACACTACACTCTATAAAGATCACATCTAAAGATCCAATGGACACAGGAGAGGAAGTTCTAGACAAAGTTAGAAAGGCCCTTCAGGCTAAAGAGGGAGGTGTCGAAATAGAAAGAATAAGAAAAGCTAAGGACCAGAAAATAATTATAGGTTTTAAAACAGAAAAAGAAAGAGAATTAGTAAAAGAAAAATTAAAAGATACAGAAAACCTAAACGTGCAGGATATACAAAACAAAAATCCATTGGTTGTTATCAGGGATGTACTAAACTACAACACCGATAAAGAAATACTGGCAGCCCTACAGAAACAAAACAAAGATATTTTCAATAACTATACTGAAACAGACAAAATGGAAATCCTCTACAAAAAGAAAGCAAAAAATCCGCAAACAAATCATGTAGTAATAAGAGTCCCCCCCCAGGTCTGGAAGAGCATGATGGAAGCTGGTAAAGTCCGGATAGACTTACAAAAGCTACGGGTAGAAGACCAATCACCATTGATCCAATGCTCGACCTGCCTGGGTTATGGACATCCCAAACGGTTCTGCAAAGATAAAGAAGAAAAATGTAGCCATTGTGGAGGATCCCACAAACAATCTGAATGTGAAGAATGGAAAAACAAATCTGAACCCACATGCTGTAACTGTAAGCAAGCAAAAGTAAACAACCACAATCACAACGCATTCAGCCAGGAATGCCCAATAAGAAGAAAATGGGAACAAATTGCACGGTCAACAATAGCATACTCATAGACTTCACAAACATACACATAAATATAACACAAACACAACTAAACACATTTATAATATACACATATATTATATATAAATAAATTTATAAACACACAAAATAACATACACATACACAAGTCAATAAAACACATAAATACACACTTTTATAAACAAACCACTATTACAGTTTTATACAAATTAAATAATAAACAAATATTGTAAATAAACATGCAAACAAAATTTAAAAAATAATAACCATTGTAAAACAGTAAAAGTGGATTTATACTAACATTAAATAACACACTATACATAAAAGTATAACACAGTGACTAAAACAAAATTCACAAAAATATTTATTTAATATATTACTCACAATTATAGTATTATACAAATTAGTAAATTTATAAAACAAAACAACCAAACCACAATATTAAAATATATATGTACATCACACTTAGGTATATAAACAAACCACTATTACAGTTTTATACAAATTAAATAATAAACAAATATTGTAAATAAACATGCAAACAAAATTTAAAAAATAATAACCATTGTAAAACAGTAAAAGTGGATTTATACTAACATTAAATAACACACTATACATAAAAGTATAACACAGTGACTAAAACAAAATTCACAAAAATATTTATTTAATATATTACTCACAATTATAGTATTATACAAATTAGTAAATTTATAAAACAAAACAACCAAACCACAATATTAAAATATATATGTACATCACACTTAGGTATATAAACAAACCACTATTACAGTTTTATACAAATTAAATAATAAACAAATATTGTAAATAAACATGCAAACAAAATTTAAAAAATAATAACCATTGTAAAACAGTAAAAGTGGATTTATACTAACATTAAATAACACACTATACATAAAAGTATAACACAGTGACTAAAACAAAATTCACAAAAATATTTATTTAATATATTACTCACAATTATAGTATTATACAAATTAGTAAATTTATAAAACAAAACAACCAAACCACAATATTAAAATATATATGTACATCACACTTAGGTATATAAACAAACCACTATTACAGTTTTATACAAATTAAATAATAAACAAATATTGTAAATAAACATGCAAACAAAATTTAAAAAATAATAACCATTGTAAAACAGTAAAAGTGGATTTATAATAACATTAAATAACACACTATACATAAAAAGTATAACACAGCAACTAAAACAAAATTCACAAAAATATTTATTTAATATATTACTCACAATTATAGTATTATACAAACTAGTAAATTTATAAAACAAAACAACCAAACCACAATATTAAAATATATATGTATATCACACTTAGGTATAACATACACCCAAAACATATACAAAAATATAAACAAACATACACAAACGCACACAAAATACAAACATACATAAACACAAACAATACATAACACAAACACAATGTGTACACATAACACTCAAAATACAACAACACAATACAAAGTAAACATACCAATCAAACAACACTCACATAAACACAAGTATATACAATACATAAAAACAAATTAAAACACACACACAACACACACATATGCATATAGAAATCATATAAAAATAAAACATATACAGGCAGGGATGGAGATTTGAAGAATTTGTAAAATTGCATATAAAAGGCACCGAGACAAAATCATACAAATATCAGTCAACCAAGTATAATGGTTTATAATATAAATAACAACAAATATTGTGAACAAACAAGTAAAGTAAACAAGTAAAAAGGTACAAAGAATGTAAAGTAAAATTACAAAAGATTAAAAATAAAAATGTTTATAGTACCATTAATTAAGTAAAATTGTAAAACCTTAATTGATAATTATAACATAATAAGTGGAATTAAGTATTATAAAAACCAGAATAATTGTAAACACTGATAAATCCACAGTATATACCAACATGGCACTTTGTAAACATAATATAAAATAAACATGTAAGTTAGAACAAATAAGTAAATTAGCATAAGAAAATAAAAGTAACAAAATAATTGTATAAGATAGATTAAGTTAGTATGTAAGTACTAAGCTGTAAAATAAAGAAGCAGAGTTGTAGTAGTTTTATTACACCTGTAACAACAATAAACAAATAAATAAAGCAAAATATAAAATAGTAATATAAGATATAAAATGTAAAATAGAAATAAGATAAAATAAGTTAGTATGTAAGTTTCAAGATGTATAATAAAGAGACAGAGTTGTAGTAGTTTTAATACCCTATAAGAATAAATAAATAAATAAATAAAGTAAAATATAGAATAGAGTAGAATAGACGGGAATCCCACCCGTATACAGTAAGAAAGAAGACGAAAGTAAGAAAGAAATAGTATGAAGAAAGAAAGTGCGAGAGGCATAAAAGAGAGAACTTGCATGAAAGATTAAAATAGGCAGACAAAGATTCTGACCACCCATGTTAGAAGTAGATAGTATGGCCTAACCAAAGATTAGGTTAGGTCAAATAAAAAAAAAAAAAAAAAAAAAAAAAAAAAAAAAAAAAAAAAAAAAAAAAAAAAAAAAAAAAAAAAAAAAAAAAAAAAAAACCTAACCTAACCTAACCTAACCTAACCTAACCTAACCTAACCTAACCTAACCTAACCTTTTTTTTTTTTTTTTTTTTTTTTACGTTGGGAAAATGCATTTCCGCATCCCTCCCGTTTCCGGGAGGGTATGTGGGACTCGCCGGCCAAGAAGAAGTGGCCGGAATACCCACTAAAAACCCAACGAAGTTCCGCCACGCGCCTGGTGACCGGGTCACGGGAACACTTGCGCAATCTTCCGCGACCCGGTCAGCGCCGTCCGACAAAGCAGACCCTCCTTTGTGGGGACCTGGGGGTCCCCGAACTTCATGTAAGGCGCACCGGGAACATTACAGTGCGCCTTCCACCTCGAGATCAATTTTGACGCTCGGCGGGCGATGGCTATCTCAGGTCCACCGCCCGGAGCCCTGCCACTATGGGGGCATACGGCGGTCTTGGGCACGCTGCCTGCGCCCGGCCCTGCGGCGGCGGAGAGGATTACCGACTGCGTCGTCCTCCCGCCGCCGCTCAGCCGCCTCCTTTTGCGTCATCACCTCCTCGCAAAAGGAGGCGACGGCTTGCCACGAACTGTCGCTGCTCGCCATGGCATTAGCGACGGCGGGCAGCGAGAGGTCAGTCCCTATTGCCGCCACGAGTGCGGCCCGCTGGGTCGACCAATGAGTGCATGACTCCAGCGTATGTTGCGCTGTGTCTTCCACGTGGCCGCACTCGTGGCACTCCTCGGTGGGCTCTCGTCTCGCCACCCTGCACAGATACCTGCCAAAGCAACCGTGCCCCGACAGGATCTGCACCAGGTGGAAAGAGAGAGCTCCATGCTTCCGGCCCGTCCATAGCTCAAGGACGGGCCGGACCGCCTCAATTGTGCGGTGGCCGGCAGACGGCGTTAAAAGCCGCTCCTGCCACTGAACGACAAGTTCGGCCTCTGCCGCCTGCCGCCACGTACGTTCCTGCACTGGAGGAGGGGGTTCTCCCCGGAGACGGGCATCCGCTCGCCGCCAGTAAACACCGGCGAGCACTTCGGCGTCCAAATCCCAGGGCGGCGTCCCCGCCAACACACAGGCCGCCTCACATGATATGGTGCGATATCCTCGGATCACTCTGACCGCCATGATTCTCTGGGGCCCACGTAAAAGGGCCCTAGTACGGGCGGTCAGAGCGTCCGACCAAATAGGCGCTCCGTAGAGCGCCATGGATCGCACCACACCTGTGTAAAGGCGGCGACACCGCGAGCTCGGTCCGCCCAAGTTCGGCAGGAGCCTACTGAGGGCTCTAGCCGCTCCCACGAGCTTTGGGACGAGACGCCGAAAGTGCTCCTCGAAGTTCCATCGGCTGTCGAGAACAAGACCTAAGTATTTCATTGTGCTCCCGACGCCGATGGAAACTCCGCCAACCACGACTCCGGACTGGGCTGGAGGCGCTCTTCGAGGCCCATGAAAGTATAGGGCCTCAGATTTGTGTAAGGCTACCTCCAATCCCAGTCCTCGGATTCTGGCCACTATTTGGGCCACGCCGGCTGTTGCTCTGCTTCGAGCCTCCCTGTCCGTGCTGCCACAGGCCGTCACGAGGGTGTCGTCGGCGTAGCATACGACGTTAACACCCCTCGGGACGGCCCCGCGCAGGACCCAGTCGTACCCGATGTTCCACAGGAGGGGCCCAAGAACCGACCCCTGTGGAACACCGCACGACATCTCCCTCTCTGACCAGCCACCGCTGGTAGGGTACCCGACCGATCGCTCGGAGAGGTAGGCCGCCACGATCCTCCGAAGGTACCGGGGGACCGTGTGGTACCTCAGCGCCTCCTTGATGCAGCTCCAGGGCAAGGTGTTGAAGGCGTTCGAGATGTCAATAGATATCGCCACCAACACCTCCCCCCGGGATACCGCACTGTCCGCAAGGGCCTTCACCCGCGCTATTGCGTCGATGGTGGATTTGCCCCTGCGGAAGCCATACTGGTTGGCGCTGAGGTGCGGCCCCACCGTCTCCAAGTGGTGGACGAGGCGAGCAGCGATCACACGCTCAAAAAGTTTACTCACCTCGTCCAGCAACACGATCGGTCGGTACGCCGACGGCTCGTTTGCCGGGCGTCCATCCTTCCTGAGCAGGACCAGCTTTCCCTTCTTCCATTCTCCCGGAAACTGACCCTGCTCGAGACAGGCGCAGAACAAAGCCCGAACCCATTGTTCGAGCGGCCCTAGTGCCAGCGCCCAGGCGCGACCGGGGATGCCATCAGGGCCTGGGGCGGTATTTTTCGCGCGCATGCGCATCACCGCCGCCCCGAGCTCGGCCTCCGTGACCGGTGGCGCGCCTAGGCTCTCTTCTCCCTCTACAGTTGGAGGCGCCATGCAGGGCGCCTCGTGTTCGGCTCTTTGCGGAAACAGCGCCGCGACCACCGACTCCACGACGAGAGGCTGAAGACTCCGGGTAATGGGAGGACCCCTGGACCGAAGCTTATTCCGAACCATCTTATAGGGCCTCCCGAACGGATCTCTATCTAGAGTCCCCAGCATCTCGTCGTTGGCCCTGTCTTTGGCCACACCGATGGCCGTCCGCAGAGCCTTTACCGCCTCCCTGTAGAGGGAGTAGAGTCGCTCTTCTTCGGCCAGGTTGTGCCTTCTTCGACGACGGCAGCGGGTGTATTGGCGCCGCGCCGCCACACATGAGCGGCGCAGTGAGGCGACCTCCGCACACCACCAATACGCCGCTTGCCTCGAGGGGGCGGAACGCACTCTCGGCATGGCGCCGTCGCAAATGCGCGTCATGGCAGCACCGAGGCGCTCCGCCTCCTGTACGGCGTCGGTGACGTTGTCCTCACGCGGTGCGGAGAACCACGCCTCAACAAGGGCAACCTCAACAAGGAAGTCGCGGTCCATGCGTGGGAGCGACCAACGGGGACCATCCCCCCGCAAGGGTCGGCTTGGGCCCGTGGGGTTGGCCGGAGTCGTGGAGACAACGAACCTTATGTAAAGATGGTCCGACAGTGTCTCCACGTTCTCCAGCACCTCCCAGCCCCGAATACGTCGTGCCAGAGCGGCACCGGCAAAAGTGACGTCTACTATTGAGCCGCCCTGGCGCCGAACGCACGTATTAACCGACCCCTGGTTCAGGACCGTGAGTCCGGTCGCCGTCGCCCACTCCTCCAGCTCTTGTCCGCGCGGATCCGTCGCCGGGCACCCCCAAGCCGTTGACTTGGCGTTGAGGTCTCCGGCGACGAGCACGCGGGCGGAGTGACTTCTGCCTATGAGAACGCCGACTTCTTCTATAAACTCTTCAAAGTCGGCGAGGCTCCGGTTCGGCGAGAAGTACACCCCGACCACCATGATGTCGCCGACAAGAGCGGAGACATATCCCCGGCCTCGGACAACGTTGGCGAAGGCCGGAGATCCCACCATGGACCGGGACGTCAAAGCCACGACACCATCTATGTCCCCCACCCAATCATCCCCTGACGGGACGCGGTAGGGCTCGGCTACCACTGCGATGTGGATCCCCCACTCCGCCATACTCTGGAACAATAAGTCTTGAGCTCTGGCGGAGTGGTTGATATTAGCCTGGAGGAGATTCAGGTCCATTCTTAACCCTCGACCATTGGAACCTCCTCAGCCACTGGCGCTACCGCCTGGGGCGAGGAAGAAGACTGTCCGGCCACCTGGCTCGAACTGCCTGTTCCTCCCTTCTTTTTCCCCTTGGGTGGGGAGACGCAGGCTCTGCTGCCCGCGCGGTGGCCTGCCGGCCTGCCAGCGGCAGTGCAAACCGCGCAGCACAGTGCCGCGGAGCACTCGCGGGCCTTGTGGCCCGGTTGACCGCAACGGTAACACAAAGCGCTGCGATCAACCTCTACGCTGCATTGGCCCACCGTGTGCCCACGTTCGTGACACTTAAAGCACATAAGGGGCCGGGCGTCCAGAAGCTGAATCTGCGCGGACACCCAGCCCACGAGCAGCCTTCCGCCCTCTACAATTTTTTTCGCAGCTGCGACGGGACAGGTAACAATGATTGACCCAAGTCCGTCGCGGCCGGCGTTTATTCCTCCAGCCCGCACTTGTTCCGCTGGACATACTCCTGCCGCCGCAACAGCGGCGACCACCTCGGCACTGGTAACAGAGTCGTCCAGACCCGTAACCCGTAGGCTAGCCATTTTCATGGGCCTGGAGACCCGGACGACTTCGCTACTTAAGACCTCCCGCAGCTTTTGAGCCAGGGAGTCCGCCTTTTCGCCACTGGAGGCCCCTGGGAATTCGAAAAGGCGGCCTCCATTGGCTGCCTTTCGAAGTCGGACCCCCTGGCCACCGAATTCCGCCACGTCAATTTTTTCTTTTGCCGCGGCAATCACCTTCGCATAGGTCGCGCCCTTCTCTTCCGCCCCCGGTTGCAACGTCAGGACGACTGCTGACGTCTGGGGTGCTTGGAGCTTACGGGCGCGACTCTTTGCGTCGGGCCGCTTTTTAGGCCCCACCTTAATCCACGGGAACTCAATAAGCTGCGGCGGCTGCGGCGGTTGCTGATGCCCCTGTGGAGGACTACTTTTTGTCTTCTTCTTCTTCTTCTTTTTCTTTTTTCTCTTCTCCCCCTCCGAATGCGGGGTAGAAGAATTGCCTCCTTTGGTAGCCCGCGCTTGGGCTTGGGACGGACGAATTTGTGCGGGCGCCGCAGGGCGCTGCGTGGACGAACCGGGCGCCTGCCGCGGGAGCCCGCTAGCGCCAGGTTTGGCTGGCGGCGCTGGGGGCGCCTTGCCCTGTACTCGTGGAGCTGGCACCGGTGCTGATACCGGTGCTGGCCCCGAGAGCGCCGCCGCGTAAGAGCGTCCGCTGTTTCTCTTGTCGGCTGCCAGCGGCGGCCGCAATCTTTTCTCCGGGAGGAGCCTGTCTTCAAACGAGGCCAGGCGGGCATTTAACATCCCGCCCACCTGGACCATCACCGTCCGACAGATCTCCTCTAGTTGGGAGGGCCCTGTAGGGGCGGCCTCCGCGGTCATGTCCGTGGCTGTGGAGGCGGGACCTTGTGTCCGCCCTCTCTGCATTTCCTCCCGTAGCTCTGCCAGCTCCTTGCGGAGGCTGGCCATCTCGGCTCTTAGGCGGGCGTTGTCCGCCTGCAAGTGCCGCGTCTCTTCCGTGACTGTGCGGGCCCCGAGGACTTCCACGGCTTCCTTAATAGATGCCGCGGCGTCCTTAAGGGTCCGCACGAATGTACCCTTCAGGTTGGAGGACTTGGTGGCTACCTTGGTGATGACCTCCAAGTCCTCCTTAACTTGTTCCTGCAGCTGGGCTGCCCCCCTCTCTTCCATCCTCTGCTTGGGCTCCGGAAACAGCTTAGCCCGGGTCTCCCGCCGAAAGCGGGCGATATTTGCCTCCCTGGCGAGGTCTTCCTCAGCCCGCTGCCTAGCTGCTTTCGCCTGGGCCCTCTTTTCTGTACGAGGCCCTATGCAAACTGATGCCTCCGACCTTTCCTCATCAGACCAGCCTGCCATATCTACTTCACTGGGGCGCTTTTGCCCGCGACCCTCACTCCAGAACCTACCGAGATCGTCCCGGTTCAATACCTCTAGGGACCCAACACGACTAGCAGCGGACGCCATGCTCGCCGCCGCGTCCGAGTCGGACTCCGAAACCCTCCTGTCGGCCTGAGGCCCTACCGGTATCGGGGTGCGCGTAAGCACAACCCTCAACTCCTTCGTCAACTCCTTCATCACGTTCCCCTCCTCATAACTTTTGTTTTCTTTTATATCCATACTTGTTCCCACGATTATGGGACGATATACACTCCACCACCGGGTGACGCCCGTTCCGGATAATGGGGCTTCTTACTACAGAGGTCGCCAGGTATCTGTAGGTTTTAACGACTTTACTGTCGGGTTTTTATAGAGTTTTCCTTTCTCGCGCGCCGGCCGGCTAAGGCAAGCGCTCCGCTCCTAGTGGCCCCGCATACTCATAGCGCCGCTTCTACGAGGTCGTTGCGGTATTCCCCTTAACAAACAAAAAATAACCAAAAAATATAAAAGACCAAAACGAAAAAATGCAAGAAAAAACAAACAAAAAAGAAAAAAGCCCCCCCAAAGCCACTAGGTCTACGGAAATCTAGGGAGGTCGGCGTACCCTCCCTAGTTGCGGACGGACGCCCCCCCCACCCCTCCCCGACGGCAGGTTAGTGCACGCCGGGGCCGCCCTCCCCAATTTTCCGCGGGCCTGCCCGGTATGGGTGGCCCTATCCGGTGTAGCCCCGCGGAAAAACCCCCCCCCACCCTACCTAAACCCCACCCCCCCTGAGGGTAATTTTTTATAGAGGTTTTCTTCCTCGCGGCCCCACGATAAGCGCAGGGCCCCCGTTTCCGCTCAGTGCGGACTTACGGGTTTGTTGGCGTTTGGTTCGCGGGGCCGAAGCCCTACCCCGGCAGAAGGCCGGGGCGTTCCCCTATCCACCACCCGGGGACGCGCCACGTCGGAGTTCACCTCTCCGCCCACTCGGACAACCGAGCAGGTCCGTGGAACCTAACCTAACCTAACCTAACCTAACCTAACCTAACCTAACCTAACCTAACCTAACCTAACCTAACCTAACCTAACCTAACCTAACCTAACCTAACCTAACCTAACCTAACCCAGTCACGTCCCGCCCGCCTTGACGACGCGTAGCGCGCAAAGTGTGAAAAAAGTGCTCCGCAAGCCAAAAACGCTCGAAAAATCAAAGTGGTGGTAAAAGTCGGGTGAAGTTACTAGTGCGACATATCGTGAGATAGGGAAAATTATCACGAACACAACGGTGTGAAAATCGCAGTTATAGGTTGAAAAGCCAGGGAGTTATTGGTGAAAAACCACAAATTTTGCAAATTTTAAAACTTTAAAAATTCCCGCTGCGAAATTCAATGCGACAACATATAGTTTTTATCACATCATTGTAAAGGTCTCGACGAGGACTAGGACCTCGAGTTGTCTCCCGAATTTTTCCCGTAAGAAAATCTCGAGAAAATGGGGAAAAACCAAAACAGCGTGACAACGTGGACCTGGTTCCAGACGTGCTAGAAGGACGTGACTTACATCATTGGATAGCCCTTCAAAAACCGAGCAGGTACCAATTTTCAAAAGGAAAATCAGGTCAGTGGTTAAAAAGTTATAAACATTTTAAAAATTGACAAAAAGTGCATAAACTTTAAAAAATCATAACTTTCGATTTAAAGCGAGGACATATATATTTTAAATTATAGTTAGATAGTGCATTTAAAGACGAACAAAAAGACACCCTGCTTGGATTTTTCCCGTGTGCAGTTTTTGAGAAAAACAAGTTTTAAAAAAGTGTTAAAATCGTAAAATAAAAATTCAAAATTTAAGTAATAAAGTAAGAGTGAAGCGTACAATAAAGCTATTTTTAATAAAACATTTTGTGTAAAATTAAGAAAATTTTTGGAAACATTTGGAAAAATAACTGGTTAAATCCGGTTAAGTTATTATAAAGTTTTACAAATCTCGTAAACAAGTGACGTCATAGCGCGCACCTGCAGCCGCGCTCCCCCTCCTCCTCCGCCGCCCGCACCTCACCGCACCTCGCTGGCCGTGGAAGGCGGAGCTTGTGACGTAACTGCACACTCGCGCTGCAGATAAATTATAAACTAGACAATTATTAAACCGACTTGATGACTGAATTAGTTAGTAATATTCAGTAGTTGTATTAATGTGTTGAAATTGTAATATAAAGGACTAGAATAAAAGTGTATAATATTAAAGTGTAAAAATTTTAGTAACTAGTAATTATTAGAGTCTTAAAAATTGCATTAATTGATGTAAAAATTATAAATTTGGCAATTTAATTAAAGTAACGTAAATTATATCAGAAAAATAAGTTAACGAAATTGTCTAAACGTGTTTCTAAATTATAAAACAAATAAATTAAGATAAGATTTTGTAAAACTGGTCAAGTCGGAAAAAGTCAGAATCAACATATTGACCCGGGCTTTTCCCGACAATATTAGTTATAAGTTAGTATAAGTTTAACGGTTGGCGGAGTTGTTGCCCGCCGCCAATAGGATTAAGATAACGGTCCGGGGTCATTGCCCTAGACGTGAAGCAGTAGTTTGACAAGGTTCATTGACCTTTGTATTAGACGTGATAACTGTTATTACTGTTATTATTGGAATTACACTAAAAGGACTGACAAATCAAGTGTATTAGTATTTGATAAAATAAATATTTAATAAATAAAACGACTATAATAACTAAATAAATTTATAAAAAAATTTATAAAAAATTTATTAAATATTTAAATATTTTAAATAACTTAAACATTTTAAAAATCGTTGGAAAACAAAGATTTTTCAAATCTTAAAACTTTGGAATTGTAATTTAAATAAAATAAGAAATAGTTGTTTACATTTTAACCTACATAATCATTTGCATACGCCTATTGTATTCCGAGAGCTCGCTCGCTCGCGGTCGTTAGTGAAACAAAGGAGCGCGGCGGCGGCCATCCTGCAATACAATAGGGCGTAATTAGTTGAAAAATAAGGATAAGACCAAAAATAAAAATTAAGATTTTTATTTCATATCATTTTAAATTTACTTTAACTAAAATTGCATACTTTTTAAATTACTTTTATTATTGTAAATCAAAATTGTATTAAAACATCGTGTAAAAATATAGTGGAAAAGACTCAAAATTTGTCAAACTTAAATTGTAAAACAAAAATTTTAAATTTAATTTAGATTTAGGTCACATGCCATTCTACTAGTATTTACTCTTTAATCAACTTAACTATAATTATAAACACTAAATTATACGAACTAAATTAAAGTTAAAATTCTAACGAATAGTCTTATCCACATAATACAAACGAGCAGTGTTGAAAATTTTTAAAAACTTTGTATAGATTCCACGTGAATAAATACTGGTACTTATAACTTAATACTTATAATACTTAACTCAATACTTGAGTCGAAAACAAGGTTTTAAAAATAACTCTTGACACGAATTAGGTCGATCCTTATTGTTTAAAATAGACATATTGACTCAGACTCTTGTCGGCAATATTAGTAATAAGTTGCTATTGTTTTCCAACAGGCGCTTTTGCCAAGAATTATAATAGAAAATAGTCGTAACTATATTAGCATTTAAGGTTAATTTAAATAGACTAAGACTGTGTCCCCTATTGGGATACTTAAATATAAATTTAATCTTAAGACTGTCCCCCTATTGGGACCATAGAATTAAAAAATTTTAAATAGTCACACTAGGCATAAGTTTTAAAATTTTAAAATAGACCGGTCAAAGACCTATTGAATTAATCAATAATTGTTTTTTGTGTTGTCCGACTGTCCTTTATTGGGACAATACGATTATTATTTTTAGTATTTATATAATTTTAATTTTTAATTCAGTCTTTTGACCGCCACCCCTTTTGGTGGCGAATAGGTTAGGTCAGATTAAAATCACTTTTGGGTTGTACTCACCAGAGAATCATGTCTCCTCCTATGGGAAAAAACGTTAAGAACGTGGTCATCGCACACGCGGACCGTAAAGACGATGGCAAGGAGAAACCCAGAGGAACCGCCACAACACAGCCACGAGCTGTGCCACAGTCAACCTCCCAACTAACGGAGAGTGCCACGACCCGGGCCAGCAGGCTGTACATGGCAGCAAAGGCCCAGCTGGAGCTTTCCGGGAACCTGAAGTCGTCCATCAAGGAGGCTGTCCTGGACAGCCTCTCCGGGCTGTTCCAGGTAGTCCTCCAGGTGGACGACCGGCTCCGAAATCTGGACCTCCAGTTGGAGCAGCTGAGGGCTGAAAAAGAAAGAGAGATCAGAGAAAAGATGGAGGAGAAGGATAAAATTATCGAAGAGCTGGCCCGGAGCAAAAGGGGACAGGACATAGAAATAAAGTTAGCTGAACTCGTCACAAATACGGAATCTATTAAGACGATGATAAACCAGGACATAATGAACAGATTCGATGAATACCCACCGGGCAGGGCACTGTGTGGAAATGTTAAGAAATTGGAAGGGTTGATGGACACAGTCATGGTAATAAAAACCAATGTGGACAAAACAAATAAAACACTGGAAGAGGCCGCCAAGGAAACAAAGGGCGCTGATAAAATAACAGAGCGCGTGATTAAGAAAATAGAGGAAACAAACAGGAAAGTGGAGACGGTCGGGACACGGGTTGGGGAGGTCGGCGAGAGAGTGGTAGAGAACGGAAAAACCTTAAGGGAGACCGGAAAGGCCCTAGAGGCCTTCAAAGGCCCCGGGGCCGTAACATATGCCGAAACGGCAAAGGCCCAAACAGCTAAGGCCCACCACCTCTCGTCAGGCCAACCCAGCCACGCCCTGATCATATCCTCTAAGATAGATATGGACACCAGCGAAAATGTTATTGACAAAGTGAGGCAGGCCCTGGACGCCCGGAAGGCAGGGATACAGATAGATAAAGTAAGAAAAATAAGGGATGGAAAAATAGTTATCAGCTGTGGAAATAAGCCGGATCTAGAAAAAATGGAAGGTCGAATTAAGACCAATAGCGACCTAAGAACGGAACCTGCTGCAATGAGAGACCCTAGAGTGGTCATAAGGAACATGTTCGCCTACAACACGGAAGCGGACATCATCGAATCTTTAAAAGTCCAGAACAAAAGGTTGTGGGCGGACATGGACCCTGATCACTTTAGGGTCAAAGAGGTATACAGAAAAAAGGCGAGAAATCCTCACCAGGCCCACACGGTCCTGGAGGTGTCCCCACAGATGTGGCGCAGAATGATAGAGGCGAGGGCCATATTCATAGACATTCAGGGACTAACGGCCGAGGATCAGTCGCCGCTGCTGCAGTGTACTCGCTGCCTCGGGTTCGGCCACGGCCGCAAGACCTGCAAACAAACCGTGGACCTTTGCGGTCTGTGCGGGGGGGAGCACGAACGTGCGGTTTGCCCCTCCCGTGCAGACGGAAGGGACCCGGTTTGCAGGAATTGCGACCTGGCCGGGCTACGGGGCGCGGGGCACGATGCCTTCAGCGGCGACTGTCCCATCAGGCAGAGATGGGATAGACTGGCACGGGCAACAATTGCCTACTGCTGAGGGCCCCGCCGTGGCGATGTCGGTGATACATGCCCGGCGGGACCGTCACAGTGTTGGAGGGAGCACGTTCATCCGGATGGGCGGCGCCGGTGCTGGCTATTGTTGCAAATCAAACGACGGTTCGGTGAGGTGGACCGGCGTCCTCCGCAGCGCCAGGGTGGTGCAGAGAGGGACGGCCGGAACAGAACTGGTAAGGCCGGCGGTCGCGGTGTTCGGTGGCGTTTTGGGGGTTCTTAAGAATCCTCAAACCCTCACAAAGAGCACTGCGGCCGTCGCCCGAAAAACTGGCGATTGGACCGTAGTAGCCGTCCCTACTCACCCTGGGGGTGCGGAGGGTGGCTTTCCCAACCTCCGGAAAATGCGCGAGTTTGCATATTGGGCCAGCGTCGGTGCTGTCCATGTGGGTGGAAATGGGCGCACATATAGTTTGAAGAAGAAATGTGAAGGCGAGAAGGGTTGCGAGGTGGCTGCAGGGGAGATCCCTGAGCGCTCGGAGCAGCGCTGGTTAATTAGCGGAGGCGTCCCCACCTTCGGCGCGAGCCGCGGGTGCAGTTGGTACACTTACGGGGGTGCTCTCTGCACCCGTGGATTGAAGGCGGATGGTGGGGAACAAATCCCGGTTATAAAATACAACCGATGGTTGAAACGCGCGGCTTTGGACCCCAGGGACCCCTTGAAAACAAAAATCCGGATGAAACTCGGTTATCAGAGGAGGTCAAAAACCGGATTTGCACCGCCCCCCTCACTACCCATATTCATTAGAATATTAGGGAGTCAGAAGGGGGTGGGACTAGTTTGCTCTGGCTGCCTCGCAGCCCTGATCGCGCACACCAAAACAACCCAAACGACATATCGTGCGCTCAAATGAGAAATACCTCGACCAAACAAAAATAAAAACAAAAATAAAAATAAAATACGTGCAAATACTCACCAGTCACGTTGGCCTCGCTACCCACATGTGTGGAAAGTTGACACCGCTGCGTCCGTCCGCTTGTGACCCGGAGACATCTGGAAATAAAATACATCATTAAAATAAAAGGTTGGAGGAAAACAAAAGATAATAAGATAAATTAAAAACGCAAAATTCAAAATTTAAAGTAAAATTGTAGAAAATTTGAGGAAAAATTAGGAAGGTTTAGGAAATATTAAAAGTAGTAGAACAAGTAACACCTTAGGTTCTGCCGAATCAAAATAATGGAAAATTGCAAAACCAGTCAGTGCAACCCGAAAATTCAAAGTTTCTTGCCACGCAAGAAGTGCCCTGAACGGCAAACCTACAAAAAAAAAAAAAAAAAAAAAACCTAACCTAACCTAAAACTGTTCCTCCTGCGCATTGGTGACGGGGCTACGGGCACGCTTTCGCACTCCTCCGCGGCCCCGTCTGCGCTAGCCGCCGAAGCAGCTCCACCACTGGGGTGGGTGAACCCACCATCCATCCTTTAGGGGAGGCGCGCCGGAACGATACGCGCCATCCTCCTTGCCCTTCGAAGCGGGTGACAGGTCCCCCCGAACCTGCCACCACGGGGCTATGGAAGCCGGAGAGACGAGGTTTTACCCCCGCCTCCCCAGCCACCATCGGCGGGTCCGATGTCGGGCCCCGCCGTTGACCCTACGGGCCGCGGAGGGGCTGGGTATGCCAGTACCCCTCCGCGGCCCCACCATACACATCCGGCCACGAGGGCTGCAGGGGGCAGGATAAACCAGTACCCACCCGCACCCCCCGCGGCCCCACCTCCAGGCATGCTCCGAAGCGGACCCCACAGTCCGCCTCTGGCAGCCTCCTCCGGGTGGGTCGGCCCTGCACGCTAGACCAGCCCAGTCCGGCCCAAGACAGCCGGTCCTGCACGCTAGGCCGACCCTGGTTCCTCTTAGCTTCACCGTGGGAGGCAGCCACGGTTACTAGAGCCCCACCGCCACGACAAGGCGGGAACCGTTGGTGGGGAACCTAACCTAACCTAACCTAACCTAACCTAACCTAACCTAACCTTTTTTTTTTTTTTTTTTTTTGTAACGAGGGAAAATACACTTCCGTACCCCTGCGCCGGGCAGTGCAATGGCGCAGGGAGTGTGGGACTCGCCTACAGTCGTTCAGCCATACCCACTAAAAACCCTCATGCCCACCTTAACGCAATGACCCGAGCTTTGTACCAGCTGAGCCATAACCAAAGCTCGGGCCGCGCGTCTGACGCCGAAGCGCCTCTCCCTAAGTGGTGAAAGCCAGAGAGGCAGGATCTTTTGTGTCCTACCACCCCAGCCCCCACCGGCGGGGCCAACCGGTCCCGCCCTCGCCCTACTCTACGTGCCGCAGAGGGGACTGGAAAACCAGTATCCCCCCTCGGCCTCTCCATCTCACATTCATACTTCTCCTCACATCTGGCCATGAGGGCCGCAGGGGGCAGGATAAACCAGTACCCACCCACAGCCCCCACGACCTCACCCCACATCCGGCCACGAGGGCTGTAAGATGGGCAGGATAAACCAGTACCCACCCACACCCCCCGCGGCCCCACCACGTCGCATCTGCCGGTGCGACCCCGGTTGGGCATGGTCAGGGCGGAGTCACTGCTGTGACCCACCACTGACGGCCCTCTCCAGGTGGGTCGGTCATGTGCAACACCCAACACGATGACCGACCCTAGAGTTTGGTTCGCGGGGCCGAAGCCCTACCCCAGCCGAAGCCGGGGCGTTCCCCTATCCACCACCCGGGGACGCGCCACGTCGGAGTACTCCTCTCCGCCCACTCGGACAACCGAGCAGGTCCGTGGAACCTAACCTAACCTAACCTTTTTTTTTTTTTTTTTTTTTTGTAACGAGGGAAAATACACTTCCGTACCCCTGCGCCGGGCAGTGCAATGGCGCAGGGAGTGTGGGACTCGCCTACAGTCGTTCAGCCATACCCACTAAAAACCCTCATGCCCACCTTAACGCAATGACCCGAGCTTTGTACCAGCTGAGCCATAACCAAAGCTCGGGCCGCGCGTCTGACGCCGAAGCGCCTCTCCCTAAGTGGTGAAAGCCAGAGAGGCAGGATCTTTTGTGTCCTACCACCCCAGCCCCCACCGGCGGAACCAATCGGCCCGCCCTCTACCCTACTCTACGTGCCGCAGAGGGGACTGGAAAACCAGTATCCCCCCTCGGCCTCTCCATCACGCATCCATCCGTCTCCTCATACTGGCCATGAGGGCCGCAGGGGGCAGGATAAACCAGTACCCACCCACAGCCCCCACGACCTCACCCCACATCCGGCCACGAGGGCTGTAAGATGGGCAGGATAAACCAGTACCCACCCACACCCCCCGCGGCCCCACCACGTCGCATCTGCCGGTGCGACCCCGGTTGGGCATGGTCAGGGCGGAGTCACTGCTGTGACCCACCACTGACGGCCCTCTCCAGGTGGGTCGGTCATGTGCAACACCCAACACGATGACCGACCCTAGAGTTTGGTTCGCGGGGCCGAAGCCCTACCCCAGCCGAAGCCGGGGCGTTCCCCTATCCACCACCCGGGGACGCGCCACGTCGGAGTACTCCTCTCCGCCCACTCGGACAACCGAGCAGGTCCGTGGAACCTAACCTAACCTTTTTTTTTTTTTTTTTTGTAACGAGGGAAAATACACTTCCGTACCCCTGCGCCGGGCAGTGCAATGGCGCAGGGAGTGTGGGACTCGCCTACAGTCGTTCAGCCATACCCACTAAAAACCCTCATGCCCATCTCAACGCGGTGACCCGAGCTTTGTATCAGCTGAGCCTTAACCAAAGCTCGGGCCGTGCGTCTGGCGCTGAGAGCGCCTCACCCTAGGTGGTGAGAGCCAGAGAGGTAGGATCTTTTTTGTCCTACCACCCCAGCCCCCACCGGCGGAACCAACCGGCCCGCCCTCTACCCTACTCTACGTGCCGCAGAGGGGGCTGGAAAACCAGTACCCCCCCTCGGCCTCTCCATCCCACATCCATACATCACCTCACATCTGGCCATGAGGGCCGCAGGGGGCATGGTAAACCAGTACCCACCCACAGCCCCCACGACCTCACCCCACATCCGGCCACGAGGGCTGTAAGATGGGCAGGATAGACCAGTACCCACCCACACCCCCCGCGGCCCCACCAGGTCGCATCGACCACACTAGGCTCACCCTTACCTTTCGCTGCCCTGAAAAGGGCAGGTACTCGGCTTGGGTTTGCCACCCTCTCCTTTGCGGACCCGCGAGTGGCCCCGCAGCCTAACCTAACTAGTCTAGCCTAACTAACTAATCTAATTAGCCTAACTTATCTAACCGACTTAGCCTAGCCTACTCTAAGACCGACGGCCGCGACCTACGACCAATTCTGATGGTCGCGCCGCCCCGGCATCGGGCTTGCGCCCTCCACCTACAGAATCGCCCTCACCTTTCTCTGAGCCAGGTCACCAGTCTGGCATAGACAGATACTAAGTTCGGGCTCATCTCTCAAAAGGCGCTCGCCTTGCGGCGAGACGCCGCCCTCTCCTTTGCGGGCCCACAAGTGGGCCCGCAGCCTAACCTAGCTAGCCTAGCCTAACTAACTAATCTAATTAGCCTAACTTAACTAACCGACTTAGCCTACCCTACTCTAAACTAACTTAAGACCGACGGCCGCGACCCACGACCAGAGTGGCTAGATCTGGTGGTCGCGCCGCCCCGGCATCGGGCTTGCGCCCTCCACCCGCAGAATCGCCCTCACTTTTCTCCGAGTCAGGTCACCTTTAGGAGGAGATCAGGTAGTCAGCCTCAGATACTTAGTTCGGGCTCATCTCTCAAAAGGCGCTCGCCTTGCGGCGAGACGCCGTCCTCTCCTTTGCGGGCCCACAAGTGGGCCCGCAGCCTAACCTAACTTATACTAACTAACTAAACTATCCTAATAATGGGCGCTCGCCTTGCGACGAGACGCCGCTCTACCCTACCTATCTTATACTAACTAACCTAAATACTCCCTACTTCTGCGAGCCCACAAGTGGGCCCGCAGCCTAACCTAACTAACCTAGTAGGCGCTCGCCTTGCGGCGAGACGCCGCCCTACCCTAATCTACTAAACCTAACCTTACCTAACTTACCCTAGCTAACCTACCAGTGTTTGGTTCGCGGGGCCGAAGCCCTACCCCAGCCGAAGCCGGGGCGTTCCCCTATCCACCACCCGGGGACGCGCCACGTCGGAGTTCACCTCTCCGCCCACTCGGACAACCGAGCAGGTCCGTGGAACCTAACCTAACCTTTTTTTTTTTTTTTTTTTTTTTTTTTTTTTTTAACGTTGGGAAATGTGTTAAGCATACCGCCCGCCCTTCGGGGGGGCGGGCGGTTATGTGAGGCTCCCCCGGCGCCAATAGGGGCGCCGGGTATACTCACCAAAACCCAACGGTGTTCCACCTTCTCCGCTTGTGATGGGGCCGTGGGAACGCAATAGCACACCACCACGGCCCCGTCTGCGGATTGCCCGCCACGTGGAGATGCGGCGGGCCCTGCTTCCGCGACGACGCCTTCAGCAGAAGGCGCCGTCGACCTTCGCCGAGGACTCCCCGGAACACGTGGGGAGTCCTACAGCACGGGACCCTTGCGAGGCAGGCGGCGAACCCCGATTCGCCGCCCGCGGGTCCCTCACGGCGGCGCCCTGTCTAGCGCCACAAGGTGCGCCCGACGGCGCCGCCCCGGTCTCCTGCGGCGGATCGGGAGCGAGTCGACGGCGTCTTCCCGCGCCCGCTCCGCCGCTTCTTTCAGCGTCATAACCTCGACGCTGAAAGAGGAGACCGCCTTCCATACCTCCTCCCTGTCTGCCATAGCAGCTGCCATGACAGGCAGGGAGAGGTCCGTCCCAAGGACCGAGGACACGGCGACGCGCTGCTCCGCCCATGCTGGGCATGCCTCGCGTGTGTGTTGCGCCGTGTCCACCTCTCCGGTGCCGCAGTGGTGGCAGTCCGCGGTGGGCTCCCTTTTCACCACCCCACACAGATACGCCCCGAAGCATCCGTGCCCGGTGAGCATCTGAGTGAGGTGGTAGTTGGGGGCCCTGTGGCGGCACTCCACCCACTCCCGCAGGACGGGTCGGATCGCCGCCACCAACTGCCGGCTCGGTCCCGGGGACTCCAGCTCCTCCGCCCACCTCCGGAAGAGGTCGTCGCGAGCCTCCTCCCTCCACTGCTTGACCTCCGACGGATGCGGGCGGAGGTCACTCTCCTTCAATCGCCGATAGACCGCCGCGAGGACCTCGGCCTCGAGCGCCCACGGCGGGCTACCGGCGATCAGGCACGCCGCCTCGTATGACGCCGTACGGTACGCCCGAGCCACTCTCAGCGCCATCACCCGCTGCGGACGTCGCAGCAGGATGCGGTTACGGGCGCTGAGGGATTCCCACCATATGGGCGCCCCGTACAGCGCCATCGACTTCACCACCCCCATATAGAGGCGGCGGCATGCCCCTCCAGGGCCGCCCAGGTTTGGAAGGACCCTTCCGAGAGCACCTGCGGCGGCTACCAGTTTCGGAGCCAAGCGCCGGAAGTGCTCCCGGAAGGCCCACCGACCATCGAGGATGAGTCCTAGGTACTTCATGGTACCTGCGATGGCGATGGGTGTCCCGGCCACCGTTATTTGGGAGCCTCGAGGCGGACCTTTTTTTTTTTTTTTTTTTTTTTTTTTTTTTTAAGTGGAGAATGCGTTCCCGCATACACACCGCGCCTGGGGATGGCTTGGTGGTTATGTTGGGCTCTCTCCCGAGAAGCGGGAGCATACCAACTAAACTCCACTGGTTCCCTCTACCTCACCGAGCACCGGGACGAGGGCACACTTTAGAGTATTCGTCGACACGTCCCGGTGGTGATTGGCTTCTCGCCTCCTCTTGCCTTGATGTTACCTCTCTTTGCGCGCGGGAACCTTACGCTACCTCTCTACTCTCTTCTGAGTGCCGGGCTTCCCCTTGCCCGTCACTCGAGTCTCTTTCATGGCGGGATGTTACGGGCGTACGCCCGTCTTCGCCCCCCTGTACGACGCCTACGGATAGAATCTAGGCTCGCCGCCTCTCTTATCCTCTCCGCCTCCTCCTTGGTACTCATTACCACCTCACAAAATTGTTGGACCACATTCCATGCACTTTCGGTTTCCAACATTGTTTTTACCAAGGCCGGCAGTGAGAGGTTGTTGCCCACTGCGGCCACAAGGTCCCGTCGTTGTTCTGACCATGCCGGACATTCCTCTAATGTGTGCTGGGCGGTGTCCTCGAGACAACCGTCGCAGTGGTGGCACGCCGCGGACGACTCTCTCCCGATCCGGTGCAGGTATCTGCCGAAGCAGCCATGCCCCGACAGTACCTGCGTGATACGGAAAGTGAGCGCCCCGTGTTCTCTTTCCAACCACTGTTTGAGAACTGGACAGATTGCCTCGACCGCCCTAGCACCTGCCCTCGTCTGACGGAGGTTGCGTTGCCACTTGGCCACGGCAGATCTTCGCCGTTCTTCTCTCACCCTTTCGACCTCCTGTCTTAAGGGTGGTGGACCATGTGATGCCCCTTCACTTTCTCGCCAAGCGTGAACAGCCGCAAGAACCTCCGCCTCTAATATCCATGGCAGAGAGCCCGCCAGGGCACACGCCGCCTCGTACGATATAGTGCGGTACCCGCGAATGGCCCTGATGGCCATGACCCTCTGCGGCCGATGTAGTAGGCCTATCGTCCGTCTGTTTAGGGCGCCGCTCCATACCGGCGCGCCATATAGTGCCATCGACCGCACGATGCCCAAGTACAGGCGCCGGCAGGCCGTCTTTGGGCCGCTGAGATTAGGCAGCAATCTGCCGAGTGCGGCCGTCGTGCGCAACAACTTGGGCACCAACTTCTGGAAGTGGCCCTCGAAGGTCCACCGACCATCGAGCGTCAGGCCTAGGTATTTAATATTAGGCTCGATGTTGATGGTCACTCCGCCGACGATGAGACGGGAACCTGGAGGTGGCCTATTCCGGGGTCCGTGAAAGTATAAAGCCTCGGATTTTTGAAGGGCCACCTCTAGACCCAACGCTCGAATTCTGCTCACAACTTGGGCCACTCCAGCAGTCGCTAGGATGGCACACTCCCTATATGTGCTTGCCCGCGCCGTTACAAGGGTGTCATCCGCGTAACAAGTGACGTCTACTCCACGAATGAGAGCGCCACGTAACACCCAGTCATATCCTATATTCCACAGGAGCGGCCCGAGGACCGACCCCTGTGGAACACCGCAGGTAACCTCGTGCTGACACCACGCGTCCCGGTTCCTGTACGTGACCGACCTTGATGACAGGTAGTCGGCCACGAGTCGTTGTAGATATTCCGGCACTTGGTGATAGCGGAGCGCCTCTCTGATACAGCTCCAGGGCATGGTGTTAAAGGCGTTGGCGATATCTAACGACACCGCCAGAACGACCTCGCCCCGGGAGACTGCCTCCTCCGCTATCTCTTTCACCCTCAGGATTGCGTGGACGGTGGATCTTCCCGCCCTGAAGCCGTACTGCTTCTCGTCCAAATCTGGGCCGTCTCGCGCCATATGTCTGATAAGGCGATTGGCAATGACACGTTCGAAAATTTTTGCTACCTCGTCCAGAAGCACTATAGGACGGTACCCTGCAGGTGAGTCAGATGGTCGACCTTCTTTCTTAAGGAGTACCAGGGTACCGTTCTTCCAGATCTTCGGGAAGCGTCCTAGTGCGAGGCAGTCGCTCATGAGTCCGACAACTCTTTCCTCGACAACTTCTGCAGCCAATACCCACGCACGGCCGGGAATGCCGTCTGGGCCTGGGGCCGTTCTCTTGGCACGCAGCCGACGGATCGCAGCCTCAAATTCACCAGAGGTGACAGGTGGTATGTCCTCATTGACAGTAGGTGCCTCGCCATTGGTGGTGGTAGAGATCCTGAAAGGAGGAGTGTGTTCCTCTCTGTGGGGAAATAGCGAGGTCACCACTGCTTCCACAAGTTGGGGTTGGAGACTCTGCGTCAGGGGCTGCGCCCGTGGCCGCAGTTTCCCTCTCACCATAAGGTAGGGACGACCCCACGGATCTCGATTTAGGGTCTCAATCATTTCTTCCCTAGCCTTATCCTTGGCTTCACATATGGCGACGCCGAGAGTGCGTTTTGCGGTCTTGTACGCCTCACACAACGATGCCTCGACAAGCTCGTCTCTTTGTCTCCTTCGACGTTGCCGTAGGTACTGGCGGCGTGCGGTAACGCAAGCCTTGCGCAGTTCCGCAATTTCCGCAGACCACCAGTACACTTGCCTTCTAGATGGTAGGGGACCTTGTCTCGGCATCGATGCGTCGCAAACGCGGGTCATAGATTGGCGCAGTGCGACAGCCCTATCGTCTACACTCAGTGTGTCATCCGGAGGCAACCATGTCTCTACTTGGGCGGCTTCAGTAAGAACGTCCCTGTCAAGCCTTTTCACAACCCACCGTGGACCACCGCTAGTTTGTACCCCAGAACCCGAGCGGGCTGGTACTGCGGATGGTGTATTTATGTTAAAGCGGATGTAGCGGTGGTCCGACAGCGTTTCCACATTCTCAACCACTTCCCAATCAAACACTCGGCGAGCTATCGCGGGGCAGGCAAAAGACAAATCGACGATAGAGCTGCCCTGCGGCCGGACGCACGTCGGTCGTGAACCCCGATTTAAGAGGCATAACCCCGTCGTCAGGGCCCACTCTTCTAGCACTGTACCTCGTGCATCTGTGACTGCGCACCCCCAGGCAGAGTTTTTGGCGTTAAAATCACCCATCACCAGCACAGAGACTGGGTGATTTCCGCCTAAGAAGGATCTGATTTGATCTAGGAGATCCTCAAACTCCGAAAGACTTTTACTGGGGGGGCAGTACACGCCGACGACCGTGATTCCTCCTACAACGGCCGCAACGCAGCCACGACCTCTCCGAACCCTTTCGAGTGACGGGGATCCCGTGGACCTAGGCACAATCAGCGCCACGAGACCTTCGTCGTCGCCTACCCAGTCATCCCTGTTAGGGGGGACGAAGTAGGGTTCCGAAACAACAACCACCTGCGATGACCACTCAGACACACTTTGCACGAGCAGATCTTGGGCCCGTGCGCAGTGATTAATGTTGGCTTGTAACACCTGTAGCGCCATTTGTATTTGCAACCTGGTCCGTCTCCATCTCTACCTCTTCTGATGTTTGGTGTGCTGGTTTTGGCTGCGGTGCAGTCCCCCTCCTGCTGATTTTAGGGGTTGGGGCGGAGCAGTCCTTGCCCCCCAATTGATGGTCCGCCTTTTTGTTGGCCGCTGCACAGACCGAGCAGTGCGGCTTGGCCGTGCACTCCTTAAATTTATGGCCATTTACACCGCATCGGAAGCATTGCTGGCTTCTATCAATTTCCACAGTACATTGGGCCCTTACGTGTCCCTTTTGGAGACATCGGTAGCAGCGTAAGGGCCGGGGCTCAAGTAATTTTACGGTGGCCGACACCCACGACATCGTCAACCGGCCAACCGCGGCGACGCTCTTTGCAACCGCTATAGGGCACTCAACCCAGGCGTGCCCCACACCGAAAGGGTCCTTAACGACACCGCCGCATTTGAGGCTAGCTTTTGGACAGCCCCCTACCTCGGCAACTGCGTTTATAACCTCCTCCACAGTTGTCGAGTCATCCAGGCCGGAGACTCTGATCTCCGTAGTCTTCACCGGCCTGGAGATGCGAACCATATCTCCGTTCAAGACTTGGACCAGCTTGTTCGCTAGAGCGTCAGCCTGTGGGCCGCTATCTGTGCTCAGGATCTCAAATCGCCGCGCTCCCGTAGCACATACGCGGAATCTTACTCCGGTCGTTATGCCTAACTCCTGCAGCTTAATTTTGGATTTAGCCTCGGCAATGACCGCATCGTATGTAACGCCTTGTGCGATGGCCTCCGGCGTTAGTGTGACCACCACTGCGTCTGTTTTTGGTGCGCTTAGTCTTGGCCCTGTCTCCTTGGCAGCCCGTGGTGGTGGTGGTGGTGCCTGCTTCTTCTGCTGTTTACTCTGTTTTTGTTTAAGCCCCTTCCTAACCACGACATTCCAGGGCGTTTCAGCCGGCGGCGGCTGGTCGGCTGGCTGTGCCCCTGATGTCTGGGGCTGGGGCTCTGCCGTCTTTTCTCCGGGGGCTATGCCCGGGGTTTGCCCGCTCTTTACCGGTTTCTTCGCCTTAGGGGGGGCGGCCGGTACACCGCGACTCGCAGACTTGGGCCGGCTGTCCGCCGCAAGGGGGGGACGTAGGCGCTTCTCCGGCAACAGCCTGTCTTCCAATGCCTCGAATCTGGCACTTATCATGGTGCCCACCTGGCACAGAATAGTGCGCATCAGCTCCTCATTGAGCAACGATATGGGTTGCGGTTCGGGCTGCCTTGCCACGGGGGCCTCTGCTTGAGAGCTCGGGTTGAGCATGCGCTCTCTCATTTCCGCTACTTCCCTACGTAACTGTTCGACCTCTTTTTGTAATCGAGCGTTATCCGCCTGCAATCCTTTTGTTTCCTCCGATGTGCAGCGGCTCTGAAGAGCCGCGGAGACTTTCACAATTTCTTCAGCCGCGTCCTTTAGGGCTCTTACGTAACCTCCCTTTAAGTTTTTGGAGGACGTAGCCACCTTCTTAATGATGTCCACATTTTCCTTAATGACTTGGCTCAGGGAGCCTGCCGCTTGGAATTCCTCATCTTGAGTGGACGACTCCGACAGCCTGTGGACCTTGGCTCTGGCCCGGGCCTCACGAGAGGCAGCCACTACTTCCGCTTCCGCCTTTCTCTGTTCCTCTTCCCGCTCGGCCTCTATGAGCGCCAATTTCGCCTTAGCCAGACCGATGTAATGGCCTGTGGTTGGCGGTCTCCCTCTCCTCTTTATGGGCATAGGACTAGCCCGACGACTACTACTTCTGCTTCTACCCGACATCGACTCCTCACTGACCAACATGCTCGTATCACTCTCCCCTCCTCCACCTACTTCCATCGACTTGTTTGTTTTTGTTGATTTTACCATATTTGTTCCCACGAAAATGGGACGAAGAGAGTCCACCACCGGGTGACGCCCATTCCGGATAATGGGGCTACGTACTACAGAGGTCGCCTGGTGTCTGTAGGTTTTAACGACTTGACTGTCGGGTTTTTATAGAGTTTTCCTTTCTCGCGGGCCGGCCGGTTAAGGCAAGCCCTCCGGTCTAGTGCAATTCACCAACGTACCCCATGGCGCCGTGTGGATGGGGTCTTTGAAGGGGCACTAGTTACGGATGCTAGGGGGTCGGCGTTTCCCCCCTAGTTTTGGACGGTTGGTCCCCAACGGCGGTGTTAATGCCGCCGGGGCCGCCCCCTAAAACTAAACTAAACCTAAGCAACTCCTCCGTCAATCAATCGGCCAGCAATCAACCCCTACAAAACTGTCACCACTGACTTTCCCTCTACACAACTTTCCCTCACCGCTGACTCGACCGACCTTTTGCCCGACCGGGTGGCCGGGTTGACCAACCCTGCCGCGCCGCGAGCCTTGAAGGCCCGCCATCCCACGACCCTACAGGTCCACCAGTGTTCCGCGGGCCTGCCCGGTATGGGTGGCCCTATCCGGTATAGCCCCGCGGAACATCCCTCAACAAACAGGGTAATTTTTTATAGAGGTTTTCTTCCTCGCAGCCCTACGCTCAGTGCGTAGGGCCCCCGTTTCCGCTCAGTGCGGACTTACGGTTTACTTGGCGTCCACCGATCATAAGACCAGTGGGCGCCAAGTGTGGTGTTGCCACCAGGGTAATTTTTTATAGAGGTTTTCTTCCTCGCGGCCCCACGCTAGGCGCAGAGCCCCCGTTTCCGCTGAGTGCGGACTTACGGGTTTGTTGGTGTTTGGTTCGCGGGGCGAAAAAAGCCCTACCCCAGCAATATGCCGGGGCGTTCCCCTATCCACCACCCGGGGACGCGCCACGTCGGAGTTCACCTCTCCGCCCACTCGGACAACCGAGCAGGTCCGTGGAGGCGGACCTAACCTAACCTAACCTTTTTTTTTTTTTTTTTTTTTGTAACGAGGGAAAATACACTTCCGTACCCCTGCGCCGGGCAGTGCAATGGCGCAGGGAGTGTGGGACTCGCCTACAGTCGTTCAGCCATACCCACTAAAAACCCTCATGCCCATCTCAACGCGGTGACCCGAGCTTTGTATCAGCTGAGCCTTAACCAAAGCTCGGGCCGTGCGTCTGGCGCTGAGAGCGCCTCACCCTAGGTGGTGAGAGCCAGAGAGGTAGGATCTTTTTTGTCCTACCACCCCAGCCCCCACCGGCGGAACCAACCGGCCCGCCCTCTACCCTACTCTACGTGCCGCAGAGGGGGCTGGAAAACCAGTACCCCCCCTCGGCCTCTCCATCCCACATCCATACATCACCTCACATCTGGCCATGAGGGCCGCAGGGGGCATGGTAAACCAGTACCCACCCACAGCCCCCACGACCTCACCCCACATCCGGCCACGAGGGCTGTAAGATGGGCAGGATAGACCAGTACCCACCCACACCCCCCGCGGCCCCACCAGGTCGCATCGACCACACTAGGCTCACCCTTACCTTTCGCTGCCCTGAAAAGGGCAGGTACTCGGCTTGGGTTTGCCACCCTCTCCTTTGCGGACCCGCGAGTGGCCCCGCAGCCTAACCTAACTAGTCTAGCCTAACTAACTAATCTAATTAGCCTAACTTATCTAACCGACTTAGCCTAGCCTACTCTAAGACCGACGGCCGCGACCTACGACCAATTCTGATGGTCGCGCCGCCCCGGCATCAGGCTTGCGCCCTCCACCTACAGAATCGCCCTCACCTTTCTCTGAGCCAGGTCACCAGTCTGGCATAGACAGATACTAAGTTCGGGCTCATCTCTCAAAAGGCGCTCGCCTTGCGGCGAGACGCCGCCCTCTCCTTTGCGGGCCCACAAGTGGGCCCGCAGCCTAACCTAACTAGCCTAGCCTAACTAACTAATCTAATTAGCAACTAACCGACTTAATCTAGCCTACTCTAAACTAACTTAAGACCGACGGCCGCGACCCACGACCAGAGTGGCTAGATCTGGTGGTCGCGCCGCCCCGGCATCGGGCTTGCGCCCTCCACCCGCAGAATCGCCCTCACTTTTCTCCGAGTCAGGTCACCTTTAGGAGGAGATCAGGTAGTCAGCCTCAGATACTTAGTTCGGGCTCATCTCTCAAAAGGCGCTCGCCTTGCGGCGAGACGCCGTCCTCTCCTTTGCGGGCCCACAAGTGGGCCCGCAGCCTAACCTAACTTATACTAACTAACTAAACTATCCTAATAATGGGCGCTCGCCTTGCGACGAGACGCCGCTCTACCCTACCTATCTTATACTAACTAACCTAAATACTCCCTACTTCTGCGAGCCCACAAGTGGGCCCGCAGCCTAACCTAACTAACCTAGTAGGCGCTCGCCTTGCGGCGAGACGCCGCCCTACCCTAATCTACTAAACCTAACCTTACCTAACTTACCCTAGCTAACCTACCAGTGTTTGGTTCGCGGGGCCGAAGCCCTACCCCAGCCGAAGCCGGGGCGTTCCCCTATCCACCACCCGGGGACGCGCCACGTCGGAGTTCACCTCTCCGCCCACTCGGACAACCGAGCAGGTCCGTGGAACCTTTTTTTTTTTTTTTTTTTACGAGGAGAAACCCGTTTATGAGCCGTCTACCCGCTCGGGGGAGGGAGCGGGCAGGTGTGTCGGACTCAGCCGCTCCCCCGGCCCGTATATGACCGGAGGGGCTACTACCGACCAAAAACTCCTCGAGACCGCCATCCCGCCATTGCCGGGGCTAAGGTGACAGTTACCCTTATCCTTGTTCCCGGCGGGGCGTTTGTCCTTTTCAAGACACATCTCTCGTGACGCACTTTATGGCCACATCAACCATCTCCGAGTGGGCGACGGAGAACTATCGCCCTACTCCTCCTTCCGGGTCCCCCAACCCGGCACCGACCAACACGTCTTTGATGATAAGACTATTAAGACGCCTGGGCAAAAGCCCGGCGTCGGCGCATCGGTCGGCGGCGGCGCACGGGATCCTCCTCCGGATCATCCTCCCGGCGCCGCTCGTCCACTTCCTTCTTTTCCATCACCGCCTCACAAAAGGCGGCGACGGCGCTCCATCCAGGTTCACTACCGACCATCGCAGATACAACGGCCGGTAGCGAGATGTCGTCTCCTATGATGTTCACAAGCGCGGCTCGCTCCTCCGCCCATGCTGTGCAGTGTATCAGAGTGTGTGCCGCGTCATCCTCCTCAGCGCCACAGAATCGGCACTGTGGAGTGCGCTCCCGTCTGGCCACGTTGCACAGATACCTCCCGAAGCAGCCATGCCCCGAAAGGACCTGCACTAGGCGATATGAGAGTGCACCCCATCGTCTCGTCAACCATTCTTTGAGAACGGGGCGAATCGCCGCTATGGTACGGTGACCCGCTCCCGGCTGGCTCAGCTGTTCGAGCCAGCAGCGCTGGACAGTGTCCCTTGCGCTCCGTCGCCACTCTCCGAGTTCCTCTCCACTTGGAACCTCCCCCCGACCTTTGGCGTCGGCGGATTTCCAGTAGACCTCCGCCAACGCCGACGCCTCCAGCTCCCATGGGGGAGTCCCAGCTAGTACGCATGCCGCCTCCAACGACACGGTGCGGTATGCACGAGCCGCTCGGAGCGCCACTACCCTCTGCGATCTGCGCAGTTGGGCTTTATTGCGGCGCTCGAGGGCATCCGCCCAGATAGGGGCTCCGTACAACGCCATCGACCTGACAATTCCAGCGTAGAGGCGACGACAGCTCGCGCTCGGTCCGCCCAGATTAGGCAATAACCTGCTCAGGGCGAACGAGGTGCGCGCGAGCTTTGGAGCCATCTGCCGGAAATGTTCTTGGAAGTTCCACCGGCTGTCGAGTACAACTCCCAGATATTTCATTTTGGACCCGACGCCGATGGAAACTCCGCCCACAATCAGATGAGCGCCTGGCGGTGGCGCTCGGCGAGGCCCGTGGAAACACAGGGCTTCGGACTTCTCCAGGGCCACCGTCAGGCCCAGACTCCTAATCCTGCCCACTACTTGGGCTACTCCGGCAGTAGCTAACACACTCGCTTCCCGATAGCTACTGCCCCTTGCCAACACCAGTGTGTCGTCCGCGTAACAGACGACGCTAACGCCACGGAGAGTCGGGCCGCGAAGGACCCAGTCGTAACCGACGTTCCACAGTAATGGCCCTAAAACGGAACCCTGTGGGACGCCGCACGACACTCTTCTCTGTCCCAATCCGGTAGTTGTGGGATATACCACTGTCCTGTCCGATAGGTAGGCCTTAATCGTCTCACGCAAGTACAACGGGACCCCATGAAAACAAAGGGCCTCCATTATACAAGCGTGAGGCAGCGTGTTAAAAGCGTTGGCGATATCTAAAGATACCGCCAAGACGACGCCGCCCTTAAGGACCTCCTCTTCGGCGACGGCCCTCACCCGTGCAATAGCATCGATGGTGGAGCGGCCGCGCCGGAAACCATACTGGCAGTCTGCCAAATTTGGCCCTACTCGGTCGAGGTGTTCTGTGAGGCGGGTCGCAATAACGCGCTCAAAAAGCTTACCCGCCTCCCCGAGCAGGACTATTGGGCGATACGCCGAAGGTGAATCTGCCGGTCTTCCTGCCTTTCCAATCAGTACGAGTTTCCCCGTCTTCCAGTCTCCTGGGAATGTATGTTCCTTGAGGCACCGAGTAAGAAGAGCTCGGAACCTGTCGTCCAGTCCATTCTTTAGGGCCAGGACCCATATGCGTCCGGGAATCCCATCGGGGCCGGGGGCGGTATTTTTGGCCTGAAGCCGCGACACAGCCGCCCACAGTTCCCTCTCTTCCACTTCCGGGACTTCCCGGTCCGCATCGCGGTTTGACGTCGCTGGCGCAAACACCATTGAAGGCGGCTCAAATTCCTCCCTCATCGAGGGGAACAAGGTCTCCACTACTCTGACCAGTACTTCTGGGTCCATGCTCGCTGTTAGAGGTGGGGCCCAGGGCCTGAGCTTGCTCATGACAAGCCGATATGGCCGGCCCCAGGGGTCGGCTTCCAACGACGCCAGCAGCTCCTGCCAGGCCTCCTCTTTCGCAACAGCGATGGCCACTCTGAGGGCCTTTTTCGCGTCCTGGTAGGCGGTGTAGAGGCGCCTCTCCTCTTCCTCAGTGTGCCCGCTTCGTCTACGGCGACGACGACGATACCTTGAGTACTGCCGCCTTGCTGACACGCAGGACACACGAAGACGACCAAGATCTTCCGACCACCAATACACCGCCGTCCGAGCCGGCGGCCGCACCACGCGGGGCATCGCGACGTCACAAATGTGCGTGACCGCTTCGTGGAGCCACCGCGACTCGGACTCTACTTCCGTCACGTTCGGTGTTGGGTTCCAGCTTGCGACCAGAGACGCCTGGATCGCCGCTTCCCCGTCAAGTTTTTTGAGGGCCCACCTCGGGCCGATCTCCGACGACGCAACACGCCCAGGACCGGAACCGCCAGGGAGGGGGGAGACGTCAAACCGAATACACCTGTGGTCGGACAAAGTCTCCACACCCTCCAGGACTGCCCAGTCCCGGACGGTTCGTGCCAGGTCCGCGCTGGCGAAGGACACGTCCACAATGGAGCCACCCTGCATCCGCACGCATGTGTCCGTGTTTCCCACATTAAGAACGACCAGACCATTCGAGGCGAGCCACTCCTCCACCAGTTCTCCTCTCGCGTCCGTGGCAGGGCATCCCCAGACCGTGGACTTTGCGTTGAGATCGCCAGCCACAACGATCCGGTTTGGACGGCACCAGGCCAGGACCGAGTCCATTTCCCCTAGGAATGCCTCGAATTCGGATAGTGGCCGGTTTGGCGAGAAATATACCGCGACCACCATCACATCGCCGCACAACGCCGCAACGACTCCTCGACCTTTCCGAGACCTCCTTATTGCGACGTCGCTTGACACCACTATTGCCGCCAGCCCGTCGTCATCGCCCACCCAGTTATTTCTCGTGGGAATGAAGTAGGGCTCAGTCACCACCGTAACATCTATCGACCACTGCACCATGCTTTGGATCAATAAATCCTGAGCTCTGGCGCAGTGGTTGATGTTGGCTTGCAGGTATTTACTATTAGCCGTCGTCGTCATTTTGTGGTGTTTTCTGTCTCCATCTCTACTTCTTCACCGCTCGGTGGTGATTGTGCCTGTTGCGGGCTGGCTCTGCTCGCAACAAATACCCTCCTAAGCATCCTTTTCTTGGGGGCCGAGCATAACTTGCTCCCCAAGAGATGGTTGGCTGCCTTCCCGGCCTCCGCACATAGTGTGCAGTGGGGGGCAGCATGACACTCTGCGGCGCGGTGTCCCAACTGGCCGCACCGGTAGCACTGAAGCCCCCGGTCGACCTCCGCAGTACACCGCGCCTTGACGTGGCCAGAGTGAAGGCACCTGAAGCACCTCAGCTCCCTTCGTTATAGGAGCTTCACTCTGGCCGAGACCCATCCGACGAGGAGCTTCCCCTCAACCACCCTCTTGGCGGCTTCAACGGGGCAGGAAACCCACACGGCAAATAGACCGGACCTCTCCTGGCGGAGTGTGCCTACTTTAACGCAGTTTGCCGCGCATCCACCTTTGGCTGCGACCGCAGCTACCACCTCTTCTTTAGTGACGGAGTCATCTAGTCCCGCCACTATCAGCTCCGACATTTTCGTTGGCCGGGAGACGGTGATATCGCCACCGTTGCCGAACACCTCGCGGAGCTTTTCAGCCAGGAGGTCCGCTTTTGGCGCACTAGTGGCCCCGGGGATCTCGATGATGGACGCCCCGGTTGCCGCCCGCTTGAAGCGGACGCTCTCAATATCTAAGTCTTTGAGGTTAACTTTTTGTTTCGCCTCCGCCAGAGCCTTGGCGTATGTGACCCCTTTCTCCACAGCCGTGGGATGAAGAGTCACCACGACTGCCGAGGTCTTGGGGGGCCGCAGCTTAGGCGTAGGTTTGGCCTTCATTTGCCTCTTCTTCTCCGTCGAGGGCGCCGATCTGGTGGTAGTCGGCGCCTTTTCTCTGAGGCCCCTCTTAACCACCGACGCCATGGTCTCCTTCATGGAAGCAGGCGCCGGCGGGAGGGGGCGTCCCGTCTCTTGTTTATTAGTCTTATCCTTCTTTTTATTGGCCTTCCTTTTCGTCTTCGCCTTTTGGCCCGTATGGGCGGGTTGGGCCGCAGCAGAAGAAGAAGGGGCGGCCGGCGCCGATTTCGGCGCCTTCGACTTTCCTTTTGCGCCAACCTTGATCCAGCCCGATTGGGCCGTTTCTGCGAGGCGCACTTCAGGCAGATCCGCCTGGGTCATGTCCGGTGTTTGGCGTGGGCGGCTTGTCGGGGGTTTCTGCCTGGCTTCCGCCTCACGCCTGTCGTGAGCAAGTGCCGGTCGCAGGCGAGGCTCCGGGTTCAGACGCGGCTCTAGCCCGTCTATTCGGGCGTTGAGCCGGTCCGAGAGCCTGCTCAAGATCCGGTTTTCTAGTTCCTCCTCCGTGGGTTGCGGGTATGCCGCTGCGACGGGTTTGGGTGACGCCCCCACCTGCGACATGCACGCCTTCAGTTCCTCCACCTCTTTCTTTAACGCGGCCATCTCCGCCTGTAGGCGGGAGTTGGCCGATCGCAACAGTCTCGTCTCCTCATTAATGTTCCGTGACGTCAGACGTTTTGCCGCCGCCCGGATCTGCGCTACCGCCTCCTTAAGAGCTTTCTTAGAAGTCCCTTTTAGGTTATTTGACTTGTCGCAGACGGCCGCCACTGCCGCTGCGCCAAGCTCGATTTGTCCGCCAAGTTCCACCGAGCCCAGCTCGTCCTCGTCCTCTATTTCAGATGCGGAGGTCTCTGATAGTCGGACCCCCGCTCTGGTCGACCGCAGCCCCATCGTAAGCTCGGCGACGTCCTTCTCCGCTTCCAGTTCGAGTTGGCGGCGGGTGGCCTCTGCCAGCTCCCGCTTCGCCTGGGCGAGCCCGACGTACTCTCCAGTTGTAGGCGGCCGTCCACGGCCCTTCCTTGTTCCTGCCACTTTGGGCGAGGGTCCCACCTCTGTATCGCCTGATGCGGCGGCTAGATGTCGCTTTCGACCAAGACTCCCCCCTTGTCCAGGGTGCCGTTCTGCACGGTTCTCCGGTGCCTCAATCTCCATGTCGGAGTCCGACGTGTCACTGAGTGCCGGTAGGCGCTGTCGAGGGGCGTTAGACGCCGCGATCGGAACGCGCTCCAGCCGCACTCTCACCTCCTTTAGTTCGGCGCCATCCAGTGATGGGCGCCTCGTCACTTCTGAGTCCAAATCTCTTGCTATCAGTTCCATAATCCTAGCCTGGGTCGTCGTTGTGTTTGTATTTGAAAGGCAGTCCTTGCCCCCCCCAGAGTACGAGGGGCAGCCCGCGGCCGAAGCCACGGGGAGGGATTCTCCCCCGGCGGTGCCGGAGGTACCCTCCTGGGGTAGTTGTGTTTTGGGAGATGCCATCATTTACTTTTACTTTTTCCAGTGTTGTCGGACACCGGAAACCGCCTTTCGTACAGGGTGAGGTCCCGCACGGCCTTGAAGGCCGTCATCCTCCGACCGAAGTCCGCTGCAGTTTATAGTGCTGCCGCACTCCGATGTTTGCACGACCTGGCCTGATTTGGCCTTACGGAAGACTCAAACCGACCCTGCCGCGCCGAGGGCCTTGAAGGCCCTCCATCCTACGACCCCTCAGGGTCCACTGGTGTTTCCCGCGGGCCTGTCCGGTATGGGAGGCCCTGTCCGGCGTAGCCCCGCGGAAGAACACCCCACCACTCCGCACGGCGGCACCTCGGTGCACGTCGCGCCCCGCACCGCCCTGAAGGCGTGCCCTCCTCCGGGTGATTTTTTAGAGAGGTTTTCTTCCTCGCAGCCCCACGCTCAGTGCGTAGGGCCCCCGGTCCGCTCAGTGCGGATTACGGTTTACTTGGCGTCCACCGATCATAAAGACCGGTGGGCGGCCAAGTGTGGTGTTGCCACCGGGTGATTTTTTAGAGAGGTTTTCTTCCTCGCAGCCCCACGCTCAATGCGCAGGGCCCCCGGTCCGCTAAGTGCGGATTACGGTTTACTTGGCGTCCACCGATCATAAAGACCGGTGGGCGACCAAGTGTGGTGTTGCCACCGGGTGATTTTTTAGAGAGGTTTTCTTCCTCGCAGCCCCGCGCTCAGTGCGCAGGGCCCCCGGTCCGCTCAGTGCGGATTACGGTTTACTTGGCGTCCACCGATCATAAAGACCAGTGGGCGGCCAAGTGGTGTCACCACCGGGTAATTTTTTATAGAGGTTTTCTTCCTCGCGGCCCTACGCTCAGTGCGCAGAGCCCCCGTTTCCGCTCAGTGCGGACTTACGGTCTACTTGGCGTCCACCGATCATAAAGACCAGTGGGCGGCCAAGTGTGGTGTCACCACCGGGTAATTTTTTATAGAGGTTTTCTTCCTCGCGGCCCCACGCTCAGTGCGCAGAGCCCCCGTTTCCGCTCAGTGCGGACTTACGGTCTACTTGGCGTCCACCGATCATAAAGACCAGTGGGCGGCCAAGTGTGGTGTCACCACCGGGTAATTTTTTATAGAGGTTTTCTTCCTCGCGGCCCCACGCTCAGTGCGCAGAGCCCCCGTTTCCGCTCAGTGCGGACTTACGGGTTTGTTGGCGTTTGGTTCGCGGGGCGAGAAAAGCCCTACCCCAGCAATATGCCGGGGCGTTCCCCTATCCACCACCCGGGGACGCGCCACGTCGGAGTTCACCTCTCCGCCCACTCGGACAACCGAGCAGGTCCGTGGGGTCCGTGGAACCTAACCTTTTTTTTTTTTTTTTTTTTTTTTTTTTTTTTTTTTTTTTTGTCAGAGGGAAAATACACTTCCGTACCCCTGCGCCGGGCAGTGCAATGGCGCAGGGAGTGTGGGACTCGCCTACAGGCGTTCGGCCATACCCACTAAAAACCCTCGTGCCCACCTTACACATTGGTTTCACTCTGTATCAGCAGTGCCTTAACCAGAGTTGCCACCTGTGCTGCTGCTTGCGCAGCTCTCCTTAATTAATTAATTAATTAATTAATCTACTTATTTACAGATATTTACATATTTACATATAACAACAACAAAATTGATTGATTAATTAATTAAGGTGTATAACATAAATAGTAAATAATCTCCTTAAAATGATTATGTGTGTATAAATATTAAATATATATAACATCTACTCCTTACAATCTATATTCACAAATAACTATATAAATATTAAGTATAAAATAAAATATAAATATAAACATTTGTAAATATAATCTCCAATATGTATATATACATGGCCTACGCCGGGCGATGGAAAGCGCGCCGGCGCCGGCCCGTTCTCCTTTGACGAAGAGGGGCGGATGCTGGGTCAGCCTCTCTTACCCTCTCCGCTTCTTCCTTAATGTTGAGAATATTCTCTGCGAACTGTTGGAATGCCCGCCAGTCGTGCTCGTTACGCAACATACTGTCGAGCACTCCAGTCAGTGTCGTCGTGTCCAGAATGTGGGCTATAGGTTGCCTTTCGGCTTCCCATGCCGGGCAGTCAAAAATTGTATGTGCCACGTCGTCGATTTCAGCAGGACAGTGGTGGCACCGAGGTGTTAGTTCCCTACCGGCTATTTGGTGCAGATATTTGCCAAAGCAGCCATGGCCACTCAGCATCTGCACTAGCCGGTAGGAGAGGTGCCCCCACCGCCTGTCTAACCAGTCTCGGAGTCTGGGGCGGACAGCGTCCAAAGTCCACTTGCCCGCCACAGACATCCTCAACTCATCGCTCCATGTCTGCGTGGTTCTTCTCTGGGCTTGGTCCCTCCACTCCTGAACTAGTTCAGGGGGAGGAGGAGGAGGAGGAGGAGGAGGAGGAGGAGGAGGAGGAGGAGGAGGAGGAGGAGGAGGAGGAGGGAGGAGGGGAGAGGGAGGTTCCTCGCCTTCTCTCCTGCTGCAGTCTCTTCTCCAGTAAACCTCCGCTAAGGCGGCGGCCTCCAAGTGCCATGGTGGGAGTCCGGCAATAACACACACGGCATCGAAAGACACCGTGCGGTACGCCCTGGCCACCCTGATGGCCACAGCACGTTGGGACCGCCGCAGCAGAGTTCTATTTTGTGAGCAGAGATCGCCGGCCCAAACCGGACATCCGTATAGGGCCTTCGATCTCAGCATCATAGCATAAAGCCGTCTTCGTTTACTGCTTGGGCCACCGATGTTTGGCAGTATGCGGGTTAGAGCCGCTGCCGTGGCATCCAGTTTTGGAGCTAGGGCCGCAAAGTGCGGCCTGAAGGTCCATTTCGAATCCAGTACCAACCCGAGATATTTTAGGGTACCGCGGATTGGTATGGGAGTACCGCCGACCACTATTTCTAGCCCAGTCTGAGGTGCTCTCCTACTTCCATAAAAACAGATCGCCTCCGATTTCTCGAGGGCGACCTTGAGGCCTAAACCACGGATCTTCGCCGTGACTTGCGAGGCACCGGCTGTGGCCCGCAGTTTGGCCTCCCTAAAATCGGAGCCGGTGGCTACGACGAGTGTGTCGTCCGCGTAGCAGATGAGCTGCACACCGCGGACTAACACTCCCCGCAGCACCGCGTTATAGCCAATGTTCCACAGGAGCGGCCCGAGGACTGACCCCTGTGGAACTCCACACGACACAATGTGGCTCTCCCAGCCGTCCCTAGTAGGGTATAGGATTTTTCTATCCCGAAGATAGCTACCTACGATTCTCCTTAGATAATGGGGGACCCTGTGGTGTTCCAGCCCCGCCATTATGCTGTCCCAGGGCAGGGTGTTGAAGGCATTCGCTATGTCAAGCGAGACTGCAACCACCACCCCACCCTGAGATGTCGCCTCTGTACATACGTTCCGGAGATGGGCAATGGCGTCTACCGTGGACCGTTGACGCCTAAAGCCAAATTGGGAATCCGCCAAGTCTGGTCCTACTGAGGAGAGATGTTGATTGATGCGGCCGGCAATCACCCTCTCAAACAGCTTGCCGGCCTCATCAAGCAGCACTATTGGACGATAGGCTGCCGGGCTGTCCTCCGGTTTCCCGGGTTTCCTCAGTAGGACCAGTTTTCCCACTTTCCATTTTGACGGGAAGTTTCCATCGTTTAGGCATTTGGTCAGTAGTGACCTAAGTGCGTCGTCAATTCCGTGGTTTAATGCTAGTGCAAGCAGCCGCCCATGAATCCCATCGGGACCTGGGGCGGTGCGTTTGCACTGCATCTTAGTCTTAGCCATGTGGAGCTCCGACTCGGATACCTCCGGGACAGAACCGGGCGGTATCGAGCCGGAGAAGTCAAAACCGGTGCTTCGGGCACTGGGAGGAAAGAGTGTGGTCACTATAGATGTTAGTAGCGCCGGGTCCAGAGTCGAAGACAGAGGAGGAGCCCAGGGGCGCAGCTTACTCATCACGAGTTTGTACGGCCGGCCCCATGGGTCCAACTCCAGACTGCTCAGAAATTCCTCCCAGGCCCGGTCTTTGGAGGCGGCGATCTCAGATCTCAAGGCCTTCTTGGCATCTTGATATAAGACGTAGAGACGCCGCTCCTCAGTCTCTTCCCTTGCGCGACGTCTGCGGTATCTAGCGTACTGGTGGCGGGCAGCCACACACACAGCTCGCAACCGCGATAGCTCTGCCGACCACCAGTAGACCCGATTTCTCCGATGTTGCACTGGCCGAACCTTCGACATGGCGCTATCGGAAATATGCGCCAATGTCTCGGTCAGCCAGTTCACGCCTTCAGTAATCTCTTTTCCCTCCATCTTGTGGGACCATGTGCCGACAATGGTGGCAAGTTCGGCTGCTTCTTTGTCCATCGTTCTTAGGGACCACATTTGTCCGTTCCCGGCGGGAGCAGGGGTGTTTCGTCTGGTCTGGGCCCCGGATGGGGAGGAGACAACTTCGAAACGGATGTACCTGTGGTCCGACAGTGTCTCCACCCCAGTCAGGACCCTCCAATTTTGTACGCGACATGCTAGGGCGGGGCTCGCGAATGTGACGTCTATGATAGAACCACCCAGCATGCGCACGCACGTGTGCTCCGTGCCCGTATTTAATGGCACCAAGTTGTGCTGGGCCATCCACTCCAGCAATAGATCGCCGCGACAGTCCGAGACCGGGGAACCCCAAGCTCTCGATTTAGCATTTAGGTCCCCGGCCACGACGATGTCCAGCGGTTGCCCCCATTGAATGAGGGCACTGACCTCGTTTAGGTAGGCGTCAAAGTCCGCCAGCGACCGGTTCGGCGAGCAATACACTCCAATCACCGCGACGTCGGCAGACTTGACGCCTACGCACCCTCTTCCTTTTTTGTGTGAGGCAATTGGGTGGTCGACTTGGGTGTAAAGGGCCACTAAATCATCGAGATCTCCCACCCAATTGCCTCTGTTCGGAACCGAATACGGTTCCGAAATCACCGCAATGTCAATCGTCCACTGCGCCAGGCTCTGGACCAATAAATCTTGAGCTCTGGCGCAGTGATTCAGATTTGCTTGTAAAAGCTGTACAGCCATTAATTAGTGACAGCTTCGGCGATCTCCATCTGTTCCCCGCTCGGTGGGGCAGCGCTGCGGTGGGATACCAGCGATCTTCTCGAAATCGGTTTTTTGGGTGCCGAGCAATTTGCACTTCCCAATCGATGTTTGGCGTCTTTGCCCGCCGCCGCACAAAGGACGCAATTGGGTTGCGACGAGCAAGACGCCGCTTTGTGTCCCTCTTGGCCACACTTATAACACTGTCGGCTACGGTCTTCCGCTGCACAACGACTCGCCACGTGGCCCTTCTCCAGACAACGGTAGCAGTGGAGATCCCTCGCTCTGCCGACTGTTACTCTCGCCGCAACCCAGCCCACTAGAAATCGTCCGGTGGCGAGCTTTTTCGCCGCGGTGATTGGGACATAGGCCCACACACTAAACATGCCCGATTTGTTGGGTCTTAACGAACCAACTCGGACTTGGTCCGGTGTGCACTCTCCTTTTTTGGCGATGCATTGTTTGATCTCTTCCGTTGTCGTTGCATCATCCAGTCCGTCGATCCTGATGTCAACAGACTTTTCAGGTCGGGAAATTTTAATTGTGTCGTCTTTGTAGAGCTCTTGGAGCTTCTGCGCCAGGATGTCCGCTTTCGGAGCACTGGTGGCCCCCGGGACGCAGATGATGGTGGCCCCGGTGACCGCCCTGCGGAATTGGACCGACTCGACTCCTATGGTCTCTTGGAGATCCAACTTCTCCTTAGCCTCTTTGAGGACGGCACTATAGGTGAGGCCCTTCTTCACCGCGCCTTCGGTCAACGTGACGACAACCGCAGAGCATTGCGGCGCTTTTAATTTGCGCGGCGCAGGTGCAGCAGCGTTCCGCCGTTGAGGTGCCCTGGATGTCGTGGGCACCTTTGTCGCCTTCTCGGCCTTTCCATTTTTGCCCACCCTCACCCACGCCCAGTTCTCCTGTAGTTCGTCCGGGTTAGTGGGGCGGGTTGGCGCAGCAGCTGCGGTAGCCGATGGTGGCTTTGCAACTGTCGCAGGTCTTTTCTTCTTTTTCTTGCTTTTCTTCTTTGTTTTTGCAGGACCCCCGGGAGCCGGGAGAGCCGCATTGATCGTCCGAGACGGGCCAGCCTTAGGGGCCGCAGGTACTGCGGGAGCCGCAGGGGCTGCTCGAGACGGGCCAGCCACGGGAGCCGCTGGTGCCGCAGGGGCCGCACGAGACGGGCCAGCCGCGGGGGCCGTGCGAGACGAGCCAGCCGCGGGGGCCGCACGAGACGGGCCAGCCACAGGACCCGCTGAGGCCATCAAGGCCGATGTATATGTCGTGGCCGTTGGTGCCGCAGACGGCTTCTTACTAGAGGCCAGGGGAGGCCTGATACGCGGTTCTGGATTCAGCCGCGGTTCCAGCCCCTCCAGTCGGGCATTGAACCGTCGGATGATTCGTGCTTCCATCTCCTCGATGTCATGAGATTGCGCCGCCTGCGGGGCATTGCGCATCTGCTCTATTATCTCCTTCATTTGTTTTTGCACAACTTCGAGCTCCTTGCGTAGGCGCGCATTATCTTCTTGTAGAGCCCGGGTCTCCTCCGAGAGCGTCCTCTGTGCGAGCGCTGTGCAGTCTTCTTTAATAGCCTTAACGGCGTCATGCAGCGCTCGCACGAAGGTGCCTTTTAGGTTCGACGACTTATTCGCCACCTTCTCCACTATTTCTAGGCTTGCCCCTATCCTTTTCAGGACTGAAGTCGCCGTGTCACCATCGGGATTTGCAGGCTCACCAAGAACAAGCTCCGGCGAATACGCCGGGGACAGTGTCGAGCGAGTCCTGCGTGCCTCTGCCACTGAGTCCAAGAGCTCAGCCTCAGCGCGGGCTTTCATCTCCTCTTCTTGAGCCTTTAAAAAGGCTTGTTTTGCCGCCGCCAACCCCACGTACTCTCCTGTGGTTGGTGGACGACCGCGTCCCTTCCTTTTGCCCGGAGAGCGAGTGCTGCCCTCTGGACCCTCCTCAAGAGGCCGCTTTTTTCCGCGGCCCTCACCCCAAGATCTGCCTGAATACAGGCTCTCCATAGATCCCGCTCGACTCGCGACCGACATGAAACTGGTCGCCGAATCCGAGTCCGACTCCGATAAGCGCGCAACTGGCACAGGGGTGCGCGTCAACACCACTCTCAACTCCTTCTTCGCTACCTCCTCCAACTCTACCGGTTTTTTTGTTTTGTTTGTCTCCATATTGTTCCCACGAGTACGGTGATAAAAATGTCGACCCCCGGGTAACACCATTCCGGCGAGAAAGGCTGCATACTGTGGAGGGCGCCAGGTGTCCACAGGTTTTAACGACTTCGCTGTCGGGTTGTTAGAGTTTTCCTTCTCGCGCGCCGGCCGGTTAAGGCAAGCGCTCCGCTCCTAGTGGCCCCGCATACCCATAGCGCCGTTTCTACGGGGTCGTTGCGGAATTCCCCTTAACAAACAAAACATAACCAAAAAATATAAAAGACCAAAACAAAAAATGCAAGAAAAACAAACAAAAAAGAAAAAGCCCCCCAAAGCCACTAGGTCTACGGAACTTCTAGGGAGGTCGACGTACCCTCCCTAGTTGCGGACGGATGCCCCCCCCACCCCTCCCCGACGGCAGGTTAGTGCACGCCGGGGCCGCCCTCCCCAAATTCCGCGGGCCTGCCCGGTATGGGTGGCCCTGTCCGGTGTAGCCCCGCGGATACCCCCCCCTAGCCAGTTGTTAGCCTCCCTAAAGACGTTCGGGAGTTTCCAGGGTGCACCACGAGGAGGTCACTGGCCATCGCACCCCCCGTGGAACCTAACCTAACCTAACCTTTTTTTTTTTTTTTTTTAAAGAGGGGAATGCTTTATGCATACGACATGCCCCGGGGGGGACACGAAGTTATGCGAGATTCTCTCCCCTAGTGGGAGCATACCCGCTAAACCACCTCTGTTCCTCCTGCGCATTGGTGACGGGGCTACGGGCACGCTTTCGCACTCCTCCGCGGCCCCGTCTGCGCTAGCCGCCGAAGCAGCTCCACCACTGGGGTGGGTGAACCCACCATCCATCCTTTAGGGGAGGCGCGCCGGAACGATACGCGCCATCCTCCTTGCCCTTCGAAGCGGGTGACAGGTCCCCCCGAACCTGCCACCACGGGGCTATGGAAGCCGGAGAGACGAGGTTTTACCCCCGCCTCCCCAGCCACCATCGGCGGGTCCGATGTCGGGCCCCGCCGTTGACCCTACGGGCCGCGGAGGGGCTGGGTATGCCAGTACCCCTCCGCAGCCCCACCATACACATCCGGCCACGAGGGCTGCAGGGGGCAGGATAAACCAGTACCCACCCGCACCCCCCGCGGCCCCACCTCCAGGCATGCTCCGAAGCGGACCCCACAGTCCGCCTCTGGCAGCCTCCTCCGGGTGGGTCGGCCCTGCACGCTAGACCAGCCCAGTCCGGCCCAAGACAGCCGGTCCTGCACGCTAGGCCGACCCTGGTTCCTCTTAGCTTCACCGTGGGAGGCAGCCACGGTTACTAGAGCCCCACCGCCACGACAAGGCGGGAACCGTTGGTGGGGAACCTAACCTAACCTAACCTAACCTAACCTAACCTAACCTAACCTAACCTTTTTTTTTTTTTTTTTTTTTTTTTTTTTTTTTTTTTTACGTTGGGAAAATGCATTTCCGCATCCCTCCCGTTTCCGGGAGGGTATGTGGGACTCGCCGGCCAAGAAGAAGTGGCCGGAATACCCACTAAAAACCCAACGATGTTCCGCCACGCGCCTGGTGACCGGGTCACGGGAACACTTGCGCAATCTTCCGCGACCCGGTCAGCGCCGTCCGACAAAGCAGACCCTCCTTTGTGGGGACCTGGGGTCCCCGAACTTCATGTAAGGCGCACCGGGAACATTACAGTGCGCCTTCCACCTCGAGATCAATTTTGACGCTCGGCGGGCGATGGCTATCTCAGGTCCATCGCCCGGAGCCCTGCCACTATGGGGGCATGCGGCGGTCTTGGGCACGCTGCCTGCGCCCGGCCCTGCGGCGGCGGAGAGGATTACCGACTGCATCGTCCTCCCGCCGCCGCTCAGCCGCCTCCTTTTGCGTCATCACCTCCTCGCAAAAGGAGGCGACGGCTTGCCACGAACTGTCGCTGCTCGCCATGGCATTAGCGACGGCGGGCAGCGAGAGGTCCGTTCCTATTGCCGCCACTAGTGCGGCCCGCTGGGTCGACCAATGAGTGCATGACTCCAGCGTATGTTGCGCTGTGTCTTCCACGTGGCCGCACTCGTGGCACTCCTCGGTGGGCTCTCGTCTCGCCACCCTGCACAGATACCTGCCGAAGCAACCGTGCCCCGACAGGATCTGCACCAGGTGGAAAGAGAGAGCTCCATGCTTCCGGCCCGTCCATAGCTCAAGGACGGGCCGGACCGCCTCAATTGTGCGGTGGCCGGCAGACGGCGTTAAAAGCCGCTCCTGCCACTGAACGACAAGTTCGGCCTCCGCCGCCTGCCGCCACGTACGTTCCTGCACTGGGGGAGGGGGTTCTCCCCGGAGACGGGCATCCGCTCGCCGCCAGTAAACACCGGCGAGCACTTCGGCGTCCAAATCCCAGGGCGGCGTCCCCGCCAACACACAGGCCGCCTCACATGATATGGTGCGATATCCTCGGATCACTCTGACCGCCATGATTCTCTGGGGCCCACGTAAAAGGGCCCTAGTACGGGCGGTCAGAGCGTCCGACCAAATAGGCGCTCCGTAGAGCGCCATGGATCGCACCACACCTGTGTAAAGGCGGCGACACCGCGAGCTCGGTCCGCCCAAGTTCGGCAGGAGCCTACTGAGGGCTCTAGCCGCTCCCACGAGCTTTGGGACGAGACGCCGAAAGTGCTCCTCGAAGTTCCATCGGCTGTCGAGAACAAGACCTAAGTATTTCATTGTGCTCCCGACGCCGATGGAAACTCCGCCAACCACGACTTCGGACTGGGCTGGAGGCGCTCTTCGAGGCCCATGAAAGTATAGGGCCTCAGATTTGTGTAAGGCTACCTCCAATCCCAGTCCTCGGATTCTGGCCACTATTTGGGCCACGCCGGCTGTTGCTCTGCTTCGAGCCTCCCTGTCCGTGCTGCCACAGGCCGTCACGAGGGTGTCGTCGGCGTAGCATACGACGTTAACACCCCTCGGGACGGCCCCGCGCAGGACCCAGTCGTACCCGATGTTCCACAGGAGGGGCCCAAGAACCGACCCCTGTGGAACACCGCACGACATCTCCCTCTCTGACCAGCCACCGCTGGTAGGGTACCCGACCGATCGCTCGGAGAGGTAGGCCGCCACGATCCTCCGAAGGTACCGGGGGACCGTGTGGTACCTCAGCGCCTCCTTGATGCAGCTCCAGGGCAAGGTGTTGAAGGCGTTCGAGATGTCAATAGATATCGCCACCAACACCTCCCCCCGGGATACCGCACTGTCCGCAAGGGCCTTCACCCGCGCTATTGCGTCGATGGTGGATTTGCCCCTGCGGAAGCCATACTGGTTGGCGCTGAGGTGCGGCCCCACCGTCTCCAAGTGGTGGACGAGGCGAGCAGCGATCACACGCTCAAAAAGTTTACCCACCTCGTCCAGCAACACGATCGGTCGGTACGCCGACGGCTCGTTTGCCGGGCGTCCATCCTTCCTGAGCAGGACCAGCTTTCCCTTCTTCCATTCTCCCGGAAACCGACCCTGCTCGAGACAGGCGCAGAACAAAGCCCGAACCCACTGTTCGAGCGGCCCTAGTGCCAGCGCCCAGGCGCGACCGGGGATGCCATCAGGGCCTGGGGCGGTATTTTTCGCGCGCATGCGCATCACCGCCGCCCCGAGCTCGGCCTCCGTGACCGGTGGCGCGCCTAGGCTCTCTTCTCCCTCTACAGTTGGAGGCGCCATGCAGGGCGCCTCGTGTTCAGCTCTTTGCGGAAACAGCGCCGCGACCACCGACTCCACGACGAGAGGCTGAAGACTCCGGGTAATGGGAGGACCCCTGGACCGAAGCTTATTCCGAACCATCTTATAGGGCCTCCCGAACGGATCTCTATCCAGAGTCCCCAGCATCTCGTCGTTGGCCCTGTCTTTGGCCACACCGATGGCCGTCCGCAGAGCCTTTACCGCCTCCCTGTAGAGGGAGTAGAGTCGCTCTTCTTCGGCCAAGTTGTGCCTTCTTCGACGACGGCAGCGGGTGTATTGGCGCCGCGCCGCCACACATGAGCGGCGCAGTGAGGCGACCTCCGCACACCACCAATACGCCGCTTGCCTCGAGGGGGCGGAACGCACTCTCGGCATGGCGCCGTCGCAAATGCGCGTCATGGCAGCACCGAGGCGCTCCGCCTCCTGTCCGGCGTCGGTGACGTTGTCCTCACGCGGTGCGGAGAACCACGCCTCAACAAGGGCAACCTCAACAAGGAAGTCGCGGTCCATGCGTGGGAGCGACCAGCGGGGACCATCCCCCCGCAAGGGTCGGCTTGGGCCCGTGGGGTTGGCCGGAGTCGTGGAGACAACGAACCTTATGTAAAGATGGTCCGACAGTGTCTCCACGTTCTCCAGCACCTCCCAGCCCCGAATACGTCGTGCCAGAGCGGCACCGGCAAAAGTGACGTCTACTATTGAGCCGCCCTGGCGCCGAACGCACGTATTAACCGACCCCTGGTTCAGGATCGTGAGTCCGGTCGCCGTCGCCCACTCCTCCAGCTCTTGTCCGCGCGGATCCGTCGCCGGGCACCCCCAAGCCGTTGACTTGGCGTTGAGGTCTCCGGCGACGAGCACGCGGGCGGAGTGACTTCTGCCTATGAGAACGCCGACTTCTTCTATAAACTCTTCAAAGTCGGCGAGGCTCCGGTTCGGCGAGAAGTACACCCCGACCACCATGATGTCGCCGACAAGAGCGGAGACGTATCCCCGGCCTCGGACAACGTTGGCGAAGGCCGGAGATCCCACCATGGACCGGGACGTCAAAGCCACGACACCATCTATGTCCCCCACCCAATCATCCCCTGACGGGACGCGGTAGGGCTCGGCTACCACTGCGATGTGGATCCCCCACTCCGCCATACTCTGGAACAATAAGTCTTGAGCTCTGGCGGAGTGGTTGATATTAGCCTGGAGGAGGTTCAAGTCCATTCTTAACCTTCGACCATTGGAACCTCCTCAGCCACTGGCGCTACCGCCTGGGGCGAGGAAGAAGACTGTCCGGCCACCTGGCTCGAACTGCCTTTTCCTCCCTTCTTTTTCCCCTTGGGTGGGGAGACGCAGGCTCTGCTGCCCGCGCGGTGGCCTGCCGGCCTGCCAGCGGCAGTGCAAACCGCGCAGCACAGTGCCGCGGAGCACTCGCGGGCCTTGTGGCCCGGTTGACCGCAACGGTAACACAAAGCGCTGCGATCAACCTCTTCGCTGCATTGGCCCACCGTGTGCCCACGTTCGTGACACTTAAAGCACATAAGGGGCCGGGCGTCCAGAAGCTGGATCTGTGCGGACACCCAGCCCACGAGCAGCCTTCCGCCCTCTACAATTTTTTTCGCAGCTGCGACGGGACAGGTAACAATTATTGACCCTAGTCCGTCGCGGCCAGCGTTTATTCCTCCAGCCCGCACTTGTTCCGCTGGACATACTCCTGCCGCCGCAACAGCGGCGACCACCTCGGCACTGGTAACGGAGTCGTCCAGACCCGTAACCCGTAGGCTAGCCATTTTCATGGGCCTGGAGACCCGGACGACTTCGCTACCTAAGACCTCCCGCAGCTTTTGAGCCAGGGAGTCCGCCTTTTCACCACTGGAGGCCCCTGGGAATTCGAAAAGGCGGCCTCCATTGGCTGCCTTTCGAAGTCGGACCCCCTGACCACCGAATTCCGCCACGTCTATCTTTTCTTTTGCCGCGGCAATCACCTTCGCATAAGTCGCGCCCTTCTCTTCCGCCCCCGGTTGCAACGTCAGGACGACTGCTGACGACTGGGGTTCTTGGAGCTTACGGGCGCGACTCTTTGCGTCGGGCCGCTTTTTAGGCCCCACCTTAATCCATGGGAACTCAATAAGCTGCGGCGGCTGCGGCGGCTGCTGATGCCCCTGTGGAGGACTACTTTTTGTCTTCTTCTTCTTCTTTTTCTTTTTCTTCTTCTCCCCCTCTGAAAGCGGGGTAGAAGAAGTGCCTACTTTTGTAGCCCGCGCTTGGGCTTTGGACGGACGAATTTGTGCGGACGCCGCAGGGCGCTGCGTGGACGAACCGGGAGCCTGCCGCGGGAGCCCGCTGGCGCCAGGTTTGGCTGGCGGCGCTGGGGGCGCCTTGCCCTGTACTCGTGGAGCTGGCACCGGTGCTGATACCGGTGCTGGCCCCGAGAGCGCCGCCGCGTAAGAGCGTCCGCTGTTTCTCTTGTCGGCTGCCAGCGGCGGCCGCAATCTTTTCTCCGGGAGGAGCCTGTCTTCAAACGAGGCCAGGCGGGCATTTAACATCCCGCCCACCTGGACCATCACCGTCCGACAGATCTCCTCTAGTTGGGAGGGCCCTGTAGGGGCGGCCTCCGCGATCATGTCTGTGGCTGTGGGGGCGGGACCTTGTGTCCGCCCTCTCTGCATTTCCTCCCGTAGCTCTGCCAGCTCCTTGCGGAGGCTGGCCATCTCGGCTCTTAGGCGGGCGTTGTCCGCCTGCAAGTGCCGCGTCTCTTCCGTGACTGTGCGGGCCCCGAGGACTTCCACGGCTTCCTTAATAGATGCCGCGGCGTCCTTAAGGGTCCGCACGAATGTACCCTTCAGGTTGGAGGACTTGGTTGCTACCTTGGTGATGACCTCCAAGTCCTCCTTTACTTGTTCCTGCAGCTGGGCTGCCCCCCTCTCTTCCATCTTCTGCTTGGGCTCCGGAAACAACTTAGCCCGGGTCTCCCGCCGAAAGCGGGCGATATTTGCCTCCCTGGCGAGGTCTTCCTCAGCCCTCTGCCTAGCTGCTTTCGCCTGGGCCCTCTTTTCTGTACGAGGCCCTCTGCAAGCTGATGCCTCCGACCTTTCCTCATCAGACCAGCCTGCCATATCTACCTCACTGGGGCGCTTTTGCCCGCGACCCTCACTCCAGAACCTACCGAGATCGTCCCGGTTCAATACCTCCAGGGACCCAACGCGACTAGCAGCGGACGCCATGCTCGCCGCCGCGTCCGAGTCGGACTCCGAAACCCTCCTGTCGGCCTGAGGCCCTACCGGTGTCGGGGTGCGCGTAAGCACAACCCTCAACTCCTTCGTCAACTCCTTCAACACGTTCCCCTCCTCATTACTTTTATTTTCTTTTATTTCCATACTTGTTCCCACGATTATGGGACGATATACACTCCACCACCGGGTGACGCCCGTTCCGGATAATGGGGCTTCTTACTACAGAGGTCGCCAGGTGTCTGTAGGTTTTAACGACTTTACTGTCGGGTTTTTATAGAGTTTTCCTTTCTCGCGCGCCGGCCGGCTAAGGCAAGCGCTCCGCTCCTAGTGGCCCCGCATACTCATAGTGCCGCTTCTACGAGGTCGTTGCGGTATTCCCCTTAACAAACAAAAAATAACCAAAAAATATAAAAGACCAAAACGAAAAAATGCAAGAAAAACAAACAAAAAAGAAAAAAGCCCCCCCAAAGCCACTAGGTCTACGGAGATCTAGGGAGGTCGGCGTACCCTCCCTAGTTGCGGACGGATGCCCCCCCCACCCCTCCCCGACGGCAGGTTAGTGCACGCCGGGGCCGCCCTCCCCAATTTCCGCGGGCCTGCCCGGTATGGGTGGCCCTATCCGGTGTAGCCCCGCGGAAAACCCCCCCCCACCCTACCTAACCCCCACCCCCCCTGAGGGTAATTTTTTATAGAGGTTTTCTTCCTCGCGGCCCCACGATAAGCGCAGGGCCCCCGTTTCCGCTCAGTGCGGACTTACGGGTTTGTTGGCGTTTGGTTCGCGGGGCCGAAGCCCTACCCCGGCAGAAGGCCGGGGCGTTCCCCTATCCACCACCCGGGGACGCGCCACGTCGGAGTTCACCTCTCCGCCCACTCGGACAACCGAGCAGGTCCGTGGAACCTAACCTAACCTAACCTAACCTAACCTAACCTAACCTAACCTAACCTTTTTTTTTTTTTTTTTTTATAGTCAGGAAATGCGTTTACGCACGCCTACGCCGGGCTGTGCAATGGCGTAGGGAGTGTGGGACTCGCCGGCCACAGAAGGTGACCAGAATACCCACTAAAACCTGACTGCCCTCTAACGCATTATGGCGGGCGCCACGGGAACGCTTTAGCTTTCTTCCGTGACCCCGCCTGCGTTATCGCCCTGAAGGGGCCTCCCTCTCACGCATGGTTTGTGGGGAGAAGTACGGCGGCGAAACCCCGCCTTCTTCTCCCCACTCTCCTGCGTCTGAGCGGGGGCGCGAGGGGGTTATCCTCGCGCTCTCGCTCCCTTTCCTCCTTCTGTGAAATTACTATTTCGCAGAAGGAGGAAACCGCCTCCCATGACCCCTCACTGCCCAGCATGGCGCGAATTACGCCTGGGAGTGAGAGGTCATCTCCAATCGCCGCTACCAGAGTGCGGCGCTCTTCGGACCACGCTGTACATACCTGAAGGGTGTGTTGCGCGGTGTCCTCATCAGCGCCGCACTCGTGGCACGACATCCTTTCCTCTCTTCGTATTCGGTGAAGGTATCGCCCGAAGCACCCGTGGCCTGTCAGCATCTGCGAAAGTCTATATGTGATTGCGCCGTGGCGCCTCCCGCACCAGTCCGAGAGCCGTGGGCGTATGGCCTCTATGGTGCGGGCGCCGTATTCGGCGTCCGCTAGGCCAGCAGCCCACAGCTCTATGGTCGCTCGCTTTCTCTCCGCCCGAGACCGGGCGAGCTCCTCTGGAGCCGGGGCTTCGCCCCGAGCTCTCTGCTCGGCCCGCTCCCGGTACGCTTCGGCCAGCACACCCGCTTCTATCTCCCACGGGGGAGTGCCGGCCAAAGCGCAGGCCGCTGCGTGGCTCACCGTGCGGTAGGCCATGCATGCGCGCACCGCAACGATGCGCTGCGGCCTGCGGAGGAGGGCCCTGTTTGGCGCGTCCAGGGCTTCTGCCCATATCGGCGCGCCGTACAGGGCCATACTGCGAATGACCATGGCGTACAAGCGTCTGACCTGTACGCCCGGACCTCTCAAGTTCGGGAGGAGCCTGGCGAGGGCAGAAGCCGCGCCGACGAGTCGGGGGGTTAGCGTCCGGAAGTGATCTCCGAAACGCCAACCCCCATCGAGGATAAGGCCAAGATATTTGATCTGGGCCTTAACCTCGACCTCGTCCCCGTTGATCCGGAGGGTCGCTCCTGCGGGCACTCTCCACCTCGGCCCTTTGAAGCAGAGGGCCTCGGTTTTGTGGAGTGCCACGCGGAGTCCGAGCGCCTCGATCCTCCGGACCAACAGGGTGGCCCCGGCTTCCGCCCTCCTCTTAACTTTTCTCCAGGTGGTGTCCCGGACGGCTATCATCGTGTCATCTGCGTAGCAAATGACAGCCATCCGGGGCAGCACCTCCCCGCGGATGGCCCAATCAAAGCCGATGTTCCACAGCAGGGGTCCTAGGACGGACCCCTGAGGAACACCGGAGGCCATCCGCCGCTCCTCTCTTCCCTCCCTCCCCATGTAGGACACTACCCGCTCTCGCAGGTAGTGTCCCACAATCCTCCGGAGATAGAGGGGCAGTTCGTGAAACCGAAGTGCCTCCTCTATTACTCCGAAGGGGAGGGAGCCGAAGGCGTTGGCGATGTCAAGTGACACCGCCACCGCCCCCTGTCCCCTCTCGGCCGCATCCTTCGAGAACCTTTTCAGGGCGGTCAGGGCGTCCAGGGTGGATCGCCCGGACCGGAACCCGAACTGGTTCTCGGAGAGCTGCGGCCCTTCCGTCTCCAGATGCTGGATGATTCGGGAAGCCAATACTCTTTCGAGTAACTTCCCAGCCTCATCCAGCATCACGAGCGGCCGGTGACCAGAAGGAGAGTCGACGGGGTGACCCTCCTTCCTCAGCAACACCAGCCGCCCCTCCTTCCACACCCCGGGGAAACGCCCCTCCGCCAGACAGTCGTTAAACAGTCTGCGGAGGCGTTCCCCGAGGTGTTCCAGCGCAATGTGTAGGACCTTTCCAGGCACTCCGTCTGGCCCCGGGGCCTTGCGGGTCCCCCTGAGCCGGCCCGCCGCTCTGGCCATTTCCTCCTTCGTTATCGGGGGTGGGGCGAGGGCGGCGGACCGGTTCAGCGGTTCGTCGTCGTCCGCCGGCATGTCTCTTGTCATGCGCGGTGGTACAAAAGAAGGGCTATCCGGGAACAGCCCTTCGACCACCGCGCTAAGGACCGCCGGCTCCATCGTTTCCGTGGGGGGCGCCACCTTCAGCTTCGCCCGCACCATGCGGTATGGGCGCCCCCACGGGTCTGCGTCTAAGGTCGCCAAGAACTCCGCATAGGCAGAGTCCTTTGCGGCCTTGATCGCGCTGGAGAACGCCTTCTTTGCCGAGCTCAGCTCGGCGTGAAGGCGTTCTAGCTCCTCCTCTGTTCGGTTCCGCCGTCTGCGGCACCGGGTGAATGCACGTCGGGCTGCGTTACTGGCGGAGCGCAGGGCGGCTAGGTCCTGCGTCCACCAGTACACGCCTTCCCGGGGCGCGAAGCCACGTCGCGCCCTGGGCATTCCGGCGTTGCAGACGGCGGTCAGATCTCGACGAAATCTCGCCGCCCTCTCGTCGACCCCCACCGTTTGGGGGGGTTCCTCCGCCCATGCCCGGACGATGGCGGCTTCTTCCGCCAGGTCAGGGTCGAGGCGTGAGAGCTGCCACTTTGGGAAGCCCTCAACGCCTCGTCGTCCTGCCGCTGCCGTCCGGGCCTGTGACCCCTGGGGCGCGGTGGAGACCCTGAACCGGATGTACAAATGATCGGACAGGGTCTCCACCTCCTCGAGGACACGCCAACACGATATGCGTGCACCGATGCCGGGGGTCGCGAACGTGACGTCCACGACTGATCCCCCTTGTCGGCGCACGCACGTGTTGGCGTTGCCTTGGTTCTCCGGAACTAAGCCGATCATGACGGCCCAGTCCCGGAGAAGCGCCCCTTTCAGGTCAGTGATGGAGGACCCCCACGCTGCGCACTTAGCGTTGAGGTCCCCCATCACGATGACCTGGGCCGGTGATGCTCGCTGCACAACCGGCTCCAGGCCATCCAGGAACCTCTCGAATTGTCGGAGGTTCCTGTTTGGGGAGAAGTAGACTCCTATGAGTACTACTTCTCCCCAGTTCACCGCCACGTAGCCCGCTCCTCGCTCCCTGAGGGAGAGGGGTCGCGGGCTCGAAGGCGGCGCCACAATGGCGACTGATCCCTCTGTGTCCCCGAACCAACTGGGTTGGGGGGGGACAAAGTAGGGTTCAGCCACGACCGCAACAGCAATTCTCCACTCTGCCAGGCACTGCATGAGCAAGTCCTGTGCCCTGGCAGAGTGGTTGGTGTTCGTCTGTAGTAGGTCGAAATGCAGGTGTCTTGGCATTAAGATACCTGCATTTCTTCCTCCTCAGCCATACGGCTGCCGTGCGGTTGGGGCTGAGTGCGAGGCACTCTGCTCGACGACGGGGCTTTGCCCTTCACCGACGGGGGTGTGCACTTGGCACCCCCCATCACATGTGAGTGTGGGCGCCCCGTCGTTGCACACACGGTGCATTTGCAGGGGGCCTCGCACTCTGCCGACTTGTGTCCTTCACTGCCGCAGCGGAAGCAGAGACGCCCGTTCTCTGTCTCCGCTGGGCATAGAGCGCGAGTGTGGCCCAGCATCATGCATTTATAGCAACGCAATGGCTGGGCCTCCACTGCTTTGACGGTGGCCATCGTCCATCCGATGGCCACTCGTCCCGCCTTCACGACTGCCTTAGCGGCAGTCGCTGGGCACTTGACCAGGGCGGAGCCTCCGCCCCAGAAACTCGGCCTGATATTGCCTACTTTCATGGAGGTGGGGGGACACCCGCCGACCGATGCCAGTTGGGCCGCCACTTCCTCAGTGGTCACCGTGTCATCCAGACCGGTGATCCTGAGGACGGCCATTTTGGTTGGGCGGGTGATGTCCGCCCAGCTGCCTACTGCCTCCACCAGGGCGGCGGCAAGGCGGTCAGCAGTTTCCTCGGGGGAGGTCCCCCCGACCTCCATCAGTTTGGAGCCGGTCATGCTCGTTCGGATCTTGACCGACTCCAAACCGAATTCCCTCAGGGATATCGAGGACCTGGCCTTTGCCAGGACCTCGGTGTACTTCGCGTCAGTCGTGGCCCCTTCCGCATTGGTCATGGTGGCCCCTTTCTTGAGGGTCACCACTATGGCCGCGGTTTTTGGGGCCACGATTTTAACGGCCTTTGGTGGGGCCGGGGCGATCTGCCGGGTTGTTCCGGCTGAGGGGGGGGAATAAGCAGCGACAGCGGCATTTCCCCTCTTCTTCCGCCGGACAACCTCGGACCAGGAGTTGCCCACAGTCCCCGACTGGGCTTCCCCCTCTCCACTTGTTCCAGCGGTTGGGGGGGGAGGGGTCGCGTCTGCCTGTCCTGCCCCCTGTTTTCCCTTGGAGGGAGGAGGTGGCGGGGGGGCAGTCGGCCGCTTTGCAGCGCCCTTCTTCGGTGCCTTCTTTACCGCCCTAGGTGTGGGCGCCGGGGATGGCTGGGCTTCCCCATCCACCTCCATGGCGCCCTCCACGATCCCCGACCGGGACTTGTGACGGGGCGGCGGCGGCTGCCGTTGGTCGGCACGCAGGGGGGGCCTCATGACGGGCTCCGGAGGAAGGCGCATCTCCAGGTCTTGTAGGCGGGCATTGATCATCCCGCCTACCGACTGCAGGAGTTGCCCCTTCATTTCCTCCATAGCATATCTTAGCACCTCCTCAAAGTTGGGCTGCTGTGGCCCTGTGGCCTCTTTCGGGGCTGCAGCGGACTTCCGCTGCGACTCCACGTACGCCTGCTTGAAGGCACGCAGCTCGTTGCGGACAATATCCAGCTCCCTTGAAAGGCGAGCATTGTCCGCGCGGAGCCTGCGCTGCTCTTCATCTGGCGTTATATCGCGGAGGCCCTCAACCGCTTCAACAACGCATTTAGTGGCCCGGTTAATTTGGCCCCACACGGTACCCTTTAGGTGGCTACTCTTCTTGATTTCTTCCTTAATTTTCTCCACGCTTTTGAGAGCCTCCTCGGCGAGGGCCTCGACCGTGCCCCTGGATAGGGCGTCGGGGGTCCCGTCGTCAGAGGCTTTTGCTGAAGCCACTACGGGGCTCGTCTTCCTCCCGGATGGACGGTAAGTTGGGTCGGGGTCCTCCCCCTCACTATCCCCCCCATCAGCTACGTAGTCTTTAGCTTCCTTGAGGAAGCTGTAAACCCCTACCGGGCGCCTAACGCGGCCCCTCGTCGAAGAGGAGGCCACTTTATGCGCCACGGCCGGGGCGTCCTCATCTGCGGATGTAGCGGCCAACGGCCGTTTATGGGTCGTTCCCGTTCGGTACTTTAATGTCAAGCCCGCTGACCGCGGCTTACCTCCCTTGTTTGGCCTTGCGGCGTCCTCGCTGCACGCGGCGCCCGCGGCTCCCAGCCGGCGCCCGGAGGCGCCCTCGTCCTCTGAGCACGTGTAGTCCGACATGGAGGTGTCCTCCCCCATGTCGTAAGTCACTTTGCTATTGTTGTTCATAGCGTTTGCAGACTATTCATAAGTTCTACAACACTAAAAACAAACTTAATCACTAATAAAACTAAACTAATTTGGTCTCTGTCCACCCTTAAAACTATACCGGTCGATTTGTCTCGCTGAGACGCATCTCCCGGTATATCACACGTCGAAATCGGAACACTTTTTGGAATTTGTCGTAAAAGTGCCACGCCCAAAACGACCGTTACAACACTTAAACACTAAATACTTAACTAATTTGGTCTCTATCCACACTAAAAACTATATCGGTCGATTTGTCTCACTGAGACGCATCTCCCGATATATCACACGTCGAGATCGAAGCACTTTTAGACTTTGACGAAAAAGTGCCACGCCCGAAATAACCGTTAAAACACTAAAACACTAAAAACTTAACTATTTTGGTCTCTGCCCACTATGTATTATATATCACTAGATGCGTCTCGCCGAGGCGCATCTCCCGATGTATAACACTGGTATATCACCTCACTTTTTACCACATTTATCGAATTTTAAATGCGGAGCGACACGGAAGCGATGCACACGGTACGGCAACCGGCGCGCGATTAACCTAACCTAACCTTTTTTTTTTTTTTTTTTTTGTAACGAGGGAAAATACACTTCCGTACCCCTGCGCCGGGCAGTGCAATGGCGCAGGGAGTGTGGGACTCGCCTACAGTCGTTCAGCCATACCCACTAAAAACCCTCATGCCCACCTTAACGCAATGACCCGAGCTTTGTACCAGCTGAGCCATAACCAAAGCTCGGGCCGCGCGTCTGACGCCGAAGCGCCTCTCCCTAAGTGGTGAGAGCCAGAGAGGTAGGATCTTTTTTGTCCTACTACCCCAGCCCCCACCGGCGGGGCCAACCGGTCCCGCCCTCTTCCCTACTCTACGTGCCGCAGAGGGGACTGGAAAACCAGTATCCCCTCTCGGCCTCTCCATCACACATTCATTCATCTCCTCACATCTGGCCATGAGGGCCGCAGGGGGTATGGTAAACCAGTACCCACCCACAGCCCCCACGACCTCACCCCACATCCGGCCACGAGGGCTGTAAGATGGGCAGGATAAACCAGTACCCACCCACACCCCCCGCGGCCCCACCACGTCGCATCTGCCGGTGCGACCCCGGTTGGGCATGGTCAGGGCGGAGTCACTGCTGTGACCCACCGCTGACGGCCCTCTCCAGGTGGGTCGGTCATGTGCAACACCCAACACGATGACCGACCCTAGAGTTTGGTTCGCGGGGCCGAAGCCCTACCCCAGCCGAAGCCGGGGCGTTCCCCTATCCACCACCCGGGGACGCGCCACGTCGGAGTACTCCTCTCCGCCCACTCGGACAACCGAGCAGGTCCGTGGAACCTAACCTAACCTAACCTAACCTTTTTTTTTTTTTTTTTTTAAAGAGGGGAATGCTTTATGCATACGACATGCCCCGGGGGGGACACGAAGTTATGCGAGATTCTCTCCCCTAGTGGGAGCATACCCGCTAAACCACCTCTGTTCCTCCTGCGCATTGGTGACGGGGCTACGGGCACGCTTTCGCACTCCTCCGCGGCCCCGTCTGCGCTAGCCGCCGAAGCGGCTCCACCACTGGGGTGGGTGAACCCACCATCCATCCTTTAGGGGAGGCGCGCCGGAACGATACGCGCCATCCTCCTTGCCCTTCGAGGCGGGTGACAGGTCCCCCCGAACCTGCCACCACGGGGCTATGGAAGCCGGAGAGACGAGGTTTTACCCCCGCCTCCCCAGCCACCATCGGCGGGTCCGATGTCGGGCCCCGCCGTTGACCCTACGGGCCGCGGAGGGGCTGGGTATGCCAGTACCCCTCCGCGGCCCCACCATACACATCCGGCCACGAGGGCTGCAGGGGGCAGGATAAACCAGTACCCACCCGCACCCCCCGCGGCCCCACCTTCTGGCATGCTCCGAAGCGGACCCCACAGTCCGCCTCTGGCAGCCTCCTCCGGGTGGGTCGGCCCTGCACGCTAGACCAGCCCAGTCCGGCCCAAGACAGCCGGTCCTGCACGCTAGGCCGACCCTGGTTCCTCTTAGCTTCACCGTGGGAGGCAGCCACGGTTACTAGAGCCCCACCGCCACGACAAGGCGGGAACCGTTGGTGGGGAACCTAACCTAACCTAACCTTTTTTTTTTTTTTTTTTTTTTTTTTACGTTGGGAAAATGCATTTCCGCATCCCTCCCGTTTCCGGGAGGGTATGTGGGACTCGCCGGCCAAGAAGAAGTGGCCGGAATACCCACTAAAAACCCAACGATGTTCCGCCACGCGCCTGGTGACCGGGTCACGGGAACACTTGCGCAATCTTCCGCGACCCGGTCAGCGCCGTCCGACAAAGCAGACCCTCCTTTGTGGGGACCTGGGGTCCCCGAACTTCATATAAGGCGCACCGGGAACATTACAGTGCGCCTTCCACCTCGAGATCAATTTTGACGCTTGGCGGGCGATGGCTATCTCAGGTCCATCGCCCGGAGCCCTGCCACTATGGGGGCATGCGGCGGTCTTGGGCACGCTGCCTGCGCCCGGCCCTGCGGCGGCGGAGAGGATTACCGACTGCATCGTCCTCCCGCCGCCGCTCAGCCGCCTCCTTTTGCGTCATCACCTCCTCGCAAAAGGAGGCGACGGCTTGCCACGAACTGTCGCTGCTCGCCATGGCATTAGCGACGGCGGGCAGCGAGAGGTCCGTTCCTATTGCCGCCACTAGTGCGGCCCGCTGGGTCGACCAATGAGTGCATGACTCCAGCGTATGTTGCGCTGTGTCTTCCACGTGGCCGCACTCGTGGCACTCCTCGGTGGGCTCTCGTCTCGCCACCCTGCACAGATACCTGCCGAAGCAACCGTGCCCCGACAGGATCTGCACCAGGTGGAAAGAGAGAGCTCCATGCTTCCGGCCCGTCCATAGCTCAAGGACGGGCCGGACTGCCTCAATTGTGCGGTGGCCGGCAGACGGCGTTAAAAGCCGCTCCTGCCACTGAACGACAAGTTCGGCCTCCGCCGCCTGCCGCCACGTACGTTCCTGCACTGGGGGAGGGGGTTCTCCCCGGAGACGGGCATCCGCTCGCCGCCAGTAAACACCGGCGAGCACTTCGGCGTCCAAATCCCAGGGCGGCGTCCCCGCCAACACACAGGCCGCCTCACATGATATGGTGCGATATCCTCGGATCACTCTGACCGCCATGATTCTCTGGGGCCCACGTAAAAGGGCCCTAGTACGGGCGGTCAGAGCGTCCGACCAAATAGGCGCTCCGTAGAGCGCCATGGATCGCACCACACCTGTGTAAAGGCGGCGACACCGCGAGCTCGGTCCGCCCAAGTTCGGCAGGAGCCTACTGAGGGCTCTAGCCGCTCCCACGAGCTTTGGGACGAGACGCCGAAAGTGCTCCTCGAAGTTCCATCGGCTGTCGAGAACAAGACCTAAGTATTTCATTGTGCTCCCGACGCCGATGGAAACTCCGCCAACCACGACTTCGGACTGGGCTGGAGGCGCTCTTCGAGGCCCATGAAAGTATAGGGCCTCAGATTTGTGTAAGGCTACCTCCAATCCCAGTCCTCGGATTCTGGCCACTATTTGGGCCACGCCGGCTGTTGCTCTGCTTCGAGCCTCCCTGTCCGTGCTGCCACAGGCCGTCACGAGGGTGTCGTCGGCGTAGCATACGACGTTAACACCCCTCGGGACGGCCCCGCGCAGGACCCAGTCGTACCCGATGTTCCACAGGAGGGGCCCAAGAACCGACCCCTGTGGAACACCGCACGACATCTCCCTCTCTGACCAGCCACCGCTGGTAGGGTACCCGACCGATCGCTCGGAGAGGTAGGCCGCCACGATCCTCCGAAGGTACCGGGGGACCGTGTGGTACCTCAGCGCCTCCTTGATGCAGCTCCAGGGCAAGGTGTTGAAGGCGTTCGAGATGTCAATAGATATCGCCACCAACACCTCCCCCCGGGATACCGCACTGTCCGCAAGGGCCTTCACCCGCGCTATTGCGTCGATGGTGGATTTGCCCCTGCGGAAGCCATACTGGTTGGCGCTGAGGTGCGGCCCCACCGTCTCCAAGTGGTGGACGAGGCGAGCAGCGATCACACGCTCAAAAAGTTTACCCACCTCGTCCAGCAACACGATCGGTCGGTACGCCGACGGCTCGTTTGCCGGGCGTCCATCCTTCCTGAGCAGGACCAGCTTTCCCTTCTTCCATTCTCCCGGAAACCGACCCTGCTCGAGACAGGCGCAGAACAAAGCCCGAACCCACTGTTCGAGCGGCCCTAGTGCCAGCGCCCAGGCGCGACCGGGGATGCCATCAGGGCCTGGGGCGGTATTTTTCGCGCGCATGCGCATCACCGCCGCCCCGAGCTCGGCCTCCGTGACCGGTGGCGCGCCTAGGCTCTCTTCTCCCTCTACAGTTGGAGGCGCCATGCAGGGCGCCTCGTGTTCAGCTCTTTGCGGAAACAGCGCCGCGACCACCGACTCCACGACGAGAGGCTGAAGACTCCGGGTAATGGGAGGACCCCTGGACCGAAGCTTATTCCGAACCATCTTATAGGGCCTCCCGAACGGATCTCTATCCAGAGTCCCCAGCATCTCGTCGTTGGCCCTGTCTTTGGCCACACCGATGGCCGTCCGCAGAGCCTTTACCGCCTCCCTGTAGAGGGAGTAGAGTCGCTCTTCTTCGGCCAAGTTGTGCCTTCTTCGACGACGGCAGCGGGTGTATTGGCGCCGCGCCGCCACACATGAGCGGCGCAGTGAGGCGACCTCCGCACACCACCAATACGCCGCTTGCCTCGAGGGGGCGGAACGCACTCTCGGCATGGCGCCGTCGCAAATGCGCGTCATGGCAGCACCGAGGCGCTCCGCCTCCTGTCCGGCGTCGGTGACGTTGTCCTCACGCGGTGCGGAGAACCACGCCTCAACAAGGGCAACCTCAACAAGGAAGTCGCGGTCCATGCGTGGGAGCGACCAGCGGGGACCATCCCCCCGCAAGGGTCGGCTTGGGCCCGTGGGGTTGGCCGGAGTCGTGGAGACAACGAACCTTATGTAAAGATGGTCCGACAGTGTCTCCACGTTCTCCAGCACCTCCCAGCCCCGAATACGTCGTGCCAGAGCGGCACCGGCAAAAGTGACGTCTACTATTGAGCCGCCCTGGCGCCGAACGCACGTATTAACCGACCCCTGGTTCAGGATCGTGAGTCCGGTCGCCGTCGCCCACTCCTCCAGCTCTTGTCCGCGCGGATCCGTCGCCGGGCACCCCCAAGCCGTTGACTTGGCGTTGAGGTCTCCGGCGACGAGCACGCGGGCGGAGTGACTTCTGCCTATGAGAACGCCGACTTCTTCTATAAACTCTTCAAAGTCGGCGAGGCTCCGGTTCGGCGAGAAGTACACCCCGACCACCATGATGTCGCCGACAAGAGCGGAGACGTATCCCCGGCCTCGGACAACGTTGGCGAAGGCCGGAGATCCCACCATGGACCGGGACGTCAAAGCCACGACACCATCTATGTCCCCCACCCAATCATCCCCTGACGGGACGCGGTAGGGCTCGGCTACCACTGCGATGTGGATCCCCCACTCCGCCATACTCTGGAACAATAAGTCTTGAGCTCTGGCGGAGTGGTTGATATTAGCCTGGAGGAGGTTCAAGTCCATTCTTAACCTTCGACCATTGGAACCTCCTCAGCCACTGGCGCTACCGCCTGGGGCGAGGAAGAAGACTGTCCGGCCACCTGGCTCGAACTGCCTTTTCCTCCCTTCTTTTTCCCCTTGGGTGGGGAGACGCAGGCTCTGCTGCCCGCGCGGTGGCCTGCCGGCCTGCCAGCGGCAGTGCAAACCGCGCAGCACAGTGCCGCGGAGCACTCGCGGGCCTTGTGGCCCGGTTGACCGCAACGGTAACACAAAGCGCTGCGATCAACCTCTTCGCTGCATTGGCCCACCGTGTGCCCACGTTCGTGACACTTAAAGCACATAAGGGGCCGGGCGTCCAGAAGCTGGATCTGTGCGGACACCCAGCCCACGAGCAGCCTTCCGCCCTCTACAATTTTTTTCGCAGCTGCGACGGGACAGGTAACAATTATTGACCCTAGTCCGTCGCGGCCAGCGTTTATTCCTCCAGCCCGCACTTGTTCCGCTGGACATACTCCTGCCGCCGCAACAGCGGCGACCACCTCGGCACTGGTAACGGAGTCGTCCAGACCCGTAACCCGTAGGCTAGCCATTTTCATGGGCCTGGAGACCCGGACGACTTCGCTACCTAAGACCTCCCGCAGCTTTTGAGCCAGGGAGTCCGCCTTTTCACCACTGGAGGCCCCTGGGAATTCGAAAAGGCGGCCTCCATTGGCTGCCTTTCGAAGTCGGACCCCCTGACCACCGAATTCCGCCACGTCTATCTTTTCTTTTGCCGCGGCAATCACCTTCGCATAAGTCGCGCCCTTCTCTTCCGCCCCCGGTTGCAACGTCAGGACGACTGCTGACGACTGGGGTTCTTGGAGCTTACGGGCGCGACTCTTTGCGTCGGGCCGCTTTTTAGGCCCCACCTTAATCCATGGGAACTCAATAAGCTGCGGCGGCTGCGGCGGCTGCTGATGCCCCTGTGGAGGACTACTTTTTGTCTTCTTCTTCTTCTTTTTCTTTTTCTTCTTCTCCCCCTCCGAAAGCGGGGTAGAAGAAGTGCCTACTTTTGTAGCCCGCGCTTGGGCTTTGGACGGACGAATTTGTGCGGACGCCGCAGGGCGCTGCGTGGACGAACCGGGAGCCTGCCGCGGGAGCCCGCTGGCGCCAGGTTTGGCTGGCGGCGCTGGGGGCGCCTTGCCCTGTACTCGTGGAGCTGGCACCGGTGCTGATACCGGTGCTGGCCCCGAGAGCGCCGCCGCGTAAGAGCGTCCGCTGTTTCTCTTGTCGGCTGCCAGCGGCGGCCGCAATCTTTTCTCCGGGAGGAGCCTGTCTTCAAACGAGGCCAGGCGGGCATTTAACATCCCGCCCACCTGGACCATCACCGTCCGACAGATCTCCTCTAGTTGGGAGGGCCCTGTAGGGGCGGCCTCCGCGGTCATGTCCGTGGCTGTGGGGGCGGGACCTTGTGTCCGCCCTCTCTGCATTTCCTCCCGTAGCTCTGCCAGCTCCTTGCGGAGGCTGGCCATCTCGGCTCTTAGGCGGGCGTTGTCCGCCTGCAAATGCCGCGTCTCTTCCGTGATTGTGCGGGCCCCGAGGACTTCCACGGCTTCCTTAATAGATGCCGCGGCGTCCTTAAGGGTCCGCACGAATGTACCCTTCAGGTTGGAGGACTTGGTGGCTACCTTGGTGATGACCTCCAAGTCCTCCTTTACTTGTTCCTGCAGCTGGGCTGCCCCCCTCTCTTCCATCCTCTGCTTGGGCTCCGGGAACAACTTAGCCCGGGTCTCCCGCCGAAAGCGGGCGATATTTGCCTCCCTGGCGAGGTCTTCCTCAGCCCGCTGCCTAGCTGCTTTCGCCTGGGCCCTCTTTTCTGTACGAGGCCCTATGCAAACTGATGCCTCCGACCTTTCCTCATCAGACCAGCCTGCCATATCTACTTCACTGGGGCGCTTTTGCCCGCGACCCTCACTCCAGAACCTACCGAGATCGTCCCGGTTCAATACCTCTAGGGACCCAACACGACTAGCAGCGGACGCCATGCTCGCCGCCGCGTCCGAGTCGGACTCCGAAACCCTCCTGTCGGCCTGAGGCCCTACCGGTATCGGGGTGCGCGTAAGCACAACCCTCAACTCCTTCGTCAACTCCTTCATCACGTTCCCCTCCTCATTACTTTTGTTTTCTTTTATATCCATACTTGTTCCCACGATTATGGGACGATATACACTCCACCACCGGGTGACGCCCGTTCCGGATAATGGGGCTTCTTACTACAGAGGTCGCCAGGTATCTGTAGGTTTTAACGACTTTACTGTCGGGTTTTTATAGAGTTTTCCTTTCTCGCGCGCCGGCCGGCTAAGGCAAGCGCTCCGCTCCTAGTGGCCCCGCATACTCATAGCGCCGCTTCTACGAGGTCGTTGCGGTATTCCCCTTAACAAACAAAAAAAATAACCAAAAAATATAAAAGACCAAAACGAAAAAATGCAAGAAAAAACAAACAAAAAAGAAAAAAGCCCCCCCAAAGCCACTAGGTCTACGGAAATCTAGGGAGGTCGGCGTACCCTCCCTAGTTGCGGACGGATGCCCCCCCCACCCCTCCCCGACGGCAGGTTAGTGCACGCCGGGGCCGCCCTCCCCAATTTTCCGCGGGCCTGCCCGGTATGGGTGGCCCTATCCGGTGTAGCCCCGCGGAAAAACCCCCCCCACCCTACCTAAACCCCACCCCCCCCTGAGGGTAATTTTTTATAGAGGTTTTCTTCCTCGCGGCCCCACGATAAGCGCAGGGCCCCCGTTTCCGCTCAGTGCGGACTTACGGGTTTGTTGGCGTTTGGTTCGCGGGGCCGAAGCCCTACCCCGGCAGAAGGCCGGGGCGTTCCCCTATCCACCACCCGGGGACGCGCCACGTCGGAGTTCACCTCTCCGCCCACTCGGACAACCGAGCAGGTCCGTGGAACCTAACCTAACCTAACCTAACCTTTTTTTTTTTTTTTAAAGAGGGGAATGCTTTATGCATACGACATGCCCCGGGGGGGACACGAAGTTATGCGAGATTCTCTCCCCTAGTGGGAGCATACCCGCTAAACCACCTCTGTTCCTCCTGCGCATTGGTGACGGGGCTACGGGCACGCTTTCGCACTCCTCCGCGGCCCCGTCTGCGCTAGCCGCCGAAGCGGCTCCACCACTGGGGTGGGTGAACCCACCATCCATCCTTTAGGGGAGGCGCGCCGGAACGATACGCGCCATCCTCCTTGCCCTTCGAAGCGGGTGACAGGTCCCCCCGAACCTGCCACCACGGGGCTATGGAAGCCGGAGAGACGAGGTTTTACCCCCGCCTCCCCAGCCACCATCGGCGGGTCCGATGTCGGGCCCCGCCGTTGACCCTACGGGCCGCGGAGGGGCTGGGTATGCCAGTACCCCTCCGCGGCCCCACCACACGTCCGGCCACGAGGGCTGTTAGATGGGCAGGATAAACCGGTACCCACCCACACCCCCCGCGGCCCCACCTCCAGGCCTGCTCCGAGGCGGACCCCCACAGTCCGCCTCTGGCAGCCTCCTCCGGGTGGGTCGGCCCTGCACGCTAGACCAGCCCAGTCCGGCCCAAGACAGCCGGTCCTGCACGCTAGGCCGACCCTGGTTCCTCTTAGCTTCACCGTGGGAGGCAGCCACGGTTACTAGAGCCCCACCGCCACGACAAGGCGGGAACCGTTGGTGGGGAACCTAACCTAACCTTTTTTTTTTTTTTTTTTTTAAAGAGGGGAATGCTTTATGCATACGACATGCCCCGGGGGGGACACGAAGTTATGCGAGATTCTCTCCCCTAGTGGGAGCATACCCGCTAAACCACCTCTGTTCCTCCTGCGCATTGGTGACGGGGCTACGGGCACGCTTTCGCACTCCTCCGCGGCCCCGTCTGCGCTAGCCGCCGAAGCAGCTCCACCACTGGGGTGGGTGAACCCACCATCCATCCTTTAGGGGAGGCGCGCCGGAACGATACGCGCCATCCTCCTTGCCCTTCGAAGCGGGTGACAGGTCCCCCCGAACCTGCCACCACGGGGCTATGGAAGCCGGAGAGACGAGGTTTTACCCCCGCCTCCCCAGCCACCATCGGCGGGTCCGATGTCGGGCCCCGCCGTTGACCCTACGGGCCGCGGAGGGGCTGGGTATGCCAGTACCCCTCCGCGGCCCCACCATACACATCCGGCCACGAGGGCTGCAGGGGGCAGGATAAACCAGTACCCACCCGCACCCCCCGCGGCCCCACCTCCTGGCATGCTCCGAAGCGGACCCCACAGTCCGCCTCTGGCAGCCTCCTCCGGGTGGGTCGGCCCTGCACGCTAGACCAGCCCAGTCCGGCCCAAGACAGCCGGTCCTGCACGCTAGGCCGACCCTGGTTCCTCTTAGCTTCACCGTGGGAGGCAGCCACGGTTACTAGAGCCCCACCGCCACGACAAGGCGGGAACCGTTGGTGGGGAACCTAACCTAACCTAACCTAACCTTTTTTTTTTTTTTTTTTTTTTTTTTTTTTTTTTTTTTTTTTTTTTTTTTTTTTTTTTTTTTTATAGTCAGGAAATGCGTTTACGCACGCCTACGCCGGGCTGTGCAATGGCGTAGGGAGTGTGGGACTCGCCGGCCACAGAAGGTGACCAGAATACCCACTAAAACCTGACTGCCCTCTAACGCATTATGGCGGGCGCCACGGGAACGCTTTAGCTTTCTTCCGTGACCCCGCCTGCGTTATCGCCCTGAAGGGGCCTCCCTCTCACGCATGGTTTGTGGGGAGAAGTACGGCGGCGAAACCCCGCCTCCTTCTCCCCACTCTCCTGCGTCTGAGCGGGGGCGTGAGGGGGTTATCCTCGCGCTCTCGCTCCCTTTCCTCCTTCTGCGAAATTACTATTTCGCAGAAGGAGGAAACCGCCTCCCATGACCCCTCACTGCCCAGCATGGCGCGAATTACGCCTGGGAGTGAGAGGTCATCACCAATCGCCGCTACCAGAGTGCGGCGCTCTTCGGACCACGCTGTACATACCTGAAGGGTGTGTTGCGCGGTGTCCTCATCAGCGCCGCACTCGTGGCACGACATCCTCTCCTCCCTTCGTATCCGGTGAAGGTACCGCCCGAAGCAGCCGTGACCTGTCAAAATCTGGGAAATTCTGTATGTTATTGCGCCGTGGCGCCTCCCGCACCAGTCCGAGAGCCGTGGGCGTATGGCCTCTATGGTGCGGGCGCCGTATTCGGCGTCCGCTAGGCCAGCAGCCCACAGCTCTATGGTCGCTCGCTTTCTCTCCGCCCGGGACCGGGCAAGCTCCTCTGGAGCCGGGGCTTCGCCCCGAGCTCTCTGCTCGGCCCGCTCCCGGTACGCTTCGGCCAGCACACCCGCTTCTATCTCCCACGGGGGAGTGCCGGCCAAAGCGCAGGCCGCTGCATGGCCAACCGTGCGGTAGGCCATGCATGCGCGCACCGCAACGATGCGCTGCGGCCTGCGGAGGAGGGCCCTGTTTGACGCGTCAAGGGCTTCTGCCCATATCGGCGCGCCGTACAGGGCCATACTGCGAACGACCATGGCGTACAGTCGTCTGACCTGTACGCCCGGACCTCTCAGGTTCGGGAGGAGCCTGGCGAGGGCGGAAGCCGCGCCGACGAGTCGGGGGGTTAGCGTCCGGAAGTGATCTCCGAAACGCCAACCCCCATCGAGGATAAGGCCAAGATATTTGATCCGGGCCTTAACCTCGACCTCGTCCCCGTTGATCCGGAGGGTCGCTCCTGCGGGCACTCTCCACCTCGGCCCTTTGAAGCAAAGGGCTTCGGTTTTGTGGAGTGCCACGCGGAGTCCGAGCGCCTCGATCCTCCGGACCAACAGGGTGGCCCCGGCTTCCGCCCTCCTCTTGACTTTCCTCCAGGTGGTGTCCCGGACGGTTATCATCGTATCATCCGCGTAGCAGATGACAGCCATCCGGGGCAGCACCTCCCCGCGGATGGCCCAGTCAAAGCCGATGTTCCACAGCAGGGGTCCTAGGACGGACCCCTGAGGAACACCGGAGGCCATCCGCCGCTCCTCTCTTCCCTCCCTCCCCATGTAGGACACTACCCGCTCTCGCAGGTAGTGTCCCACAATCCTCCGGAGATAGAGGGGCAGTTCGTGAAACCGAAGTGCCTCCTCTATTACTCCGAAGGGGAGGGAGCCGAAGGCGTTGGCGATGTCAAGTGACACCGCCATCGCCCCCTGTCCTCTCTCGGCCGCATCCTCCGAGAACCTTTTCAGGGCGGTCAGAGCGTCCAGGGTGGATCGCCCGGACCGGAACCCGAACTGATTCTCGGAGAGCTGCGGCCCTTCCGTCTCCAGATGCTGGATGATCCGGGACGCCAATACCCTTTCGAGCAGCTTCCCGGCCTCATCCAGCATCACGAGCGGCCGGTGGCCGGAAGGAGAGTCGACGGGATGACCCTCCTTCCTCAGCAACACCAGTCGCCCCTCCTTCCACACCCCGGGGAAACGCCCCTCCGCCAGACAGTCGTTAAACAGTCTGCGGAGGCGTTCCCCGAGGTGTTCCAGCGCAATGTGCAAAACCTTGCCAGGCACTCCATCTGGCCCCGGGGCTTTGCGGGTCCCCCTGAGCCGGCCCGCCGCCCTGGCCATTTCCTCCTTCGTTATCGGGGGTGGGGCGAGAGCGGCGGATCGGTTCAACGGCTCGATGTCCGCCGGCATGTCTCTTGTCATGCGCGGTGGTACAAAAGAGGGGCTATCCGGGAACAGCCCTTCGACCACCGCGCTAAGGACCGCCGGCTCCATCGTTTCCGTGGGGGGCGTCACCTTCAACTTCGCCCGCACCATGCGGTATGGGCGCCCCCACGGGTCTGCGTCTAGGGTCGCCAAGAACTCCGCATAGGCAGAGTCCTTGGCGGCCTTGATCGCACTGGAGAACGCCTTCTTTGCCGAGCTCAGCTCGGTGTGAAGGCGCTCCAGCTCCTCCTCTGTTCTGTTCCGCCGTCTGCGGCACCGGGTGAATGCCCGTCGGGCGGCGTTACTGGCGGAGCGCAGGGCGGCTAGGTCCTGCGACCACCAGTACACACCTTCCCGGGGCGCGAAACCACGTCGCGCCCTGGGCATTCCGGCGTTGCAGACGGCGGTCAAATCTCGACGAAATCTCGCCGCCCTCTCGTCGACCCCCACCGTTTGGGGGGGTTCCTCCGCCCATGCCCGGACGATGGCGGCTTCTTCCGCCAGGTCAGGGTCGAGGCGTGAGAGCTGCCACTTTGGGAAGCCCTCAGCGCCTCGCCGTCCTGCCGTCGCCGTCCGGGCCTGTGACCCCTGGGGCGCGGTGGAGACCCTGAACCGGATGTACAAATGATCGGACAGGGTCTCCACCTCCTCAAGGACACGCCAACACGATATGCGTGCACCGATGCCGGGGGTCGCGAACGTGACGTCCACGACTGATCCCCCTTGTCGGCGCACGCACGTGTTGGCGTTGCCTTGGTTCTCCGGAACTAAGCCGATCATGACGGCCCAGTCCCGGAGAAGCGCCCCTTTCAGGTCAGTGATGGAGGACCCCCACGCTGCGCACTTAGCGTTGAGGTCCCCCATCACGATGACCTGGGCCGGTGATGCTCTCTGCACAACCGGCTCCAGGCCATCCAGGAACCTCTCGAATTGCCGGAGGTTCCTGTTTGGGGAGAAGTATACTCCTATGAGTACTACTTCTCCCCAGTTGACCGCCACGTAGCCAGCTCCTCTCTCCCTGAGGGAGAGGTGTTGCTGACTCGATGGCGGCACCACTATGGCTACTGAGCCCTCTGTGTCCCCGAACCAACTGGGTTGGGGAGGGACAAAGTAGGGCTCAGCCACGACGGAAACAGCAATTCTCCACTCTGCCAGGCACTGCATGAGCAGGTCCTGTGCGCGGGCAGAGTGGTTGGTGTTCGTCTGTAAAATTTCGAAATGCAGGTGTCTAGGCATTAGGACACCTGCATTTCTTCCTCTTCAGCCCTGCGGCTGCCGTGCGGTTGGGGCTGAGTGCGAGGCACTCTGCTCGACGACGGGGCTTTGCCCTTCACCGACGGGGGTGTGCACTTGGCACCCCCCATCACATGTGAGTGTGGGCGCCCCGTCGTTGCACACACGGTGCATTTGCAGGGGGCCTCGCACTCTGCCGACTTATGCCCTTCACTGCCGCAGCGGAAGCAGAGACGCCCGTTCTCTGCCTCCGCTGGGCATAGAGCGCGAGTGTGGCCCAGCATCATGCATTTATAGCAACGCAATGGCTGGGCCTCCACTGCTTTGACGGTGGCCATCGTCCATCCGATGGCCACTCGTCCCGCCTTCACGATTGCCTTAGCGGCAGTCGCTGGGCACTTGATCAGGGCGGAGCCGCCGCCCCAGAAGCTCGGCCTGATGTTGCCTACTTTCATGGAGCCGGGGGAACATCCGCCAACCGATGCCAGTTGGGCCGCCACTTCCTCAGTGGTCACCGTGTCATCCAGACCGGTGATCCTGAGGACGGCCATTTTGGTTGGGCGGGTGATGTCCGCCCAGCTCCCTACTGCCTCCACCAGGGCGGCGGCGAGGCGGTCCGCGGTTTCCTCGGGGGTGGTCCCCCCGACCTCCATCAGTTTGGAGCCGGTCATGCTCGTTCGGATCCTGACCGACTCCAAACCGAATTCCCTCAGGGAAATCGAGGATCTGGCCTTTGCCAGGACCTCGGTGTATTTCGCGTCAGTCGTGGCCCCTTCCGCGGTGGTCATGGTGGCCCCTTTCTTGAGGGTCACCACTATGGCCGCGGTTTTTGGGGCAACGATTTTAACGGCCTTTGGTGGGGCCGGGGCGATCTGCCGGGTTGTTCCGGCTGAGGGGGGGGAATTAGCAGCAACAGCCGCATTTCCCCTCTTCTTCCGCCGGACAACCTCGGACCAGGAGTTGCCCGCAGTCCCCGTCTGGGCTTCCCCCTCTCCGCTTGTTCCAGCGGTTGGGGGGGGAGGAGTCGCGTCTGCCTGTCCTGCCCCCTGTTTTCCCTTGGAGGGAGGAGGAGGCGGGGGGGCAGTCGGCCGCTTAGCGGCGCCCTTCTTCGGCGCCTTCTTTACCGCCCTGGGTGTGGGCGCTTGGGGTGGCTGGGCCTCCCCATCCACCTCCATGGCGCCTTCCACGAGCCCCGATCGGGACTTGTGACGGGGCGGCGGCGGCTGCCGTTGGTCGGCACGCAGAGGGGGCCTCATGACGGGCTCCGGAGGAAGGCGCATCTCCAGGTCTTGTAGGCGGGCATTGATCATCCCGCCTACCGACTGTAGGAGTTGCCCCTTCATCTCCTCCATGGCGCATCTGAGCACCTCCTCAAAGTTGGGCTGCTGGGGCCCTGTCGCTTCTCTCGGGGCTGCAGCGGACTTCCGCTGCGACTCCACGTACGCCTGTTTGAAGGCACGCAGCTCGTTGCGGACAATATCCAGCTCCCTTGAAAGGCGAGCATTGTCCGCGCGGAGCCTACGCTGTTCTTCTTCAGGCGTTATGTCGCGAAGGCCCTCGACCGCTTCAACAACACATTTAGTGGCCCGGTTAATTTGCCCCCACACGGTACCCTTTAGGTGGCCGCTCTTCTTAATTTCCTCCTTTATCTTTTCTACACTTTTTAGAGCCTCCTCGGCGAGGGCCTCGACCGTGCCCCTGGATAGGGCGTCGGGGGTCCCGTCGTCAGAGGCTTTTGCTGAAGCCACTATGGGGCTCGCTATCCTCCCGCGTGGGCGGTAACTTGGGTCGGGGTCCTCCCCCTCACTGTCCCCCCCATCAGCTAAGTAGTCTTTAGCCTCCTTGAGGAAGCTGTAAACCCCTACCGGGCGCCTAACGCGGCCCCTCGTCGAAGACGAGGCCACTTTATGCGCCACGGCCGGGGCGTCCTCATCCGCGGATGTAGCGGCCAACGGCCGTTTATGGGTCGTTCCCGTTCGGAACTGTAATTTAAAGCCCGCTGACCGCGGCTTACCTCCCTTGTTTTGCCTTGCAGCGTCCTCGCTGCACGCGGCGCCCGCAGCTCCCAGCCGGCGCCCGGAGGCGCCCTCGTCCTCTGAGCACGTGTAGTCCGACATGGAGGTGTCCTCCCCCATGTCGTAAGCCGCTTTGTTTCGGTCGCTCATAGCGATTGTAGACTTTTCATAAGTAAAGTTCTACAAACACTAAGATACGCACTTAAACACTAAAAACTAAACTATTATGGTCTCTGTCCACCCTAAAAACTATATCGGTCGGCTTGTCTCACTGAGACGCATCTCCCGATATATAACACGTCGAAATCGGGGCACTTTTTGGAATTTGTCGTAAAAGTGCCACGCCCAAACGACCGTTACAACACTTAAACACTAAAAACTTAACTAATTTGGTCTCTATCCACACTAAAACTATTTCGGTCGATTTGTCTCACTGAGACGCATCTCCCGATATATCACACGTCGAAATCGAAGCACTTTTAGACTTTGACGAAAAGTGCCACGCCCGAAATAACCGTTAAAACACTAAAACACTAAAAACTTAACTATTTTGGTCTCTGCCCACTATGTATTATATATCACTAGATGCGTCTCGCCGAGGCGCATCTCCCGATGTATAACACACGTAAATCACTTCACTTTTTACCACATTTAAAGAATTTTAAATGCGGAGCGACACGGAAGCGATGCACACGGTACGGCAACCGGCGCGCGACTCTAACCTAACCTTTTTTTTTTTTTTTTTTACGAGGAGAAACCCGTTTATGAGCCGTCTACCCGCTCGGGGGGAGGGAGCGGGCAGGTGTGTCGGACTCAGCCGCTCCCCCGGCCCGTATATGACCGGAGGGGCTACTACCGACCAAAACTCCTCGAAACCGCCATCCCGCCAGTGCCGGGGGTAAGGTGACAGTTACCCTTATCCTTGTCCCCGGCGGGCGTTTGTCCTTTAGCAAGACACATCTCTCGTGACGCATTTTATGGCCACATCAACCATCTCCGAGTGGGCGACGGAGAACTATCGCCCTACTCCTACCGGGTCCCCCAACCCGGCGCCGACCAACACGTCTTTGATGATAAGACTACTAAGACGCCTGGGCAAAAGCCCGGCGTCGGCGCATCGGTCGGCGGCGGCGCACGGGATCCTCCTCCGGATCATCCTCCCGGCGTCGCTCGTCCACTTCCTTCTTTTCCATCACCGCCTCGCAAAAGGCGGCGACGGCGCTCCATCCAGATTCACTACCGACCATCGCAGATACAACGGCCGGCAGCGAGATGTCATCTCCGATGTTGTTCACAAGCACGGCTCGCTCCTCCGCCCATGCTGTGCAGTATGTCAGGGTGTGTGCCGCGTCGTCCTCTGCAGCGCCACAGAATCGGCACTGTGGAGTGCGCTCCCGTCTGGCCACGTTGCACAGGTACCTCCCGAAGCAGCCATGCCCCGAGAGGATCTGCACTAGGCGATATGAGAGTGCACCCCATCGTCTCGTCAACCAATCTTTGAGAACGGGGCGAATCGCCGCTATGGTACGGTGACCCGCTCCCGGCTGGCTCAGCTGTTCGAGCCAGCAGCGCTGGATTGAATCCTTTGCGCTCTTTCGCCATTCTCCAATTTCTTCCCTACTTGGGACCTCTCCCCGACTTTTGGCGTCGGCGGACTTCCAGTAGACCTCCGCCAACGCCGACGCCTCCAGCTCCCATGGGGGAGTCCCGGCCAGCACGCATGCCGCCTCCAGTGATACGGTGCGGTATGCTCGTGCGGCTCGAAGCGCCACTACTCTCTGCGATCTGCGCAATTGGGCTTTGTTGCGGCGCTCGAGGGCATCCGCCCAAATAGGGGCCCCGTACAACGCCATCGATCTAACAATTCCGGCATAGAGACGCCGGCAACTCGCGCTCGGTCCGCCCAGATTAGGCAATAACCTGCTCAGGGCGAACGAAGTGCGCGCGAGCTTTGGTGCCATCTGCCGGAAATGTTCTTGGAAGTTCCACCGGCTGTCGAGTACAACTCCGAGATATTTCATTGTAGACCCGACGCCGATGGAAACTCCGCCCACAATCAGATGAGCGCCTGGCGGTGGCGCTCGGCGAGGCCCGTGGAAACACAGGGCTTCGGACTTCTCCAGGGCCACCGTCAGGCCCAGACTTCTAATCCTGCCCACTACTTGGGCTACTCCGGCAGTAGCTAGCACACTCGCTTCCCGATAGCTACTGCCCCTTGCCAACACCAGTGTATCGTCCGCGTAGCAGACGACGCTAACGCCACGGAGAGTTGGGCCACGAAGGACCCAGTCGTAACCGACGTTCCACAGTAGTGGCCCTAAAACGGAACCCTGTGGAACGCCGCACGACACTCTTCTTTGTCCTAATCCGGTGGTTGTGGGATATACCACTGTCCTGTCCGATAGGTAGGCCTTAATCGTCTCACGCAAGTACAACGGGACCCCATGAAAACATAGGGCCTCCATTATACAAGCGTGAGGCAGCGTGTTAAAAGCGTTGGCGATATCTAAAGATACCGCCAAGACGACGCCGCCCTTAAGGACCTCCTCTTCGGCGACGGCCCTCACCCGTGCAATAGCATCGATGGTAGAGCGGCCGCGCCGGAAACCATACTGGCAGTCTGCCAAATTTGGCCCTACTCGGTCGAGGTGTTCTGTGAGGCGGGTCGCAATAACGCGCTCAAAAAGCTTACCCGCCTCCCCGAGCAGGACGATTGGGCGATACGCCGAGGGAGAATCTGCCGGTCTTCCTGCCTTCGCAATAAGTACGAGTTTCCCCGTCTTCCATTCGTCTGGGAAAATATTCTCTCTAAGGCACCGGGTGAGAAGATCTCGGAACCTACTATCTAGACCATTCTTGAGCGCCAGGACCCATATGCGTCCGGGGATCCCATCGGGGCCTGGGGCGGTGTTTTTGGCCTGAAGCCGAGACACAGCCGCCCACAGTTCCCTCTCTTCCACTTCCGGGACTTCCCCGTCCGCATCACGATTTGACGTCGCTGGCGCAAACACCATTTTGGGTGCAACGAAATCCTCCCTCATGGAGGGGAACAAGGTCTCCACCACTCTGTTCAGGACCTCCGGATCCATGCTCGCCGTTAGGGGTGGGGCCCAGGGCCTGAGCTTGCTCATTACGAGCCGATATGGTCGACCCCAGGGGTCGACTTCTAACGACGCCAGCAGCTCCTGCCAGGCCTCCTCCTTCGCAACAGCGATGGCCACCCTGAGGGCCTTTTTCGCGTCCTGGTAGGCGGTGTAGAGGCGCCTCTCCTCTTCCTCGGTGTGCCCGCTTCGTCTACGGCGACGACGATATCTTGAGTATTGCCGCCTTGCTGACACGCAGGACACACGAAGACGACCAAGATCTTCCGACCACCAATACACCGCCGTCCGAGCCGGCGGCCGCACCACGCGGGGCATCGCGACGTCACAAATGTGCGTGACCGCTTCGTGGAGCCACCGCGACTCGGACTCTACTTCCGTCACGCTCGGTGTTGGGTTCCAGCTTGCGACCAGAGACGCCTGGATCGCCGCTTCCCCGTCAAGTTTTTTGAGGGCCCACCTCGGGCCGATCTCCGACGACGACGCAACACGCCCGGGACCGGAACCGCCAGGGAGGGGGGAGACGTCAAACCGAATATACCTGTGGTCAGACAAAGTCTCCACACCCTCCAGGACTGCCCAGTCCCGGACGGTTCGTGCCAGGTCCGTACTGGCGAAGGACACGTCTACAATTGAGCCACCCTGCATCCGCACGCATGTTTCCGTGTTCCCTACGTTCAGGACGACCAGCCCATTCGAGGCAAGCCACTCCTCCACCAATTCTCCCCTCGCATCCGTGGTAGGGCACCCCCAGATCGTGGACTTAGCGTTCAGATCGCCGGCCACGACGATCCGGTTTGGGCGGCACCAGGCCAGGACCGAGTCCATTTCCACGAGAAACGCTTCGAAATCAGAGAGAGGCCGGTTTGGCGAGAAATATGCCGCGACCACCATCACCTCGCCGCACAACGCCGCAACGACTCCTCGACCTTTCCGAGACCTCCTTATAACGACGTCGCTTGACACCGCGATTGCCGCCAGCCCGTCGTCATCGCCCACCCAGTTGTTTCTCGTGGGAATGAAGTAGGGCTCAGTCACCACCGTAACATCTATCGACCACTGCACCATGCTTTGGATCAATAAATCCTGAGCTCTGGCGCAGTGGTTGATGTTGGCTTGCATGTATTTAGTAGCCGTCGTCGTCATTATTTTGTAGTACTTTCGGTCTCCATCTCTACTTCACCGCTCGGTGGTGGTTGTGCCTGTTGCGGGCTGGCTCTGCTCGCAACAAATACCCTGCTGAACATCCTTTTCTTGGGGGCCGAGCATAACTTGCTCCCCAAGCGATGATTTGATGCTTTCCCAGCCTCCGCACACAGTGTGCAGTGGGGGGCAGCATGACACTCTGCGGAGCGGTGTCCCAACTGGCCGCACCGGTAGCACTGAAGCCCCCGGTCGACCTCCGCAGTACACCGCGCCTTGACATGGCCAGAGTGAAGGCACTTGAAGCACCTTAGCTCCCTTCGTTCAAGGAGCTTCACCCTGGCCGAGACCCATCCGACGAGGAGCTTCCCCTCAACCACCCTCTTGGCGGCCTCAACGGGGCAGGAAACCCACACGGCAAATAGACCGGACCTCTCCTGGCGGAGTGTGCCTACTTTAATGCAGTTGGCCGCGCATCCACCTTTGGCCGCAACCGCAGCTGTCACCTCTTCCTTAGTTACGGAATCGTCAAGTCCCGCTACTATCAACTCCGACATTTTCGTTGGACGGGAGACGGTGATGTCGCCTCCGTTCCCGAAGACCTCGCGAAGCCTCTCCGCGAGGAGGTCTGCCTTTGGCGCGCTAGTGGCACCGGGGATTTCGATGATGGACGCCCCGGTTGCCGCCCGCTTGAAGCGGACGCTCTCTATTTCCAAATCCTTGAGGTTAACTTTTTGTTTCGCCTCCGCCAGAGCCTTGGCGTATGTGACCCCTTTCTCCACAGCCGTGGGATGTAAGGTCACCACGACTGCCGAGGTCTTGGGGGCCCGCAGCTTAGGTGAGGACTTGATCTTTTCCTGCCCCTTTTTCTTCGTCGGGGGCGCCGATCTGGTGGTAGTCGGCGCCTTTTCTCTCAGGCCCCTCTTAACCACCGACGCCATGGTCTCCTTCATGGAAGCGGGCGCCGGCGGGAGGGGACGTCCCGTCTCTGGTTTTTTGGCCTTGTTCTTCTTTTTATTGGCCTTCCTTATCGTCTTCGCCTTTTGGCCCGGATGGGCGGGTTGGGCCGCGGCAGAAGAGGAAGCGGCGGCCGGCGCCGATGTAGAGGTCGGCGCCTTCTTCTTTCCTTTTGCGCCAACCTTGATCCAGCCCGATTGGACTGTTTCAGGAAGGCGCACTTCAGGCAATTCCGCCTGGGTCATCTCCGGTGTTTGGCGTGGACGGCTTGCCGGGGGTGGTCTGGCTTCCGCCTCGCGTCTGTCATGAGCCAGTGCCGGTCTTAGGCGAGGCTCCGGATTCAGGCGCGGCTCTAGCCCGTCTATTCGAGCGTTGAGCCGGTCCGAGAGCCTGCTCAGGATTCGGTTCTCCAGTTCCTCCTCTGGTGATTGCGAGCATGTCGCTGTGGCGGGTTTAGGTGTCGTCCCCGCCTGCGACACGCACGCCTTCAATTCCGCCACTTCCTTCTTTAGTGCGGCCATTTCCGCCTGTAGGCGGGAGTTGGCCGCTCGCAACAGTCTCGTCTCCTCATTAACGTTCCGTGACGTCAGACATTTTGCCGCCGCCCGGATCTGCGCTACCGCCTCCTTAAGAGCTTTCTTCGATGTGCCTTTCAGATTGTTTGATTTTTCGCAGACGGCCGCCACGGCCGCTGCGCCAAGCTCTATTTGACCGCCTAATTCTGCGGAGCCCAACTCGCCTTCATCGTCCGGTTCAGATGCGGAGGTCTCTGAAAGTCGGACCCCCGCTCTGGTCGACCGTAGCCCCATCGTTAGCTCGGCGACATCTTTCTCCGCCTCCCACTCTAGTTGGCGACGGGTGGCCTCTGCCAGCTCCTGTTTCGCCTTGGCGAGCCCAACGTATTCACCAGTTGTCGGTGGCCGTCCTCGGCCTTTCCTTGTACCTGCCACTTTGGGCGAGGGTCCCGTCTCTGTGTCGCCTGGTGCGGCGACTGTATCCCGGTGTCGTTTCCGTCCAAGACTCCCCCATTGTCCAGGGTGCCGGTCTGCACGGTTCTCCGGTGCCTCAACCTCCATGTCGGAGTCCGACGTATCACTGAGTGCCGGTAGGCGTTGTCGAGGGGCGTTAGACGCCGCGATCGGAACGCGCTCCAGCCGCACTCTCACCTCCTTTAATTCGGCGCCATCCAGTGATGGGCGCCTCGTTACTTCTGAGTCCAAATCTCTTGCTATCAGTTCCATAATCCTAGCCTGGGTCGTCGTTGTTGTCGTATTTGAAAGGCAGTCCTTGCCCCCCCCAGAGTACGAGGGGCAGCCCGCGGCCGAAGCCACGGGGAGGGATTCTCCCCCGGCGGTGCCGGAGGTACCCTCCTGGGGTAGTTGTGTTTTGGGAGATGCCATCATTTACTTTTACTTTTTCCAGTGTTGTCGGACACCGGAAACCGCCTTTGGTACAGGGTGAGGTCCCGCACGGCCTTGAAGGCCGTCATCCTCCGACCGAAGTCCGCTGCAGTTTATAGTGCTGCCGCACTCCGATGTTTGCACGACCTGGCCTGATTTGGCCTTACGGAAGACTCAAACCGACCCTGCCGCGCCGAGGACCTTGAAGGCCCTCCATCCTACGACCCCTTAGGGTCCGCTGGTGTTCCCCGCGGGCCTGTCCGGTATGGGAGGCCCTGTCCGGCATAGCCCCGCGGGAAGACACCCCTCCACTGCGCACGGCGGCACCTCGGTGCACGTCGCGCCCCGCACCGCCCTGAAGGCGTGCCCTCCTCCGGGTGATTTTTTAGAGAGGTTTTCTTCCTCGCAGCCCCACGCTCAGTGCGTAGGGCCCCCGGTCCGCTCAATGCGGATTACGGTTTGCTTGGCGTCCACCGATCATAAAGACCAGTGGGCGACCAAGTGTGGTGTCGCCACCGGGTAATTTTTTAGAGAGGTTTTCTTCCTCGCAGCCCCACGCTCAGTGCGCAGGGCCCCCGGTCCGCTCAGTGCGGATTACGGTTTGCTTGGCGTCCACCGATCATAAAGACCGGTGGGCGACCAAGTGTGGTGTTGCCACCGGGTGATTTTTTAGAGAGGTTTTCTTCCTCGCAGCCCCGCGCTCAGTGCGCAGGGCCCCCGGTCCGCTCAGTGCGGATTACGGTTTACTTGGCGTCCACCGATCATAAAGACCAGTGGGCGGCCAAGTGGTGTCACCACCGGGTAATTTTTTATAGAGGTTTTCTTCCTCGCGGCCCTACGCTCAGTGCGCAGAGCCCCCGTTTCCGCTCAGTGCGGACTTACGGTCTACTTGGCGTCCACCGATCATAAAGACCAGTGGGCGGCCAAGTGTGGTGTCACCACCGGGTAATTTTTTATAGAGGTTTTCTTCCTCGCGGCCCCACGCTCAGTGCGCAGAGCCCCCGTTTCCGCTCAGTGCGGACTTACGGTCTACTTGGCGTCCACCGATCATAAAGACCAGTGGGCGGCCAAGTGTGGTGTCACCACCGGGTAATTTTTTATAGAGGTTTTCTTCCTCGCGGCCCCACGCTCAGTGCGCAGAGCCCCCGTTTCCGCTGAGTGCGGATTTACGGGTTTGTTGGTGTTTGGTTCGCGGGGCGAAAAAAGCCCTACCCCAGCAATATGCCGGGGCGTTCCCCTATCCACCACCCGGGGACGCGCCACGTCGGAGTTCACCTCTCCGCCCACTCGGACAACCGAGCAGGTCCGTGGACTCTAACCTAACCTAACCTTTTTTTTTTTTTTTTTTTTGTAACGAGGGAAAATACACTTCCGTACCCCTGCGCCGGGCAGTGCAATGGCGCAGGGAGTGTGGGACTCGCCTACAGTCGTTCAGCCATACCCACTAAAAACCCTCATGCCCACCTTAACGCAATGACCCGAGCTTTGTACCAGCTGAGCCATAACCAAAGCTCGGGCCGCGCGTCTGACGCCGAAGCGCCTCTCCCTAAGTGGTGAAAGCCAGAGAGGCAGGATCTTTTTTGTCCTACCACCCCAGCCCCCACCGGCGGAACCAATCGGCCCGCCCTCTACCCTACTCTACGTGCCGCAGAGGGGACTGGAAAACCAGTATCCCCCCTCGGCCTCTCCATCACGCATCCATCCGTCTCCTCACATCTGGCCATGAGGGCCGCAGGGGGCATGGTAAACCAGTACCCACCCACAGCCCCCACGACCTCACCCCACATCCGGCCACGAGGGCTGTAAGATGGGCAGGATAAACCAGTACCCACCCACACCCCCCGCGGCCCCACCACGTCGCATCTACCGGTGCGACCCCGGTTGGGCATGGTCAGGGCGGAGTCACTGCTGTGACCCACCACTGACGGCCCTCTCCAGGTGGGTCGGTCATGTGCAACACCCAACACGATGACCGACCCTAGAGTTTGGTTCGCGGGGCCGAAGCCCTACCCCAGCCGAAGCCGGGGCGTTCCCCTATCCACCACCCGGGGACGCGCCACGTCGGAGTACTCCTCTCCGCCCACTCGGACAACCGAGCAGGTCCGTGGAACCTAACCTAACCTTTTTTTTTTTTTTTTTTTTTTTTTTTTTTTTGTCAGAGGGAAAATACACTTCCGTACCCCTGCGCCGGGCAGTGCAATGGCGCAGGGAGTGTGGGACTCGCCTACAGGCGTTCGGCCATACCCACTAAAAACCCTCGTGCCCACCTTACACATTGGTCTCACCCTGTGTCAGCAGTGCCTTAACCAGGGTTTCGACCTGTGCTGCTGCTTGCGCAGCTCTCCTTAATTAATTAATCTACTTATTTACAGATATTTACATATTTACATATAACAACAACAAAATTGATTGATTAATTAATTAAGGTGTATAACATAAATAGTAAATAATCTCCTTAAAATGATTATGTGTGTATAAATATTAAAATATATATATAACACCTACTCCTTACAATCTATATTCACAAATAACTATATAAATATTAAGTATAAAATAGAAATATAAATATAAACATTTGTAAATATAATCTCCAATATGTATGTATATACATGGCCTACGCCGGGCGATGGAAAGCGCGCCGGCGCCGGCCCGTTCTCCTTTGACGAAGAGGGGCGGATGCTGGGTCAGCCTCTCTTACCCTCTCCGCTTCTTCCTTAGTATTAAGAATATTTTCAGCAAACTGCTGGAATGCCCGCCAGTCGTGCTCGTTACGCAACATACTGTCGAGCACTCCAGTCAGTGTCGTCGTGTCCAAGATATGGGCTATAGGTTGCCTTTCGGTTTCCCATGCCGGGCAGTCAAAAATGGTATGTGCCACGTCGTCAATTTCAGCAGGACAGTGGTGGCACCGAGGTGTTAGTTCCCTACCGGCTATTTGGTGCAGATATTTGCCAAAGCAGCCATGGCCACTCAGCATCTGCACCAGCCGGTAGGAGAGGTGCCCCCACCGCCTGTCTAACCAGTCTCGGAGTCTGGGGCGGACAGCGTCCAAAGTCCACTTGCCCGCCACAGACATCCTCAACTCATCGCTCCATGTCTGCGTGGTTCTTCTCTGGGCTTGGTCCCTCCACTCCTGAACTAGTTCAGGGGGAGGAGGAGGAGGAGGAGGAGGAGGAGGAGGAGGAGGAGGAGGAGGAGGAGGGAGGAGGGGAGAGGGAGGTTCCTCACCATTTCTCCTGCTGCAGTCTCTTTTCCAGTAAACATCCGCTAAGGCGGCGGCCTCCAAGTGCCATGGTGGGAGCCCGGCAATAACACACACGGCATCGAAAGACACCGTGCGGTACGCCCTGGCCACCCTGATGGCCACAGCACGTTGGGACCGCCGCAGTAGAGTCCTGTTTTGCGGGCAGAGATCGCCGGCCCAAACCGGACATCCGTATAGGGCCTTCGATCTCAGCATCATCGCATAGAGTTTTCTCCTTTTGCTACTTGGGCCACCGATGTTGGGCAGTATGCGTGTTAAAGCGGCTGCCGTGGCGTCCAATTTGGGAGCTAGGGCCGCAAAGTGCGGCCTGAAGGTCCATTTCGAGTCTAGTACCAACCCGAGATACTTTAGGGTACCGCGGATTGGTATTGGAGTACCGCCGACTACTATTTCTAGCCCAGTCTGGGGTGCTCTCCTACTTCCATGAAAGCAGATCGCCTCCGATTTTTCGAGGGCGACCTTGAGGCCTAAACCACGGATCTTCGCCGTGACTTGCGAGGCACCGGCTGTGGCCCGCAGTTTGGCCTCTCTAAAATCGGAGCCGGTGGCTACGACGAGCGTGTCGTCCGCGTAGCAGATGAGCTGCACACCGCGGACTAACACTCCCCGCAGCACCGCGTTATATCCAATGTTCCACAGGAGCGGCCCTAGGACCGACCCCTGTGGAACTCCGCACGACACCATGTGGCTCTCCCAGCCGTCTCGAGTAGGGTAAAGGATTTTTCTATCCCGAAGATAGCAACCTACAATTCTCCTTAGGTAATGGGGGACCCTGTGGTGTTCCAGCCCCGCCATTATGCTGTCCCAGGGCAGGGTGTTGAAGGCATTCGCTATGTCAAGCGAGACTGCAACCACCACCCCACCCTGAGATGTCGCCTCTGTACATACATTTCGGAGATGGGCAATGGCGTCTACCGTGGACCGTTGACGCCTAAAGCCAAATTGGGAATCCGCCAAATCTGGCCCTACTGAGGAGAGATGTTGATTGATGCGGCCGGCAATCACCCTCTCAAACAGCTTGCCGGCCTCATCAAGCAGCACTATTGGACGATAGGCTGCCGGGCTGTCCTCCGGTTTCCCGGGTTTCCTCAGTAGGACCAGTTTTCCCACTTTCCATTTTGACGGGAAGTTTCCATCGTTTAGGCATTTGGTCAGTAGTGACCTAAGTGCGTCGTCAATTCCGTGGTTTAATGCTAGTGCAAGCAGCCGCCCATGAATCCCATCGGGACCTGGGGCGGTGCGCTTGCACTGCATCTTCGTCTTGGCTAGGGTTATCTCCGACTCGGATACCTCCGGGACAGAACCGGGCGGTATCGAGCCGGAGAAGTCGAATCCGGTGCTTCGGGCACTGGGAGGAAAGAGTGTGGTCACTATAGATGTTAGTAGCGCCGGGTCCAGAGTCGAAGACAGAGGAGGAGCCCAGGGGCGCAGCTTACTCATGACGAGTTTGTACGGCCGGCCCCATGGGTCCAACTCCAGACTGCTCAGAAATTCCTCCCAGGCCCGGTCTTTGGAGGCGGCGATCTCAGATCTCAAGGCCTTCTTGGCATCTTGATATAAGACGTAGAGACGCCGCTCCTCAGTCTCTTCCCTTGCGCGACGTCTGCGGTATCTAGCGTACTGGTGGCGGGCAGCCACACACACAGCTCGCAACCGCGATAGCTCTGCCGACCACCAGTAGACCCGATTTCTCCGATGTTGCGCTGGCCGAACCTTCGACATGGCGCTATCGGAAATATGCGCCAATGTCTCGGTCAGCCAGTTCACGCCTTCAGTAATCTCTTTTCCCTCCATCTTGTGGGACCAGGTGCCGACAATGGTGGCAAGTTCGGCTACTTCTTTGTCCATCGATCTTAGGGACCACATATGTCCAATCCCCGCGGGTGTAGGGGGGTTTCGCCTGGTCGGGGCCCCGGATGGGGGGGAGACAACTTCGAAACGGATGTATCTGTGGTCCGACAGTGTCTCCACCCCAGTCAGGACCCTCCAATTCTGCACGCGACATGCTAGGGCGGGGGTCGCGAATGTGACATCTATAACAGAGCCACCCAGCATGCGCACGCACGTGTGTTCTGTGCCCGTATTTAATGGCACCAAGTTGTGCTGGGCCATCCACTCCAGCAATAGATCGCCGCGACAGTCCGAGACCGGGGAACCCCAAGCTCTCGATTTGGCATTTAGGTCCCCGGCCACGACGATGTCCAGCGGTTGCCCCCATTGAATGAGGGCACTAACCTCGTTTAAGTAGGCGTCAAAGTCCGCCAGCGACCGGTTCGGCGAGCAATAAACTCCAATCACCGCGACGTCGGCAGACTTGACGCCTACGCACCCTCTTCCTTTTTTATGTGAGGCAATTGGGTGGTCGACTTGGGTGTAGAGGGCCACTAAATCATCGAGATCTCCCACCCAATTGCCTCTGTCCGGAACCGAATACGGTTCCGAAATCACCGCAATGTCAATCGTCCACTGCGCCAGGCTCTGGATCAATAAATCTTGAGCTCTGGCGCAGTGATTCAGATTTGCTTGTAAAAGCTGTACAGCCATTAATTAGTGACAGCTTCGGCGATCTCCATCTGTTCCCCGCTCGGTGGGGCAGCGCTGCGGTGGGATACCAGCGATCTTCTCGTAATCGGTTTTTTGGGTGCCGAGCAATTTGCACTTCCCAATCGATGTTTGGCGTCTTTGCCCGCCGCAACACAAAGGACGCAATTGGGTTGCGACGAGCAAGACGCCGCTTTGTGTCCCTCTTGGCCACACTTATAGCACTGTCGGCTACGGTCTTCCGCTGCACAACGACTCGCCACGTGGCCCTTCTCCAGACAACGGTAGCAGTGGAGATCCCTCGCTCTGCCGACTGTTACTCTCGCCGCAACCCAGCCCACTAGAAATCGTCCGGTGGCGAGCTTTTTCGCCGCGGTGATTGGGACATAGGCCCACACACTAAACATGCCCGATTTGTTGGGTCTTAACGAACCAACTCGGACTTGGTCCGGTGTGCACTCTCCTTTTTTGACGATGCATTGTTTGATCTCTTCCGTTGTCGTTGCATCATCCAGTCCGTCGATCCTGATGTCAACAGACTTTTCAGGTCGGGAAATTTTGATTGTGTCGTCTTTGTAGAGCTCTTGGAGCTTCTGCGCCAGGATGTCCGCTTTCGGAGCACTGGTGGCCCCCGGGACGCAGATGATGGTGGCCCCGGTGACCGCCCTGCGGAATTGGACCGACTCGACTCCTATGGTCTCTTGGAGATCCAACTTCTCCTTAGCCTCTTTGAGGACGGCACTATAGGTGAGGCCCTTCTTCACCGCTCCTTCGGTCAACGTGACGACAACCGCAGAGCATTGCGGCGCTTTTAATTTGCGCGGCGCAGGTGCAGCAGCGTTCCGCCGTTGAGGTGCCCTGGATGTCGTGGGCACCTTTGTCGCCTTCTCGGCCTTTCCATTTTTACCCACCCTCACCCACGCCCAGTTCTCCTGTAGTTCGTCCGGGTTGGTGGGGCGGGTTGGCGCAGCAGCTGCGGTAGCCGATGGTGGCTTTGCAACTGTCGCAGGTCCTTTCTTCTTTTTCTTTCTTTTCTTCTTTGTTTTTGCAGGACCCCCGGGAGCCGGGAGAGCCGCATTGATCGTCCGAGACGGGCCAGCCTTAGGAGCCGCAGGTACTGCGGGAGCCGCAGGGGCTGCTCGAGACGGGCCAGCCACGGGAGCCGCTGGTGCCGCAGGGGCCGCAGGGGCCGCACGAGACGGGCCAGCCGCGGGGGCCGTGCGAGACGAGCCAGCCGCGGGGGCCGCACGAGACGGGCCAGCCACAGGACCCACTGAGGCCATCAAGGCCGATGTATATGTCGTGGCCGTTGGTGCCGCAGACGGCTTCTTACTAGAGGCCAGAGGAGGCCTGATACGCGGTTCTGGATTCAGCCGCGGTTCCAGCCCCTCCAGTCGGGCATTGAACCGTCGGATGATTCGTGCTTCCATCTCCTCGATGTCATGAGATTGCGCCGCCTGCGGGGCATTGCGCATCTGCTCTATTATCTCCTTCATTTGTTTTTGCACAACTTCGAGCTCCTTGCGTAGGCGCGCATTATCTTCTTGTAGAGCCCGGGTCTCCTCCGAGAGCGTCCTCTGTGCGAGCGCTGTGCAGTCTTCTTTAATAGCCTTAACGGCGTCATGCAGCGCTCGCACGAAGGTGCCTTTTAGGTTCGACGACTTATTCGCCACCTTCTCCACTATTTCTAGGCTTGCCCCTATCCTTTTCAGGACTGAAGTCGCCGTGTCACCATCGGGATTTGCAGGCTCACCAAGAACAAGCTCCGGCGAATACGCCGGGGACAGTGTCGAGCGAGTCCTGCGTGCCTCTGCCACTGAGTCCAAGAGCTCAGCCTCAGCGCGGGCTTTCATCTCCTCTTCTTGAGCCTTTAAAAAAGCTTGTTTTGCCGCCGCCAACCCCACGTACTCTCCTGTGGTTGGTGGACGACCGCGTCCCTTCCTTTTGCCCGGAGAGCGAGTGCTGCCCTCTGGACCCTCCTCAAGAGGCCGCTTTTTTCCGCGGCCCTCACCCCAAGATCTGCCTGAATACAGGCTCTCCATAGATCCCGCTCGACTCGCGACCGACATGAAACTGGTCGCCGAATCCGAGTCCGACTCCGATAAGCGCGCAACTGGCACAGGCGTGCGCGTCAACACCACTCTCAACTCCTTCTTCGCTACCTCCTCCAACTCTACCGGTTTTTTTGTTTTGTTTGTCTCCATATTGTTCCCACGAGTACGGTGATAAAAATGTCGACCCCCGGGTAACACCATTCCGGCGAGAAAGGCTGCATACTGTGGAGGGCGCCAGGTGTCCACAGGTTTTAACGACTTCGCTGTCGGGTTGTTAGAGTTTTCCTTCTCGCGCGCCGGCCGGTTAAGGCAAGCGCTCCGCTCCTAGTGGCCCCGCATACCCATAGCGCCGCTTCTACGGGGTCGTTGCAGAATTCCCCTTAACAAACAAAACATAACCAAAAATATAAAAGACCAAAACAAAAAATGCAAGAAAAACAAACAAAAAGAAAAAGCCCCCCCAAAGCCACTAGGTCTACGGAACTTCTAGGGAGGTCGACGTACCCTCCCTAGTTGCGGACGGATGCCCCCCCCACCCCTCCCCGACGGCGGGTTAGTGCACGCCGGGGCCGCCCTCCCCAAATTCCGCGGGCCTGCCCGGTATGGGTGGCCCTGTCCGGTGTAGCCCCGCGGATACCCCCCCCTAGCCAGTTGTTAGCCTCCCTAAAGACGTTCGGGAGTTTCCAGGGTGCACCACGAGGAGGTCACTGGCCATCGCACCCCAACCTAACCTTTTTTTTTTTTTTTTTTTTTTTTTTTGTAACGAGGGAAAATACACTTCCGTACCCCTGCGCCGGGCAGTGCAATGGCGCAGGGAGTGTGGGACTCGCCTACAGTCGTTCAGCCATACCCACTAAAAACCCTCATGCCCACCTTGCCGCGATGACCCGAGCTTTGTACCAGCTGAGCCATAACCAAAGCTCGGGCCGTGCGTCTGACGCCGAAGCGCCTCTCCCTAAGTGGTGAAAGCCAGAGAGGCAGGATCTTTTGTGTCCTACTACCCCAGCCCCCACCGGCGGAACCAACCGGCCCGCCCTCTACCCTACTCTACGTGCCGCAGAGGGGACTGGAAAACCAGTATCCCCCCTCGGCCTCTCCATCACGCATCCATCCATCTCCTCATACTGGCCATGAGGGCCGCAGGGGGCATGGAAAACCAGTACCCACCCACAGCCCCCACGACCTCACCCCACATCCGGCCACGAGGGCTGTAAGATGGGCAGGATAAACCAGTACCCACCCACACCCCCCGCGGCCCCACCACGTCGCATCTGCCGGTGCGACCCCGGTTGGGCATGGTCAGGGCGGAGTCACTGCTGTGACCCACCACTGACGGCCCTCTCCAGGTGGGTCGGTCATGTGCAACACCCAACACGATGACCGACCCTAGAGTTTGGTTCGCGGGGCCGAAGCCCTACCCCAGCCGAAGCCGGGGCGTTCCCCTATCCACCACCCGGGGACGCGCCACGTCGGAGTACTCCTCTCCGCCCACTCGGACAACCGAGCAGGTCCGTGGCCGAGCAGGTCCGTGGGCTGACACAAACACGCCGCATACAACGCGCACAACACGCACAACTCGACGATGCGAAAACGTTAAACGTTTAAACGCATCGATGGTCCCCAACCTAACCTAACCTTTTTTTTTTTTTTTTTTTTTTTTGTAACGAGGGAAAATACACTTCCGTACCCCTGCGCCGGGCAGTGCAATGGCGCAGGGAGTGTGGGACTCGCCTACAGTCGTTCAGCCATACCCACTAAAAACCCTCATGCCCACCTTAACGCAATGACCCGAGCTTTGTACCAGCTGAGCCATAACCAAAGCTCGGGCCGCGCGTCTGACGCCGAAGCGCCTCTCCCTAAGTGGTGAAAGCCAGAGAGGCAGGATCTTTTGTGTCCTACTACCCCAGCCCCCACCGGCGGGGCCAACCGGTCCCGCCCTCGCCCTACTCTACGTGCCGCAGAGGGGACTGGAAAACCAGTATCCCCCCTCGGCCTCTCCATCACACATTCATCCATCTCCTCACATCTGGCCATGAGGGCCGCAGGGGGCATGGTAAACCAGTACCCACCCACAGCCCCCACGACCTCACCCCACATCCGGCCACGAGGGCTGTAAGATGGGCAGGATAAACCAGTACCCACCCACACCCCCCGCGGCCCCACCACGTCGCATCTACCGGTGCGACCCCGGTTGGGCATGGTCAGGGCGGAGTCACTGCTGTGACCCACCACTGACGGCCCTCTCCAGGTGGGTCGGTCATGTGCAACACCCAACACGATGACCGACCCTAGAGTTTGGTTCGCGGGGCCGAAGCCCTACCCCAGCCGAAGCCGGGGCGTTCCCCTATCCACCACCCGGGGACGCGCCACGTCGGAGTACTCCTCTCCGCCCACTCGGACAACCGAGCAGGTCCGTGGAACCTTTTTTTTTTTTTTTTTTTTTGTAACGAGGGAAAATACACTTCCGTACCCCTGCGCCGGGCAGTGCAATGGCGCAGGGAGTGTGGGACTCGCCTACAGTCGTTCAGCCATACCCACTAAAAACCCTCATGCCCACCTTAACGCGGTGACCCGAGCTTTGTATCAGCTGGGCCTTAACCAAAGCTCGGGCCGTGCGTCTGGCGCCGAAGCGCCTCTCCCTAAGTGGTGAGAGCCAGAGAGGTAGGATCTTTTTTGTCCTACTACCCCAGCCCCCACCGGCGGAACCAATCGGCCCGCCCTCTACCCTACTCTACGTGCCGCAGAGGGGACTGGAAAACCAGTATCCCCCCTCGGCCTCTCCATCACGCATCCATCCGTCTCCTCATACTGGCCATGAGGGCCGCAGGGGGCAGGATAAACCAGTACCCACCCACAGCCCCCACGACCTCACCCCACATCCGGCCACGAGGGCTGTAAGATGGGCAGGATAAACCAGTACCCACCCACACCCCCCGCGGCCCCACCACGTCGCATCTGCCGGTGCGACCCCGGTTGGGCATGGTCAGGGCGGAGTCACTGCTGTGACCCACCACTGACGGCCCTCTCCAGGTGGGTCGGTCATGTGCAACACCCAACACGATGACCGACCCTAGAGTTTGGTTCGCGGGGCCGAAGCCCTACCCCAGCCGAAGCCGGGGCGTTCCCCTATCCACCACCCGGGGACGCGCCACGTCGGAGTACTCCTCTCCGCCCACTCGGACAACCGAGCAGGTCCGTGGAGGTCCGTGGAACCTAACCTAACCTAACCTTTTTTTTTTTTTTTTTTGTAACGAGGGAAAATACACTTCCGTACCCCTGCGCCGGGCAGTGCAATGGCGCAGGGAGTGTGGGACTCGCCTACAGTCGTTCAGCCATACCCACTAAAAACCCTCATGCCCACCTTAACGCAATGACCCGAGCTTTGTACCAGCTGAGCCATAACCAAAGCTCGGGCCGCGCGTCTGACGCCGAAGCGCCTCTCCCTAAGTGGTGAAAGCCAGAGAGGCAGGATCTTTTGTGTCCTACCACCCCAGCCCCCACCGGCGGGGCCAACCGGTCCCGCCCTCGCCCTACTCTACGTGCCGCAGAGGGGACTGGAAAACCAGTATCCCCCCTCGGCCTCTCCATCACACATTCATACATCACCTCATCTGGCCATGAGGGCCGCAGGGGGCAGGATAAACCAGTACCCACCCACAGCCCCCACGACCTCACCCCACATCCGGCCACGAGGGCTGTAAGATGGGCAGGATAAACCAGTACCCACCCACACCCCCCGCGGCCCCACCACGTCGCATCTGCCGGTGCGACCCCGGTTGGGCATGGTCAGGGCGGAGTCACTGCTGTGACCCACCACTGACGGCCCTCTCCAGGTGGGTCGGTCATGTGCAACACCCAACACGATGACCGACCCTAGAGTTTGGTTCGCGGGGCCGAAGCCCTACCCCAGCCGAAGCCGGGGCGTTCCCCTATCCACCACCCGGGGACGCGCCACGTCGGAGTACTCCTCTCCGCCCACTCGGACAACCGAGCAGGTCCGTGGAACCTAACCTAACCTAACCTAACCTAACCTAACCTTTTTTTTTTTTTTTTTTTTTAAAGAGGGGAATGCTTTATGCATACGACATGCCCCGGGGGGGACACGAAGTTATGCGAGATTCTCTCCCCTAGTGGGAGCATACCCGCTAAACCACCTCTGTTCCTCCTGCGCATTGGTGACGGGGCTACGGGCACGCTTTCGCACTCCTCCGCGGCCCCGTCTGCGCTAGCCGCCGAAGCGGCTCCACCACTGGGGTGGGTGAACCCACCATCCATCCTTTAGGGGAGGCGCGCCGGAACGATACGCGCCATCCTCCTTGCCCTTCGAGGCGGGTGACAGGTCCCCCCGAACCTGCCACCACGGGGCTATGGAAGCCGGAGAGACGAGGTTTTACCCCCGCCTCCCCAGCCACCATCGGCGGGTCCGATGTCGGGCCCCGCCGTTGACCCTACGGGCCGCGGAGGGGCTGGGTATGCCAGTACCCCTCCGCGGCCCCACCATACACATCCGGCCACGAGGGCTGCAGGGGGCAGGATAAACCAGTACCCACCCGCACCCCCCGCGGCCCCACCTTCTGGCATGCTCCGAAGCGGACCCCACAGTCCGCCTCTGGCAGCCTCCTCCGGGTGGGTCGGCCCTGCACGCTAGACCAGCCCAGTCCGGCCCAAGACAGCCGGTCCTGCACGCTAGGCCGACCCTGGTTCCTCTTAGCTTCACCGTGGGAGGCAGCCACGGTTACTAGAGCCCCACCGCCACGACAAGGCGGGAACCGTTGGTGGGGAACCTAACCTAACCTAACCTAACCTAACCTAACCTTTTTTTTTTTTTTTTTTTTTTTTTTTTTTTTTTTTTTTTTTTTTTTTTTTTTTTTTTTTTTTTTTTTTATAGTCTGGAAATGCATTTACGCACCCCCTACGCCGGGCTGTGCAATGGCGTAGGGGAGTGTGGGACTCGCCGGCCGCAGAAGAAAGACAAGGCGACCGGAATACCCACTAAAACCAGACTGCCCTCTCACGCGTTACGGCGGGGCCACGGGAACGCGTTAGCTTACTTCCGTGACCCCGCCTGCGTTTGGCCGCTACGGGCCCTCAAAATTTAAGGCGTGGGGAGAAGGGCAGCAGCGAATTGCCGCCTCCTCCTCCCCACTCTTCTCTGCCGGAGCGGGGGCGCTAGGGGATCCCCTTCGCGCTCCCGCTCCCTCTCCTCCTTCTGCGACATGACTAATTCACAGAAGGAGGAGACCGCGTTCCAAGACCTCTCACTTCCCAACATGGCGCGTACGACGCCGGGAAGTGAGAGGTCGCCGCCTATCGCCGCCACCAGAGTGCGGCGCTCATCATTCCAGGCGCAGCACACTTCGAGTGTGTGCTGCGCCGTATCCTCGCTGGCGCCGCACTCGTGGCAGCGCATCGTCACCTCCCTTCCGATCCGACACAGGTACCGTCCAAAACAACCATGCCCGGACAGCACCTGTGTCAGTCGGAAGGTGAGGGAGCCGTGGCTCCTCCCACACCACTCCGGGAGCTGCGGGCGTATGGCCTCTATGGTGCGCACGCCATATTTGGCGTGCGCTAGGCCTCTCGCCCACAGCTCCACGGTCGTCCTTCTCCTCGCCTCCCGGGCGCGGGAGAGCTCCTCGGGAACCGGGGCTTCGCCCCGAGCTCTTTGTCTAGCCCGCGCCCAGTAGGCTTCGGCCAGCACTCCCGCCTCGATCTCCCACGGAGGGGTGCCGGCCAAAACGCAGGCCGCCGCATGGCCTACCGTTCGGTAGGCCCGGCACGCACGCGCCGCAACAATGCGTTGCGGCCTGCGGAGGAGGGCCCTGTTCGGTGCGTTAAGGGCGCGAGCCCATATCGGTGCACCGTACAGGGCCATACTCTTGACGACCGTGGTGTACAGCATCCTCGCATGTACACCCGGACCGCTGAGGTTGGGGAGGAGCCTCGCTAGGGCTGAGGCCGCGCCCACAAGCCGGGGGGTCAGCGCTCGGAAGTGATCACCGAAGCGCCAACCCCCGTCGAGGACAAGACCCAGATATTTTATCCGGGCCTTGACCCCGACTTCCTCTCCGTTGACCCGGAGGGTGGCCCCCGCAGGTACCCTCCACCGAGGCCCTTTAAAACAGAGGGCCTCGGTCTTACTGAGGGCCACTCGGAGGCCTAGTGCCTCGATCCTCCGGGTCAACAATGTGGCTCCGGCCTCAGCCCTTCTCACGAGCCGGCTCCAGGTGGTGTCCCGGACGGCTACCAGCGTGTCATCTGCGTAGCAGATGACCGCCATCCGGGACAGCACCTCTCCGCGGATGGCCCAGTCATACCCGATGTTCCACAGGAGGGGCCCTAACACGGACCCCTGTGGAACACCGGAGGCCATCCGCCTCTCCTCTCGACCGGTTCTCCCCATGTAGGACACTACCCGCCCTTGCAGGTAGTGTCCCACGACTCTCCGCAGGTAGAGGGGCACTCCGTGATATCGGAGCGCCTCCTCTATTACCGCAAAGGGGAGGGAGCCGAAGGCGTTGGCGATGTCTAATGACACCGCCATGGCTCCCTGCCCCTTTTGGGCCGCTTCGTCGGTGAACTTCTTCAGGGCGGCCAGGGCGTCCAAGGTGGATCGTCCTGACCGGAACCCGAATTGGTTCACCGAGAGCTGCGGCCCGTCCCTCTCTAGATGCTGGATGATCCGGGCAGCTATAACTCGCTCAAGTAGCTTCCCGGCCTCATCCAGCATCACTAGTGGGCGGTATCCCGACGGAGAGTCCGCGGGGCGGCCTTCTTTCCTGATAAGGACCAGCCGCCCCTCCTTCCACACCTCAGGGAAGTGCCCCGCTGCCAGGCAGTCCTCGAAGAGGCAGCGTAGGCGGTCCCCGAGGTGCTTCAGCGCGATGGGGAGAACCTTCCCCGGGACCCCATCCGGTCCCGGGGCCTTCCGCGGGCCTTGGAGCCGGCGGGCCGCCCCTAGCATTTCCTCCTCGGTTATCGGAGGAGGATTAGGGACGGCGGCGTCGTCCTCGTCGTCAGTCCTCTGTTGCGACATGCGCGGTGGCTCGAATGGGGGGCTGTCTGGAAATAGCCCCTCTACCACCGCGCTGAGGACGGCCGGCTCCATGGCCTCCGTGGGGGGCGCCGTTTTGAATTTGGCCCGTACCATCCGGTACGGGCGCCCCCACGGGTCCGCGTCCAGGGCCGCCAAGAACTCCGAGTATGCAGCGTCCTTGGCGGCCCCTATGGCGGCTTGGAGCGCCTTCTTGGCCGAACGCATTTCGGCGTGAAGGCGCTCTAGCTCGCCCGGCTCCCGATGCCGACGTCTTCGGCACCGGGAGAGTGCACGGCGGGCAGCGTTGCTGGTGGCACGCAGGGCCGCGAGGTCCCGCGACCACCAGTACACCCCCTCTCGGGGCGTGAGGCGTCGAGCCCTAGGCATTGCCGAGTCGCATACAGCCGTCAAGTCCCGACGGAACCTGGCAGCCCTTTCTCCGACCCCCAGGGATTGAGGGGGGTCGGAGGCCCACGAACAAACAATAGCGGCCTCCTCTGCCAGGTCTTCGTCGAGACGTGACAGCTGCCACCTAGGGAAGACGCCCCTGCCGCCCGCCGTGCGGGTTTGACGCCCAGGGGGCGCTGTGGAGACCCTGAACCTGATGTACAGGTGATCTGACAGGGTCTCCACATCCTCCAGGACGCGCCAACACGAGATGCGCGCGCCGATATTGGGGGTGGCAAACGTCACGTCGACAACTGAGCCACCCCGTGCGCGCACACATGTGAAGGCGCTGCCCCGGTTCTCCGGGACCAGGCCAATAGTGAGGGCCCAGTCCCGAAGGTGCGCCCCCTTGACGTCAGTGATGGGGGATCCCCAAGCCGCGCACTTAGCATTGAGGTCCCCCATCACGATGACCTGGGCTGGCAATGCCCTCCGCACCACCAGCTCCAGGCCATCCAGGAACCTCTCAAATTGCGAGAGGCTCCTGTTCGGGGAGAAGTAGACTCCGATGAGCACTACTTCTCCCCAGTTTGCCGCCACGTAACCCGCACCCCTCTCTCTGAGAGAGAGGATTTGCGGGCCCGTTGGCGGCGCCACCATTCCGACCGAGCCCTCCGTGTCCCCGACCCAATGAGGCTGGGAAGGGATGAGGTAGGGCTCGGCCACGACAGCAACGGCAATTTTCCACTCCGCCAGGGCCTGCATGAGCAGGTCCTGTGCGCGGGCGGAGTGGTTGGCGTTGGTCTGCAGGAACTCCGTATGCAGGTGTCTGGGCATTTATGACACCTGCATACGTTCCTCTTCGGGCGGTTGATGCGGCCCGGACGGCGGCTGCGCTCTTGGCGCAGGGGGAGGGCCGGTGGAGCGGGCCTTCCCCCTTATGGTGGGGGGGGTGCATTTAGCCCCCCCCATGACGTGGGCGTGCGGGCAGCCTGTCCTTTTGCACACGGCGCAGTGGACAGGCGCCTCGCACGCAGCCCTCTTGTGGCCCTCTTGGCCACATCGGAAGCAGAGGCGACCATCCTCCGCTTCCGACGGGCATAGGGCCCGGGTGTGGCCCAGCTGCATGCACTTAAAACAGCGCAGCGGCCGGGCCCTTACCGCGGTGACGGTGGCCATACTCCACCCTATGGCCACCTTTCCTATCTGAGCGACGGCTTTTGCCGCCGCTGCCGGACATCTCACAAGGGTGGACCCCCCACCCCAGAAGCTGGGCCTGATTAGGCCCACTTTGACGGCCTCGGGGTGGCAGCCTCCGATTGTAGCCAGTTTGGCTGCCACCTCCTCGCACGTTATCGTCTCGTCCAAACCCGAGACCCGAAGGTCTGCGAGCTTGGACGGACGCGCGATGTCCGCCCAGCCGCCAATGACGCGTGTCAATTCGGCGGCCAGGCGGTCGGCCGTCTCTTCTGGGGTGCTCCCCCCCACCTCCATCAGCTTGGAGCCGGTCATGCTGGTACGCACCTTGACCGTCTCCAAGCCGAGGTCCCTAAGGCAGATCGCCGCCTTGGCCTTGGCCAATACATCTGTATATTTGGCCTCGGCGACCTGACCTTCCGCTGTCGTGATCGTGGCCCCCGGTTTGAGGGTGACGGTGATGGCCGCCGTCTTGGGGGCCACGATCTTTACCGCTTTGGGGGGGGGGGCAGCCCGCTGCGTTCTTACAGGATGAACCTGTGCAGCGGGCGGGGCCCTGGCCGGAGCCTTCTTCTTACGGGCCTTCCGGCCGACTACCTTGGACCATGGTGTTTCCTCGCCCCCGGGTGTTTGGGGGGCGGGTTTGGTGGCTCCGGCTTTGGCCTTTGTGGCCGTCTCTGCGCTCCCTCCTCCGCCAGCAGGTGGAGGGGGGGGAGGGGCGGCCGGTCCGGTCTTGCTAATCTTCCGCTTTGTTTTCGCTGGACCGGCTTTGGCCACAGGGGCCTGGGCCGGTCGTACCTCCACGGTTTTGGTGGCACCAGCCACTAAATTGGGCCGGGCCACAGGGCGCGGCGGCGGCGGGTGGTTCCTGTCCGCCTGGAGAGGCGGCCTGACCACCGGCTCAGGGGGGAGGCGCGTTTCTAGGTCTCCTAGGCGGGCGTTAACCATCCCGCCTACGGACTCTAGAAGGTCGCGCCTCATCTCCTCGAGGGCGCCCCTGAGCACGGTTTCCACACTCTCCTCCCGGGCCGGAGGAGTCTCCCTCGGAGTCGCGGCCGCTTTTTTCTGCGACTCCGAGTACGCTTCCTTGAACGCTTTTAACTCCGCGCGGATGAGTTCTACTTCCCGCGCCAATCTGGCGTTCTCCGCGCGGAGTCGGCGTTGCTCCTCTTGGGGGGTGATTGAGCGGAGCTCCTCCACCGCCTCAATCACCCCCTTTGTGGCCCGGTTTATCTGGCCCAGGACCGTGCCCTTAATGTGGCCGCTCTTTTTAACCTCCCCCTGAATGGCGGCCACATTCAGGAGGGCTTTTGCAGCCAGGGCCTCGATAGTAGCGGCCTCCGGCTGGGAGCACCTTGGCTCCGAAGAGTCTCTGGGCAGGAGGCAAGGAGGCCGGTAGGGGGGGGGGTTCGAGCCGCTTGCTCCACTCTCCCCCTCCTCCGCCATGTGCGCTCTCGCCTCCTGCAGATAGGCGGCATGAGCCCCTGGGCGTCTAGGGCGGCCTCTTGCCGCCGTGGACACCTTGGTGGCGACCGGGGCCGCCGCTCCGTCATCTTTTAGCGCCCTCTTCTTTGGCATCTTTGCCGCAAATTTGAGGGCGAGTCTCGGGGCTGTGGGGGCGGTCTTACTCGTCTCCGCCAGGTCTTTTGTGCCCTCAACTGTGCTGTCCGAGTCTGAGGATAGCCCAGACAGTCCCGACATTCCGGACACTTCGGATACAGACACTAGCTCAGCGTCGCTAGTGTCGTCCTCCTCCGTCGGGTTTTTGCCAGTCTTTGGCCCTCTCTCTCTCGACGCTTCCCGTCTTTCCTTTTTCAACAAATCCAAGTCGCTCGCAATCGTTGTCAATATTCTTGCAGTGGTCGTGTGGCATCCTTTGGCCCCCCCAGAATACGTGGGCCGGCCAGAGGTCAGAGTGACCTCTGGGAGGGATTCTCCGCTGGCGTAGCCAGCGGTACCCTCCTGGGGTAATACATTTTTCGAGTCTGCCATGGTCATTGGTGGTCCGGCGTTGTCGGACACCGGAAGCCGCCTTTGTTGAGCAGGGTGAGGTCCCCCAGTCATGACGCGCGGCCTTGGAGGCCGCCATACTCCGACCGAAGTCCGCTGCCTTTTAACGTGATGCCGCACGCCCTCGTCGATGTTCCGCAGGCCTGCCCGGTATGGGTGGCCCTGTCCGGTGTAGCCCTACGGAACATCCACCTCCTCCTCAGGGTAATTTTTTATAGAGGTTTTCTTCCTCGCGGCCCCACGCTCAGTGCGCAGAGCCCCCGTTTCCGCTCAGTGCGGACTTACGGTTTACTTGGCGTCCACCGATCATAAAGACCAGTGGGCGCCAAGTGTGGTGTTGCCACCAGGGTAATTTTTTATAGAGGTTTTCTTCCTCGCGGCCCTACGCTCAGTGCGCAGAGCCCCCGTTTCCGCTGGGTGCGGATTTACGGGTTTTGGTGTTTGGTTCGCGGGGCGAAAAAAGCCCTACCCCAGCAATATGCCGGGGCGTTCCCCTATCCACCACCCGGGGACGCGCCACGTCGGAGTTCACCTCTCCGCCCACTCGGACAACCGAGCAGGTCCGTGGAACCTAACCTAACCTAACCTTTTTTTTTTTTTTTTTTTTTTTTTTTTTTTTTTTTTTTTTTTTTACGAGGGGAAATGCAGTTACGCACCCCTGCGCCGGGCCTGTATGTGCAGTGGCGCAGGGAGTGTGGGACTCGCCTAAAGTCGTTCGGCCATACCCACTAAAACCCCTCGGGCCCTCCATTCCGCCTTGTGGCTGGGTCACGGGAACACTTGCGCAATCTTCCGCGACCCAGCCGGCGTTGTCCACTCGGACTCTCCTCTTGTGGGGACAAAGATGTAGGGAGTCCCCACAACACACGTCTTAAGGCGCACCCGATACCAGGCGCGCCTAGCACTCGAAGGTTTGGCGGGCGATGGGCCAATAGGCCGTCCATCGCCCGGAGCTCTGCCATTACGGAGGCAGACGGCGGGTGTGCGCCTGCTGCCTGCGCCCGTCGCGACGACGGCGAAGAGGGTCCGCGGCTGCGTCCTCCTCCCGCCGACGTTCCGCCGCCTCCTTCAGCGCCATCACCTCTTCGCAGAAGGAGGCGACAGCGTTCCAGGAGCTCTCGCTACCCACCATCGCGTTGACGACAGCGGGCAGCGAGAGGTCCATCCCGATTTCTGCCACGAGTGCGGCGCGCTGGGCCGACCAGTGCACACACGACTCCAGAGTGTGCTGCGCCGAGTCCTCAGCGTGGCCGCACTCATGGCACCTCGCACTGGGCTCTCGCCGCGCAATCCGGCACAGATACGCCCCGAAACAACCATGTCCCGAGAGTACCTGCACCAGACGGAACGAGAGAGCCCCGTGCTTCCGACCCGTCCAGAGCTCGAGGACGGGCCGGATCGCCTCAATGGTGCGTTGGCCGGCGGACGCCGTAAGCAGCCGCTCCCGCCATTCAGTAATGAGCTGCGCCTCCGCCGCCCGCCGCCACGCACTCTCCTGATCCGGGGGAGGGATCTCCCCCCGGGATCGGGCATCCACTCTCCGCCAGTAGGCGCCAGAGAGCACCTCCGCGTCTAAGTCCCATGGCGGTGTCCCCGCCAGCACACAGGCCGCGTCGCACGACACGGTGCGATAGCCACGACTTACTCTGACCGCCATGACCCTCTGCGGCTTTCGAAGCAGGGCTCGAGTCCGGGCGGTCAGAGTATCCGCCCAGATGGGTGCGCCGTAAAGCGCCATCGACCGCACCACGCCTGTGTACAGGCGACGACACCGCGAGCCCGGGCCGCCCAAGTTTGGCAGGAGCCGGCTAAGGGCCCCAGCTGCCCCCATGAGCTTCGGGACGAGACGCCGGAAGTGCTCTTCGAATTTCCATCGGCTATCGAGGACGAGTCCGAGGTATTTCATAGTGCCCCCGACGCCGATGGAAATTCCGCCCACCATGACCGCGGACTGGGTCGGAGGTGCTCGTCGAGGCCCGTGAAAATACATGGCCTCCGACTTGTGCAATGCAACCTCCAAACCCAGGCGACGGATCCTGGCCACCGTTATGGCCAAGCCAGCTGTGGCCCTGCATCGGGCCTCCCTGTGGGTGCTGCCCCGCGCCGTCACCAAGGTGTCGTCGGCATAGCAAACGACTTCGACACCGCTTGGGAGGGGCAGGCGCAGCACCCAGTCGTACCCGATGTTCCACAGGAGCGGCCCGAGAACCGACCCCTGCGGAACACCGCACGAGGTTGCCTTCTGCAACCAGCCGACGCTGGTTGGATACGCGACCGATCGCTCGGAGAGGTAGGCCGCGACGATCCTCCTGAGGTACGGCGGGAAGCCGTGGTATCCCAGCGCCTCCCTGATGGTTTCCCAGGGCAGGGTGTTGAAGGCGTTGGAAATGTCTAGAGACACGGCCAACAACACCTCGCCCCGGGACTCGGCATCCTCCGCAAGGGTCCTCACCCGCGCAATGGCGTCAAGGGTGGACCTGCCAGTGCGGAAGCCGAATTGGTTGGCGCTGAGATTCGGCCCCACCCTCTCCAGATGCTGGACGAGACGAGCGGCAACGACACGCTCAAAGAGCTTGCTGATCTCGTCCAGCAGAACGATCGGCCGGTACGCCGACGGCTCGTGGGCCGGACGTCCATCTTTTTTGAGCAGGACCAGTTTCCCCTTCTTCCACTCACTCGGGAACTGGCCCCGCTCCAAGCAGGCCTGGAAAAGTGCCCGAATCCACGGTTCGAGCGGCTCCAGCGCTAGAACCCAGGCGCAACCGGGCACACCGTCGGGGCCGGGGGCAGTGTTTTTAGCGCGCATGCGCAACACCGCCGCCCTCAGCTCTTCCTCCGTTACCGGCGGTGCACCTGAATCCGCTCCTCCCTCTACAGTGGGGTCAGCCATTTCCGGCGCCACGAAACCGGCAGCTGCTGGCGGGAACAGGCCAGCGACCACCGTGTCGACTTCATGAGGCTGAAGACTCTGGGTGATGGGGGGACCCCTAGACCGGAGCTTTCGCCGCACGGCCTTGTAGGGCCTCCCGAACGGATCGATGTCCAGAGTCTTCAGCATCTCGTCATTCGCCTTGTCCTTCGCCGCGCCGATCGCCGCCCGCAGGGCCTGGATCTCACTTCTGTAGAGGGAGTAGAGCCGCTCTTCTTCCGTCGGGTCCCGACGCCTCCGCCGACGGTAGCGGGTGTACCGGCGTCTCGCCGCCACGCAAGAACCGCGCAGCAGCGTGAGCTCGGCGGTCCACCAGTACACCGGCTTTTTGGAGGGGACGGAACGGACCCTCGGCATGGCCCCGTCGCAAATACGCGACATGGCCGCACCCAACCGCGCCGCCTCCTGACCGACCTCGACCACAGACTCTCGGGGCGCGGAGAACCACGCCTCCACGAGAGCGACCTCGACCAGGAAATCCCGGTCCATCTGCGACAGCGACCAGCGTGGGCCCTCCCCGCTCGGGGGCCGGCCTGGGACTGGGCTCGGGTTGGACGGGGACGCGGAGATGTCGAACCTCACGTACCGGTGGTCCGATAGCGTCTCCACGTCCTCGACCACCCGCCAGCCACGAACACGGCGTGCCAAGACGGCATCGGCGAAGGTGACGTCAACGATGGAGCCGCCCTGACGCCGCACGCACGTGTTGACCGACCCCTGGTTAAGGACCACGAGTCCGGTCTCCACCGCCCAATCTTCCAACTCCCGGCCTCGCGGATCTGTCGCCGGGCACCCCCAAGCCGAGGATTTGGCGTTGAGGTCCCCCGCGACGAGCACCCGGGCGGAGCGACTTCCGCCTACCAGGACGCCGACCTCAGAAAGAAAAGACTCGAAGTCGGCGAGACTCCGATTCGGCGAGAAGTACACTCCGACCACCATGATGTCGCCGACGAGGGCCGAAACGTATCCCCGGCCTCGGACCACGTCCGCGAAGGCCGGAGAGCCTGCGATGGACCGGGATGTTATGGCCACCAGCCCGTCTGCGTCTCCCACCCAATCGTCCCCAGCTGGGACCCGGTATGGCTCGGCCACCACCGCCACGTGGATGTACCACTCCGCCATGCTCTGGAACAGAAGGTCCTGAGCTCTGGCGGAGTGATTGATGTTGGCTTGGAGGAGGTTTAGGGCCATTATTCCACGACCATAGCAACCTCCTCGGCCTGCGGCGGTGCCGCCTGTAGGGGTGAGGCAGTGGGCTGTCCGACCGTCGAGTTCTGACCGTCCCCACCTCCCTTCTTACTTCTCTTCCCCTTGGGTGGGGAGACGCAGGCTTTGTTGCCGACTCGGTGCTCCGCCGGCACGCCGGCCGCAGCGCAGACCACGCAGTGAGGCGCAGCGGTGCATCCGCGGGCCTTGTGCCCTGGTTGACCGCACCGGAAACAGAGTCCGGAGCGGTCCACCCCCTGGCACTGGCCGGATAGGTGCCCGGGAGCCAGGCACCTGAAACATCTCATTGGCCGGGCATCCAGCACTCTAGCCTGGGCGGACACCCAGCCCACCAGAAGACGACCAGCGGTCACGATCTTTTTCGCAGCCGCGACGGGACACTGGACAACCACTGATCCCAGTCCGTCGCGGCCGGTGGACATCACGCCGGCCCGCAGCTGCTCGGCGGGGCACCCTCCCACTGCAGCAATCGCGGCGACCACCTCGGCATCGGTGGTAGAGTCGTCTAAGCCTGACACCCGCAGCGCCACCGACTTAGTAGGCCGGGAGACGCGGACGACTTCACCATCTAGGACCTCCCGCAGCCTTTGGGCCAGGGAGTCCGCCTTCTCGCCACTGGAGGCGCCTGGGAACTCAAAAATACGACCCCCGTTGGCAGCCTTCCGAAGGCGAACGCCCTGGGCTCCAAACTCGGCCGGGTTAATCCTCTCCTTTGCCGAGGCGAGGACGCTTGCATAAGTGGCACCTCTCTCTGATGCACCCGGCTGCAGCGTAATGACCACCGCAGACGACCGGGGCGCGTGGAGTTTGGCGGCACCAGCCTTCTCCTTTTGTCGCCTTTTGGGCCCCACCTTTATCCACTCACCCACCACGGGCTGCGACTGCTGCTGCCCGGGTGGTGAGTTCTTTTTCTTATTCTTCCTCCTCTTTCTCCTTCTCTTGCTCTTCCCCTTTTCCGCAGTAGCGGGTGAGGGGGCGCTCGTGCCCTGTGTCTCGGGCCGGCTCTGGGCGGGGCCCGGCGGGCGCTGCGATGGCGCAGCGGGAGCCTTTCGTTGGGTGCCGCTGGTGCCTGGCTGGGCTGGCACTTTCTGCGCCGCCTGCCTGGCCGCTCCCTGTTCTTTTCCTTTAGCGGGCACCGTCGGCTGCCCCGCAAGCTTGGCAGCGTACGAGCTCCCGTCCCTCTTCTTATCGGCCGCGAGAGGCGGCCGCAGGTTCCTCTCCGGGAGGAGTCTGTCCTCAAGCGAGGCCAGGCGGGCGTTCATCATGCCTCCGACCTGGACCATCACTGCACGGCAGATCTCCTCCACGGAGGACGTCTCGTTCGGTGTTTGTGGGGGCCGTGATGCGGGGACGGCCTTCACTGTCATATCCAGGTGGGAGGAGACTACGGAACCCCGTTTCCGCAGATCCTCCTTTATGGCTGCTAGCTCCTTATGGAGTGCATCCATCTCGGCCCGCAGGCGGGCGTTGTCCGCCTGGAGCTGGCACGTCTCCTCCGATAGTGTGCGGGCCCCGAGGACTTCCACGGCTTCCTTAATTGATACCGCAGCGTCCTTCAGGGCTCGCACAAAGTTGCCCTTCAAATTGGAGGACTTGGTAGCGACCCTCTCAATAATGGCCAAGTCCTCCTGCACCTGCTCTTGGAGCTGAGCGGCACACCTCTCTCCCGTCCTATCGTCAGGTCGGGGAAACAACGCAGACCGCGTCTCGCGCCGGAAGCGAGCGAGCTCAGCTTCTTTCTCCAGGTCTTCCTCCTTTTGTTTGGCGCGAGCCTTGGCCGCTGCCCTCTTCTCTTGTTGGCGCCACCTTGCCGTCACTGGGGACGCCGTCCGTTCATCGTCCGTGGACCCCTCACTGAGGCGGGGCCGTTTGGCGCCGAGCATCGCTGCCATGGCATCCGAAATCGGCCCTCTTTCGGCAGCGACGGTGATGCTGCAGTCCGAATCGGACGCTGCTCCACCATCGCACTCCATCCTGTCACTTCTCGTCTTTCCATCCGATGCATCGCTGGGTGCCGCGATCGGCAAGCGTTCCAGCCGCACTCTCGCCTCTTTCATTTTGACGCCGTCCAGCGACGGGCGCCTCGTCACCTCCGAATCCAGATCGCGTGCAATCGTTTCCATTATTCTAGCCTGAGTCGTCGTATAGGAAAAGCAGTCCTTGCCCCCCCCAGAATACGCGGGGCAGCCCGCGGCCGTGGCCACGGGGAGGGATTCTCCTCCGGCAGTGCCGGAGGTACCCTCCTGGGGTATTTCGTTTTGTTGGCTTGCCATCTCATACTTTGTCCAGTGTTATCGGACACCGGAAACCGCCTTTGTTAGCAGGGTGAGGTCCCCCTTCCATCAACGCACGACCTATAAGGCCGCCATCCACCGACCAAAGTCCTCTGCAGTTTAGAGTGCTGCCGCACAACGTCGTTTTGCCCAATAGGGAGGCCGGGTTGACCAACCCTATCGCGCCGAGGGCCTTGAAGACCCACCATCCTCCGACCCCTCAGGGTCCACTGGTGTTCCTCGCGGGCCTGTCCGGTATGGGAGGCCCTGTCCGGCATAGCCCCGCGGGAAAAACACCCCTCCACTCCGCACGACGGCACCTCGGTGCACGCCGCGCCTAGCACCGCCCAATGGGCGTGTACTCCTCCTCCGGGTAATTTTTTAGAGAGGTTTTCTTCCTCGCGACCCCACACTCAGTGCGTAGGGCCCCCGGTCCGCTCAGTGCGGATTACGGTTTGCTTGGCGTCCACCGATCATAAGACCAGTGGACGGCCAAGTGTGGTGTTGCCACCGGGTAATTTTTTAGAGAGGTTTTCTTCCTCGCGGCCCCACGCTCAGTGCGCAGGGCCCCCGGTCCGCTCAGTGCGGATTACGGTTTGCTTGGCGTCCACCGATCATAAAGACCAGTGGACAGCCAAGTGTGGTGTTGCCACCGGGTAATTTTTTAGAGAGGTTTTCTTCCTCGCGGCCCCACGCTCAGTGCGCAGGGCCCCCGGTCCGCTCAGTGCGGATTACGGTTTGCTTGGCGTCCACCGATCATAAAGACCAGTGGACAGCCAAGTGTGGTGTTGCCACCGGGTAATTTTTTAGAGAGGTTTTCTTCCTCGCGGCCCCACGCTCAGTGCGCAGGGCCCCCGGTCCGCTCAGTGCGGATTACGGTTTGCTTGGCGTCCACCGATCAAAATGACCAGTGGACGGCCAAGTGTGGTGTTGCCACCGGGTAATTTTTTAGAGAGGTTTTCTTCCTCGCAGCCCCGCGCTCAGTGCGCAGGGCCCCCGGTCCGCTCAGTACAGATTACGGGTTATCCGACGGTGGCCGAAGCCCTCGCCCACCGGTCAAAGACCGGCGGACCCGCCATCGGGATAGCGCATCACTGCGCTCCACCCGTCTAGTGTTTGGTTCGCGGGGCGAAAAAAGCCCTACCCCAGCAATATGCCGGGGCGTTCCCCTATCCACCACCCGGGGACGCGCCACGTCGGAGTTCACCTCTCCGCCCACTCGGACAACCGAGCAGGTCCGTGGAACCTAACCTAACCTAACCTAACCTAACCTTTTTTTTTTTTTTTAAAGAGGGGAATGCTTTATGCATACGACATGCCCCGGGGGGGACACGAAGTTATGCGAGATTCTCTCCCCTAGTGGGAGCATACCCGCTAAACCACCTCTGTTCCTCCTGCGCATTGGTGACGGGGCTACGGGCACGCTTTCGCACTCCTCCGCGGCCCCGTCTGCGCTAGCCGCCGAAGCAGCTCCACCACTGGGGTGGGTGAACCCACCATCCATCCTTTAGGGGAGGCGCGCCGGAACGATACGCGCCATCCTCCTTGCCCTTCGAAGCGGGTGACAGGTCCCCCCGAACCTGCCACCACGGGGCTATGGAAGCCGGAGAGACGAGGTTTTACCCCCGCCTCCCCAGCCACCATCGGCGGGTCCGATGTCGGGCCCCGCCGTTGACCCTACGGGCCGCGGAGGGGCTGGGTATGCCAGTACCCCTCCGCGGCCCCACCATACACATCCGGCCACGAGGGCTGCAGGGGGCAGGATAAACCAGTACCCACCCGCACCCCCCGCGGCCCCACCTCCAGGCATGCTCCGAAGCGGACCCCACAGTCCGCCTCTGGCAGCCTCCTCCGGGTGGGTCGGCCCTGCACGCTAGACTAGCCCAGTCCGGCCCAAGACAGCCGGTCCTGCACGCTAGGCCGACCCTGGTTCCTCTTAGCTTCACCGTGGGAGGCAGCCACGGTTACTAGAGCCCCACCGCCACGACAAGGCGGGAACCGTTGGTGGGGAACCTAACCTAACCTAACCTAACCTAACCTAACCTAACCTAACCTAACCTAACCTAACCTAACCTAACCTAACCTAACCTAACCTAACCCGGACATTGGGATCAAAATAAAGGAGCTCATTACAAATACGGAGTCAATAAAAAAGATGATAAATCATGATATAATGAATAGGTTCGACGAGTACCCCCCGGGTAGGGCACTATGTGGAAACGTGAAGAAGTTAGAGGGCCTCATGGAAGAAATAAAAGAAATAAAAATAAATACGGAAAAAACCAGTAAGAAGATGGAAAAGCTTGTTAAGGCAACGGAAGGTGCTGAAAAGATGTCAGAAGAGATATTTAAGAAAATAGAAGAAACAGACCTAAAAGTAGAGACAGTCGGGACAAGGGTTGGGGAGGTAAGGGAGGGGGTGAAAAAGTACGGAGAAACCGTTAGGGAAACCGGAAAGGCCATAGAGGCCCTCAAAGTCCCGGTGGCTACATACGCTGAGACAGCGAGGGTCCCGATATCAAAGGCCCAGCCCCCACTATGCCGACCGAATCATGCCCTCATTGTATCCTCTTGCTCGGAGAAGGATACGAGTGAGAATGTGATTGACAAAGTTAGGGAGACCCTTGACGCACGTAAGTCTGGGATACAAATAGACAGAATACGAAAGATAAGGGACGGCAAAGTAGTAATCTGCTGCGGAAATAAACCTGAGCTCGAGAAGATGGAAACGCGACTTAAAGCTAACGATGGGTTAAAACTAGAGCCGGCGGCAAATCGGGACCCCCGAGTGATAGTGAGGAACGTATTCAGCTACAACTCCGAAACGGACATTATTGAGTCCTTAAGGGTACAAAATAAGAGATTGTGGCTGAATATGGATCCGAGTCACTTTAGAGTGAAAGAAGTATACCGAAAGAGAGCGCGTAACCCTCATCAGGCCCACGTGATCCTACAGGTCTCCCCTCAGGTTTGGCGAAGGCTAATCGAGGCGGGGACAATTTTTATCGACATCCAGGGCCTGATCGCGGAGGATCAGTCGCCGCTGATGCAGTGTACCCGTTGCCTGGGCTATGGTCATGGCCGCAAGCACTGCAAAGAGACGGTGGACCTTTGCGGCCATTGCGGGGGGGAGCACGAGCGTGCGAAGTGCCCCTCACGCATGGACGGAAGGGCCCCCGTCTGTCGGAATTGCGACCGAGCCGGACAACAGGAGGCGGGACACACTGCATTCAGCGGCGACTGCCCCATACGACAAAGATGGGACGCTATAGCGCGCGCGTCAATAAGTTATTGCTAAGGGCGCCGCAGTGGAAGACCATTTCGTGGTATATCAGGCCAACCTACAGCGTAGCCGCCTGGCGACTCAGGAGTTGGTCATGTCTGCTCAGAGGGGTGGTGTTGGTGTCGCACTCATCCAGGAACCATACGTTGGCTCCGAGGGGCGGATCGGTAGCCTCCGTGGCGTCAGAGTGATACAGAGGGAGTCTGCCAGGACCAAACCTGTAAAGGCGGCAGTCATGGTCTTTCATGATGGACTGGAGGTTCATGTGAACCCTCAGATCGTCACTGAGAACATCGTGGCTGCTGTTCTTAAAACTGGAGATTGGACCGTAGCGGTTATCTCTGTGTACCTCGAGGGCACGGAGGATATCGAACCTTACCTCTCGCAGATACGCGACTTCATGGGTCGGGTCGGCACAGGCGCGATCCTTCTGGGCGGAGACTGGAATGCATGGAGTCCCTGGTGGGGGAGCGTCGAGGAGGACACCCGCGGCGAGATCTTGAGAGGTTTCTTCGACGACCTGGAACTGCACGTATTGAACGAAGGAGTCGTCCCCACCTTCGACACGATCCGTGGGGGCAGGAGGTACACGAGTCATGTCGACGTCACCGTCTGCACCCAGGGATTGTTGAGAAGCGTCCGAGATTGGAAGGTGGACGACTCCGTCACTAGCTCCGACCATCGAGCGATACGCTTAACTCTGGGTCTCAAGGCGCCACCTGTGGGTGAAACCCGGAATACTACTCGACGTTTTAACACCAAAAAAGCGAAATGGGACCGTTTCACTGAGGAGATGCGTAGGGGTTTAAATACTCGGGGACTTACCTTGGAACGAATAAAAGATGTAGCAAATAAGATCGAGCTGGAACAGGTAGTCTCCGAGTACATCAAATGTATCAATGAAGCGTGCGAAGAAACTATCCCTCCCCGCAAACCACCCAAGATTAAAAAACGCTTTCCCTGGTGGAACGACGAGCTTGAAGGTCTGCGGCGCGACGTCAACACTAAACGTCGTAGGGTCCGATGTGCCGCGCTGCGACGCAGACAATATGTGGTCGATGAGTACCTGAGCGCCAAAGCGGAGTACGAGCGAAGGGTGACCAGCGCCCAGACGGAGAGCTGGAAGTCCTTCTGCTCTAAACAGGAGAGAGAGTCCGTCTGGGATGGTATATACCGTGTGCTGAGGAGGGCGTCAGGCCATCACGAGGACCAACTGCTCGTTGAGGATGGAGTTGTACAGAGCCCGGACCAATCGGTTGCGCTACTCGCAAGGACATTTTTCGCTGATGACGATGCTGGTGCGGACTCTGAGGCCCACACCACCATCAGAAGCTGGGCGGACCAGGTGGGTACGCGCCTTCCGGGAGAAACAGATGACCCCCCGATCACCAGGGCGGAGTTGGTCCGAGCTCTGAGCAGTTTCAGTCCAAAAAAGGCACCGGGCCAGGACGGATTTACCAGCGATATTTGTTGTCGCGCAATATACGCGGAAATCGAGGTTTTCCTGGCTATCCTGAACCGGTGCCTTGACTTGGCGTGCTTCCCAGCACCGTGGAAGGAGGCGTCTGTCGTGGTGCTCAGGAAACCAGCGCGTCCAGACTATGCCCGCGCAAAGTCGTACCGCCCCATTGGACTGCTACCCATCCTGGGCAAGACCTTTGAGAAGGTTCTCTGCCGACGAATCCGTTGGCACGTCTTGCCCAAGTCCAATGCGAGGCAGTACGGCTTCACTCCGCAGCGGAGCACGGAGGACACGTTGTATGACCTGATGCAACACGTCAGGGGCATCCTCCACAAGAAACAGATCGCCCTACTGATCTCTCTTGACATCGAAGGGGCGTTCGATAACGCTTGGTGGCCGGCCATCAAATGTAGGCTGATGGAGAAGGGTGTCCCCGTAAATTTGCGACGTCTGGTGGAGGACTACTTCCGGGACCGGAGCGTAGTGGTGCATTACGCTGGAAGAGCAGAGCGGAAGACGCAGACCAAAGGCTGCGTTCAAGGCTCCATCGGTGGGCCTCTTTTTTGGAACATGCTTCTGGATCCCCTCTTGGACGACCTGGATAGGCTGGGGGCGTACGTGCAGGCGTTCGCGGATGATATCGTTCTGGTATTCTCCGGGCGCACTGCGCTCGAGATCCAACGAGATGCCAACGCCGCACTTACCTGCGCGCGCGACTGGGGTGTCATGAATAAGCTTCGCTTTTCCGCCGAAAAGACTCAGGCGATGGTAGTCACGCGAAAGCTTAAGTATGACACACCGGTCGTGCGGATGGACGGCGTCGACATCTCGATGGTGACCGAGTTAAAGATCCTCGGAGTCATCGTCGACAGCAAATTAACTTTTAACAGCCATGTTTCCTACGTCTGCCGAAAGGCCACAAACTTGTATAGGAAGCTGTCGACGATGGCTCGTGTGGAGTGGGGCTTGTGCCCGGAGATTATCAGGACGATATATATTGCAGTTGTCGAACCCACCATTCTGTACGGCGCTAGTGCCTGGGCGAAGGCTGCCGAGAAGATCTCTGTGCAGAAAATCTTTGCTACCGTCCAAAGGGGTTTTGCACAGAAGATCTCCAAATCACACCGTACGGTATCGCTAAATGCAGCACTCCTGCTGTCGGGTCTCCTCCCTCTCGATATTCGAGTTTGGGAGGCGGCCCGGCTGTTTGAGTGCAAAAGGGGCCGACCAATTGAGGAGCTGGAAAACCGCGAACTGGAGGAGCGTGAGGCCTTTATAAAGGCCCCACATCCCGCCAGCGAGCCAGACATAAACTATCGTTGTCTAGATAATATGCTCCCCGATACTGTGGCCCATCTACAGCTCCCCGCTCATATGATATACACAGACGGTAGTAAATCGGTGGACGGGGTCGGGGCAGCATACTCGTACTGGCGGGATGGCTCCGAAGTCCGCGCCGAGCGGATGAGGCTGGAGCCGCTGTGCACCGTCTTTCAGGCGGAGCTGCTGGCGATAGCCAAGGCTACGGACTTGGTTGTCGCGAGCAGCTTCGACTGCGCGGCGGTGCTCAGCGACTCCCGGTCCTCGCTGGACTTGGTGCGGAACCCGGAGACGCACCATCCCCTCGCTACCCATATTCGTAAGAATATTAGGGAGTTAGAGGGGATGGGCAAAATACTCCAGTTCTACTGGGTGAAAGCTCATGTCGGTATACCCGGAAACGAGCGCGCCGACGAGTTGGCAAGGCAGGCGGCGGTCCAGTCCGAGGCCGCCCCAGCTTATGACAGGTGTCCACTCTCCTACGTCAAAAGACGTATAAGAGAGGGTGCAATCCGGAAATGGAATGAGAGGTACACAGGTGGAGCTACGGCGGCGGTCACCCGCATGTTCTTCCCCGACGTGTCCGGCGCATATAAGATTTTAAGGTGCTTCGACAAGACAAATCTATGGGCGCAAATACTTACTGGGCACGGCGGTTTTGCGGCTTACCTGTGTAAATTCAAGTTGAAGGACACTGCGGCATGCGAATGCGACCCGGAAGTATCTGAAACAGTTAAACATCTCTTATTAGAATGCCCGAGGTACAATCGTGACAGATGCGATCTGGAAGTAAGTACAGGTACAAAATTAAACGAGTCAACGATTGCTCAAATAATGGCTAACAAACACTCCAGACCGCATCTGGAGCAGTTCTGCCTCAAAATTGTCAAAATTGCAAACAACAGAAATAAAACTAGATAAATCATAATAAATCAGGAAATAAGAACAAATATAATGCCGTTGGCAAGGAATTGGAATGAAGTTATAAAATAAATAAATAAATAAATAAAATAGTAAAATAGTAAAATAAATTAGAGTCAAGATATCAATAAAATAATGTAGAAGTAAAATTGACAAAGAAAGCAAAATATAGGCAAGCAAGTAGGAAAATTATTGTAAAATTATACAAATTGGAAATGCCGAAAACAAATGGCTAGTAAATACAAGAATATGGTACATTATTAAAGACAAAAAATTCTTGCCACGCAAGAAAGAATTAGGACGGCGAACAAAAAAAAAAAAAAAAAAAAAAAAAAACCTAACCTAACCTAACCTAACCTAACCTAACCTAACCTAACCTTTTTTTTTTTTTTTTTTTTTTTTTTTATACAAGGAGGAATGCTTAATGCATACTCCGTGCCTCGGGGAAGACACGCGAGTTATGTGAGATTCTCTCCCCGAATGGGAGCATACCCACTAAACCTCCTTGTTCCCTCATGGCCATAGTGTGGGGCGCCACGGGATCGCGTGAGCTTGCCACCGCGACGCCCCACTGACCGCCCCGGGAAGGGCCCTCTCTGCACCCCCGAAGGGGTGCTGCGCCCTTAGGCGCTCCTCAAGACGACACCGTGCAATGCAGGTTCGGAATCCCCGCCTCCCCCGCTGGTGCCGCCAGGGTTTATAGAGACCCACCTCTTGGCCCCCGTCTTGATCAAGACAGGGGCCCGCGGTCCCAGTGAAGATGTTGAGCCACCGGGATTACGCGTGGGGACGCAGGATCACACGCCATCGTATAACAGAGTGTTACCGAGGTCGTGCTCCCACGTCCCGACCGGCGGCCACGCCCCTAATGGGTCGCGCCACCCTCCACATTAGGCTTGCCCTCCCTTTTCGCTGCCCTGAAAAGGGCAGTTACTCGGTTTGGGTTCGCCGCCCTCTCATATGCGGACCCACAAGTGGGCCCGCACCCTAACCTAACTTAGCTAACTTAACTACCTTAAACCTAGCCTACTCTAAACTAACCTAAGTCCGGCGGCCGCGACCCTCGACCAAAGAGGTCGGGTCCTAGTGGTCGCGCCGTCCCGGACAAAAGGCGCTCGCCTTGCGGCGAGACGCCGCCCTCGTTTGCGTGCCCACAAGTGGGCCCGCTGGGGGGCTGCGGCCGGTGTGGTGAGCCGGCGACCCCGGTCGCCCCATACTTAAGTATGTAATCCAGGCAGAGCGAGGTGGCGGGCCCAGCCACCAATCCCAACCCCTCACCCTAATCTACTTAACCTAGCCCTAACTAACTAATCCTAACTAACCTAATAGACGCTCGCCTTGTGGCGAGCGCCGCCCTCTCTTCTGCGGGCCCACGAGGGACCCGCAGCCTAACCTAGCTAACCTACTTATCCTAACTAACCTACCTTACCCTAACTAACCTACCAGTGTTTGGTTCGCGGGGCCGAAGCCCTACCCCGGCAGAAGGCCGGGGCGTTCCCCTATCCACCACCCGGGGACGCGCCACGTCGGAGTTCACCTCTCCGCCCACTCGGACAACCGAGCAGGTCCGTGGAACCTTTTTTTTTTTTTTTTTTTTATAGTCTGGAAATGCATTTACGCACCCCCTACGCCGGGCTGTGCAATGGCGTAGGGGAGTGTGGGACTCGCCGGCCGCAGAAGGCGACCGGAATACCCACTAAAACCAGACTGCCCTCTCACGCGTTACGGCGGGGCCACGGGAAACGCGTTAGCTTACTTCCGTGACCCCGCCTGCGTTTAGCCTTTACGGCCCTCAAAAATTCTAAGGCGTGGGGAGAAGGGCAGCAGCGAATTGCCGCCTCCTTCTCCCCACTCTTCTCTGTCGGAGCGGGGGCGCTAGGGGATCCCCTTCGCGCTCCCGCTCCCTCTCCTCCTTCTGCGACATGACTAATTCGCAGAAGGAGGAGACCGCGTTCCAAGACCTCTCACTTCCCAACATGGCGCGTACGACGCCGGGAAGTGAGAGGTCGCCGCCTATCGCCGCCACCAGGGTGCGGCGCTCTTCTCTCCAGGCGCAGCACACTTCGAGTGTGTGCTGCGCCGTATCCTCGCTGGCGCCGCACCCGTGGCAGCGCATCGTCACCTCCCTTCCGATCCGACACAGGTACCGTCCGAAGCAACCATGCCCGGACAGCACCTGTGTCAGTCGGAAGGTGAGGGAGCCGTGGCTCCTCCCACACCACTCCGGGAGCTGCGGGCGTATGGCCTCTATGGTGCGCACGCCATATTTGGGGTGCGCTAGGCCTCTCGCCCACAGCTCCACGGTCGTCCTTCTCCTCGCCTCCCGGGCGCGGGAGAGCTCCTCGGGAACCGGGGCTTCGCCCCGAGCTCTTTGCCTAGCCCGCGCCCAGTAGGCTTCGGCCAGCACTCCCGCCTCGATCTCCCACGGAGGGGTGCCGGCCAAAACGCAGGCCGCCGCGTGGCCTACCGTTCGGTAGGCCCGGCACGCACGCGCCGCAACAATGCGTTGCGGCCTGCGGAGGAGGGCCCTGTTCGGTGCATTTAGGGCACGAGCCCATATCGGTGCACCGTACAGGGCCATACTCTTGACGACCGTGGTGTACAGCATCCTCGCATGTACACCCGGGCCGCTGAGGTTAGGGAGGAGCCTCGCCAGGGCTGAGGCCGCGCCCACAAGCCGGGGGGTCAGCGCTCGGAAGTGGTCACCGAAGCGCCAACCCCCGTCGAGGACAAGACCCAGATATTTTATCCGGGCCTTGACCCCGACTTCCTCTCCGTTGACCCGGAGGGTGGCCCCCGCAGGTACCCTCCACCGAGGCCCTTTAAAACAGAGGGCCTCGGTCTTGCTGAGGGCCACTCGGAGGCCTAGTGCCTCGATCCTCCGGGTCAATAATGTGGCTCCGGCCTCAGCCCTTCTCACTAGACGGCTCCAGGTGGTGTCCCGGACGGCTACCAGCGTGTCATCTGCGTAGCAGATGACCGCCATCCGGGACAGCACCTCTCCGCGGATGGCCCAGTCATACCCGATGTTCCATAACAGGGGCCCTAGTACGGACCCCTGTGGAACACCGGAGGCCATCCGCCTTTCCTCTCTCCCGGTTCTCCCCATGTAGGACACCACCCGCCCTTGCAGGTAGTGTCCTACGACTCTCCGCAGGTAGAGGGGCACTCCGTGATACCGGAGCGCCTCCTCTATTACCGCAAAGGGGAGGGAGCCGAAGGCATTGGCGATGTCTAATGACACCGCCATGGCTCCCTGCCCCTTTTGGGCCGCTTCGTCGGTGAACTTCTTCAGGGCGGCCAGGGCGTCCAAGGTGGATCGTCCTGACCGGAACCCGAATTGGTTCACCGAAAGTTGCGGCCCATCCCTCGCTAGATGCTGGATGATCCGGGCAGCTATAACTCGCTCTAGCAGTTTCCCGGCCTCATCCAGCATCACCAGCGGGCGGTATCCCGACGGAGAGTCCGCGGGGCGGCCTTCTTTCCTTATAAGGACCAGCCGCCCCTCCTTCCACACCTCAGGGAAATGCCCCGCTGCCAGACAATCGTCGAAGAGGCAGCGGAGGCGGTCCCCGAGGTGCCTCAATGCGATGGGGAGAACCTTCCCCGGAACCCCATCCGGTCCCGGGGCCTTCCGCGGGCCTTGGAGCCGGCGGGCCGCCCCTAGCATTTCTTCCTCTGTTATCAGAGGAGGATTAGGGGCGGCGTCGTCCTCGTCGTCAGCCCTCTGCTGCACCATGCGCGGTGGCTCAAATGGGGGGCTGTCTGGGAATAGCCCCTCTACCACCGCGCTGAGGACGGCCGGCTCCATGGCCTCCGTGGGGGGCGCCGTTTTGAATTTGGCCCGTACCATCCGGTACGGGCGCCCCCACGGGTCCGCGTCCAGGGCCGCCAAGAACTCCGAGTATGCAGCGTCCTTGGCGGCCCCTATGGCGGCTTGGAGCGCCTTCTTGGCCGAATGCATTTCGGCGTGGAGGCGCTCCAGCTCGCCCGGCTCCCGATGCCGACGTCTTCGGCACCGGGATAGTGCACGGCGGGCAGCGTTGCTGGTGGCACGCAGGGCCGCGAGGTCCCGCGACCACCAGTACACCCCCTCTCGGGGCGTGAGGCGTCGAGCCCTAGGCATTGCCGAGTCGCATACAGCTGTCAAGTCCCGACGGAACCTGGCAGCCCTTTCTCCGACCCCCAGGGATTGAGGGGGGTCGGAGGCCCACGAACAAACAATAGCGGCCTCCTCTGCCAGGTCTTCGTCAAGACGTGACAGCTGCCACCTAGGGAAGACGCCCCTGCCGCCCGCCGTGCGGGTTTGACGCCCAGGGGGCGCTGCGGAGACCCTGAACCTGATGTACAGGTGATCTGACAGGGTCTCCACATCCTCCAGGACGCGCCAACACGAGATGCGCGCGCCGATATTGGGGGTGGCAAACGTCACGTCGACAACTGAGCCACCCCGTGCGCGCACACATGTGAAGGCGCTGCCCCGGTTCTCCGGGACCAGGCCAATAGTGAGGGCCCAATCCCGAAGGTGCGCCCCCTTGACGTCGGTGATGGGGGATCCCCAAGCCGCGCACTTAGCATTGAGGTCCCCCATCACGATGACCTGGGCTGGCAATGCCCTCCGCACCACCAGCTCCAGGCCATCCAGGAACCTCTCAAATTGCGAGAGGCTCCTGTTCGGGGAGAAGTAGACTCCGATGAGCACTACTTCTCCCCAGTTTGCCGCCACGTAACCCGCGCCCCTCTCCCTGAGAGAGAGGATTTGCGGGCCCGTTGGCGGCGCCACCATTCCGACCGAGCCCTCCGTGTCCCCGACCCAATGAGGCTGGGAAGGGATGAGGTAGGGCTCGGCCACGACCGCAACGGCAATTCTCCACTCCGCCAGGGCCTGCATGAGCAGGTCCTGTGCGCGGGCGGAGTGGTTGGCGTTGGTCTGCAGGAACTCTGTATGCAGGTGTCTGGGCATTTATGACACCTGCATACGTTCCTCTTCGGGCGGTTGCTGCGGCCCGGACGGCGGCTGCGCTCTTGGCGCAGGGGGAGGGCCGGTGGAGCGGGCCTTCCCCCTCATGGTGGGGGGGGTGCATTTAGCTCCCCCCATTACGTGGGCGTGCGGGCAGCCTGTCCTTTTGCACACGGCGCAGTTGACAGGCGCCTCGCACGCCGCCCTCTTGTGGCCCTCTTGGCCACATCGGAAGCAGAGGCGACCATCCTCCGCTTCCGACGGGCATAGGGCCCGGGTGTGGCCCAGCTGCATGCACTTAAAGCAGCGCAGCGGCCGGGCCCTTACCGCGGTGACGGTGGCCATACTCCACCCTATGGCCACCTTCCCTATCTGAGCGACAGCTTTCGCCGCCGCTGCCGGACATTTCACCAGGGTGGACCCCCCACCCCAGAAGCTGGGCCTGATTAGGCCCACTTTGACGGCCTCGGGGTGGCAGCCCCCGACTGTAGCCAATTTGGCTGCCACCTCCTCGCGCGTTATCGTCTCGTCCAAACCCGAGACCCGGAGGTCCGCGAGCTTGGACGGGCGCGCGATGTCCGCCCAGCTGCCGATGACCCTTGTCAATTCGGCAGCCAGGCGATCGGCCGTCTCCTCTGGGGTGTTCCCCCCCCACCTCCATCAGCTTGGAGCCGGTCATACTTGTCCGTACTTTGACCGTCTCCAAGCCGAGGTCTCTGAGGCAGATTTCCGCCTTGGCCTTGGCCAAGACGTCGGTATATTTGGCCTCAGAGACCTGTCCTTCGGCGTTGGTGATCGTGGCCCCCGGTTTGAGGGTGACGGTGATGGCCGCCGTCTTGGGGAGGTCCGTGGAACCTAACCTAACCTAACCTAACCTAACCTAACCTTTTTTTTTTTTTTTTTTTTTTTTTTTTTTTATAGTCAGGAAATGCGTTTACGCACGCCTACGCCGGGCTGTGCAATGGCGTAGGGAGTGTGGGACTCGCCGGCCACAGAAGGTGACCGGAATACCCACTAAAACCTGACTGCCCTCTAACGCATTATGGCGGGCGCCACGGGAACGCTTTAGCTTTCTTCCGTGGCCCCGCCTGCGTTATCGCCCTGAAGGGGCCTCCCTCTCACGCATGGTTTGTGGGGAGAAGTACGGCGGCGAAACCCCGCCTCCTTCTCCCCACTCTCCTGCGTCTGAGCGGGGGCGCGAGGGGATTATCCTCGCGCTCTCGCTCCCTTTCCTCCTTCTGCGAAATTACTATTTCGCAGAAGGAGGAAACCGCCTCCCATGACCCCTCACTGCCCAGCATGGCGCGAATTACGCCTGGGAGTGAGAGGTCATCACCAATCGCCGCTACCAGAGTGCGGCGCTCTTCGGACCACGCTGTACAAACCTGAAGGGTGTGTTGCGCGGTGTCCTCATCAGCGCCGCACTCGTGGCACGACGTCGTCTCCTCTCTTCGTATCCGGTGAAGATATCGCCCGAAGCAGCCATGACCTGTTAAAATCTGTGTTAATTTGTAATTCATCGCGCCGTGGCGCCTCCCGCACCAGTCCCAGAGCTGTGGGCGTATGGCCTCTATGGTGCGGGCGCCGTATTGGGCGTCCGCTAGGCCAGCAGCCCACAGCTCTATGGTCGTTCGCTTTCTCTCCGCCCGGGACCGGGCGAGCTCCTCTGGAGCCGGGGCTTCGCCCCGAGCTCTCTGCTCGGCCCGCTCCCGGTACGCTTCGGCCAGCACACCCGCTTCTATCTCCCACGGGGGAGTGCCGGCCAAAGCGCAGGCCGCTGCATGGCCAACCGTGCGGTAGGCCATGCATGCGCGCACCGCAACGATGCGCTGCGGCCTGCGGAGGAGGGCCCTGTTTGGCGCGTCAAGGGCTTCTGCCCATATCGGCGCGCCGTACAGGGCCATGCTGCGAACGACCATGGCGTACAGTCGTCTGACCTGCACGCCCGGACCTCTCAGGTTCGGGAGGAGCCTGGCGAGGGCGGAAGCCGCGCCGACGAGTCGGGGGGTTAGCGTCCGGAAGTGATCTCCGAAACGCCAACCCCCATCGAGGATAAGGCCAAGATATTTGATCCGGGCCTTAACCTCGACCTCGTCCCCGTTGATCCGGAGGGTCGCTCCTGCGGGCACTCTCCACCTCGGCCCTTTGAAGCAAAGGGCTTCGGTTTTGTGGAGTGCCACGCGGAGTCCGAGCGCCTCGATCCTCCGGACCAACAGGGTGGCCCCGGCTTCCGCCCTCCTCTTGACTTTCCTCCAGGTGGTGTCCCGGACGGCTATCATCGTATCATCCGCGTAGCAGATGACAGCCATCCGGGGCAGCACCTCCCCGCGGATGGCCCAGTCAAAGCCGATGTTCCACAGCAGGGGTCCTAGGACGGACCCCTGAGGAACACCGGAGGCCATCCGCCGCTCCTCCCTTCCCTCCCTCCCCATGTAGGACACTACCCGCTCCTGCAGGTAGTGTCCCACAATCCTCCGGAGATAGAGGGGCAATTCGTGGAACCGAAGTGCCTCCTCTATTACTCCGAAGGGGAGGGAGCCGAAGGCGTTGGCGATGTCAAGTGACACCGCCACCGCCCCCTGACCCCTCTCGGCCGCATCCTCCGAGAACCTTTTCAGGGCGGTCAGGGCGTCCAGGGTGGATCGCCCGGACCGAAACCCGAACTGGTTCTCGGAGAGCTGCGGCCCTTCCGTCTCCAGATGCTGGATGATCCGGGAAGCCAATACCCTTTCGAGCAGCTTCCCGGCCTCATCCAGCATCACGAGCGGCCGGTGACCAGAAGGAGAGTCGACGGGGTGACCCTCCTTCCTCAGCAACACCAGCCGCCCCTCCTTCCACACCCCGGGGAAACGCCCCTCCGCCAGACAGTCGTTAAACAGTCTGCGGAGGCGTTCCCCGAGGTGTTCCAGCGCAATGTGCAGGACCTTTCCAGGCACTCCGTCTGGCCCCGGGGCCTTGCGGGTCCCCCTGAGCCGGCCCGCCGCCCTGGCCATTTCCTCCTTCGTTATCGGGGGTGGGGCGAGGGCGGCGGACCGGTTCAGCGGTTCGTCGTCGTCCGCCGGCATGTCTCTTGTCATGCGCGGTGGTACAAAAGAAGGGCTATCCGGGAACAGCCCTTCGACCACCGCGCTAAGGACCGCCGGCTCCATCGTTTCCGTGGGGGGCGCCACCTTCAGCTTCGCCCGCACCATGCGGTATGGGCGCCCCCACGGGTCTGCGTCTAAGGTCGCCAAGAACTCCGCATAGGCAGAGTCCTTGGCGGCCTTGATCGCGCTGGAGAACGCCTTCTTTGCCGAGCTCAGCTCGGCGTGAAGGCGTTCTAGCTCCTCCTCTGTTCGGTTCCGCCGTCTGCGGCACCGGGTGAATGCACGTCGGGCTGCGTTACTGGCGGAGCGCAGGGCGGCTAGGTCCTGCGTCCACCAGTACACGCCTTCCCGGGGCGCGAAGCCACGTCGCGCCCTGGGCATTCCGGCGTTGCAGACGGCGGTCAGATCTCGACGAAATCTCGCCGCCCTCTCGTCGACCCCCACCGTTTGGGGGGGTTCCTCCGCCCATGCCCGGACGATGGCGGCTTCTTCCGCCAGGTCAGGGTCGAGGCGTGAGAGCTGCCACTTTGGGAAGCCCTCAACGCCTCGTCGTCCTGCCGCTGCCGTCCGGGCCTGTGACCCCTGGGGCGCGGTGGAGACCCTGAACCGGATGTACAAATGATCGGACAGGGTCTCCACCTCCTCGAGGACACGCCAACACGATATGCGTGCACCGATGCCGGGGGTCGCGAACGTGACGTCCACGACTGATCCCCCTTGTCGGCGCACGCACGTGTTGGCGTTGCCTTGGTTCTCCGGAACTAAGCCGATCATGACGGCCCAGTCCCGGAGAAGCGCCCCTTTCAGGTCAGTGATGGAGGACCCCCACGCTGCGCACTTAGCGTTGAGGTCCCCCATCACGATGACCTGGGCCGGTGATGCTCGCTGCACAACCGGCTCCAGGCCGTCCAGGAACCTCTCGAATTGTCGGAGGTTCCTGTTTGGGGAGAAGTAGACTCCTATGAGTACTACTTCTCCCCAGTTCACCGCCACGTAGCCCGCTCCTCGCTCCCTGAGGGAGAGGGGTCGCGGGCTCGAAGGCGGCGCCACAATGGCGACTGATCCCTCTGTGTCCCCGAACCAACTGGGTTGGGGGGGGACAAAGTAGGGTTCAGCCACGACCGCAACAGCAATTCTCCACTCTGCCAGGCACTGCATGAGCAAGTCCTGTGCCCTGGCAGAGTGGTTGGTGTTCGTCTGTAGTAGGTCGAAATGCAGGTGTCTTGGCATTAAGATACCTGCATTTCTTCACCGACGGGGGTGTGCACTTGGCACCCCCCATCACATGTGAGTGTGGGCGCCCCGTCGTTGCACACACGGTGCATTTGCAGGGGGCCTCGCACTCTGCCGACTTGTGTCCTTCACTGCCGCAGCGGAAGCAGAGACGCCCGTTCTCTGTCTCCGCTGGGCATAGAGCGCGAGTGTGGCCCAGCATCATGCATTTATAGCAACGCAATGGCTGGGCCTCCACTGCTTTGACGGTGGCCATCGTCCATCCGATGGCCACTCGTCCCGCCTTCACGACTGCCTTAGCGGCAGTCGCTGGGCACTTGACCAGGGCGGAGCCTCCGCCCCAGAAACTCGGCCTGATATTGCCTACTTTCATGGAGGTGGGGGGACACCCGCCGACCGATGCCAGTTGGGCCGCCACTTCCTCAGTGGTCACCGTGTCATCCAGACCGGTGATCCTGAGGACGGCCATTTTGGTTGGGCGGGTGATGTCCGCCCAGCTGCCTACTGCCTCCACCAGGGCGGCGGCAAGGCGGTCAGCAGTTTCCTCGGGGGAGGTCCCCCCGACCTCCATCAGTTTGGAGCCGGTCATGCTCGTTCGGATCTTGACCGACTCCAAACCGAATTCCCTCAGGGATATCGAGGACCTGGCCTTTGCCAGGACCTCGGTGTACTTCGCGTCAGTCGTGGCCCCTTCCGCATTGGTCATGGTGGCCCCTTTCTTGAGGGTCACCACTATGGCCGCGGTTTTTGGGGCCACGATTTTAACGGCCTTTGGTGGGGCCGGGGCGATCTGCCGGGTTGTTCCGGCTGAGGGGGGGGAATAAGCAGCGACAGCGGCATTTCCCCTCTTCTTCCGCCGGACAACCTCGGACCAGGAGTTGCCCACAGTCCCCGACTGGGCTTCCCCCTCTCCACTTGTTCCAGCGGTTGGGGGGGGAGGGGTCGCGTCTGCCTGTCCTGCCCCCTGTTTTCCCTTGGAGGGAGGAGGTGGCGGGGGGGCAGTCGGCCGCTTTGCAGCGCCCTTCTTCGGTGCCTTCTTTACCGCCCTAGGTGTGGGCGCCGGGGATGGCTGGGCTTCCCCATCCACCTCCATGGCGCCCTCCACGATCCCCGACCGGGACTTGTGACGGGGCGGCGGCGGCTGCCGTTGGTCGGCACGCAGGGGGGGCCTCATGACGGGCTCCGGAGGAAGGCGCATCTCCAGGTCTTGTAGGCGGGCATTGATCATCCCGCCTACCGACTGCAGGAGTTGCCCCTTCATTTCCTCCATAGCATATCTTAGCACCTCCTCAAAGTTGGGCTGCTGTGGCCCTGTGGCCTCTTTCGGGGCTGCAGCGGACTTCCGCTGCGACTCCACGTACGCCTGCTTGAAGGCACGCAGCTCGTTGCGGACAATATCCAGCTCCCTTGAAAGGCGAGCATTGTCCGCGCGGAGCCTGCGCTGCTCTTCATCTGGCGTTATATCGCGGAGGCCCTCAACCGCTTCAACAACGCATTTAGTGGCCCGGTTAATTTGGCCCCACACGGTACCCTTTAGGTGGCTACTCTTCTTGATTTCTTCCTTAATTTTCTCCACGCTTTTGAGAGCCTCCTCGGCGAGGGCCTCGACCGTGCCCCTGGATAGGGCGTCGGGGGTCCCGTCGTCAGAGGCTTTTGCTGAAGCCACTACGGGGCTCGTCTTCCTCCCGGATGGACGGTAAGTTGGGTCGGGGTCCTCCCCCTCACTATCCCCCCCATCAGCTACGTAGTCTTTAGCTTCCTTGAGGAAGCTGTAAACCCCTACCGGGCGCCTAACGCGGCCCCTCGTCGAAGAGGAGGCCACTTTATGCGCCACGGCCGGGGCGTCCTCATCTGCGGATGTAGCGGCCAACGGCCGTTTATGGGTCGTTCCCGTTCGGTACTTTAATGTCAAGCCCGCTGACCGCGGCTTACCTCCCTTGTTTGGCCTTGCGGCGTCCTCGCTGCACGCGGCGCCCGCGGCTCCCAGCCGGCGCCCGGAGGCGCCCTCGTCCTCTGAGCACGTGTAGTCCGACATGGAGGTGTCCTCCCCCATGTCGTAAGTCACTTTGCTATTGTTGTTCATAGCGTTTGCAGACTATTCATAAGTTCTACAACACTAAAAACAAACTTAATCACTAATAAAACTAAACTAATTTGGTCTCTGTCCACCCTTAAAACTATACCGGTCGATTTGTCTCGCTGAGACGCATCTCCCGGTATATCACACGTCGAAATCGGAACACTTTTTGGAATTTGTCGTAAAAGTGCCACGCCCAAAACGACCGTTACAACACTTAAACACTAAAAACTTAACTAATTTGGTCTCTATCCACACTAAAAACTATATCGGTCGATTTGTCTCACTGAGACGCATCTCCCGATATATCACACGTCGAGATCGAAGCACTTTTAGACTTTGACGAAAAAGTGCCACGCCCGAAATAACCGTTAAAACACTAAAACACTAAAAACTTAACTATTTTGGTCTCTGCCCACTATGTATTATATATCACTAGATGCGTCTCGCCGAGGCGCATCTCCCGATGTATAACACTGGTATATCACCTCACTTTTTACCACATTTATCGAATTTTAAATGCGGAGCGACACGGAAGCGATACACACGGTACGGCAACCGGCGCGCGATTAACCTAACCTAACCTAACCTAACCTAACCTAACCTAACCTAACCTAACCTAACCTACCTACCTACCTACCTACCTACCTACCTACCTACCTACCTACCTACCTACCTACCTACCTACCTACCTACCTACCTACCTACCTACCTACCTACCTACCTACCTACCTACCTACCTACCTACCTACCTACCTACCTACCTACCTACCTACCTACCTACCTACCTACCTACCTACCTACCTACCTACCTACCTACCTACCTACCTACCTACCTACCTACCTACCTACCTACCTACCTACCTACCTACCTACCTACCTACCTACCTACCTACCTACCTACCTACCTACCTACCTACCTACCTACCTACCTACCTACCTACCTACCTACCTACCTACCTACCTACCTACCTACCTACCTACCTACCTACCTACCTACCTACCTACCTACCTACCTACCTACCTACCTACCTACCTACCTACCTACCTACCTACCTACCTACCTACCTACCTACCTACCTACCTACCTACCTACCTACCTACCTACCTACCTACCTACCTACCTACCTACCTACCTACCTACCTACCTACCTACCTACCTACCTACCTACCTACCTACCTACCTACCTACCTACCTACCTACCTACCTACCTACCTACCTACCTACCTACCTACCTACCTACCTACCTACCTACCTACCTACCTACCTACCTACCTACCTACCTACCTACCTACCTACCTACCTACCTACCTACCTACCTACCTACCTACCTACCTACCTACCTACCTACCTACCTACCTACCTACCTACCTACCTACCTACCTACCTACCTACCTACCTACCTACCTACCTACCTACCTACCTACCTACCTACCTACCTACCTACCTACCTACCTACCTACCTACCTACCTACCTACCTACCTACCTACCTACCTACCTACCTACCTACCTACCTACCTACCTACCTACCTACCTACCTACCTACCTACCTACCTACCTACCTACCTACCTACCTACCTACCTACCTACCTACCTACCTACCTACCTACCTACCTACCTACCTACCTACCTACCTACCTACCTACCTACCTACCTACCTACCTACCTACCTACCTACCTACCTACCTACCTACCTACCTACCTACCTACCTACCTACCTACCTACCTACCTACCTACCTACCTACCTACCTACCTACCTACCTACCTACCTACCTACCTACCTACCTACCTACCTACCTACCTACCTACCTACCTACCTACCTACCTACCTACCTACCTACCTACCTACCTACCTACCTACCTACCTACCTACCTACCTACCTACCTACCTACCTACCTACCTACCTACCTACCTACCTACCTACCTACCTACCTACCTACCTACCTACCTACCTACCTACCTACCTACCTACCTACCTACCTACCTACCTACCTACCTACCTACCTACCTACCTACCTACCTACCTACCTACCTACCTACCTACCTACCTACCTACCTACCTACCTACCTACCTACCTACCTACCTACCTACCTACCTACCTACCTACCTACCTACCTACCTACCTACCTACCTACCTACCTACCTACCTACCTACCTACCTACCTACCTACCTACCTACCTACCTACCTACCTACCTACCTACCTACCTACCTACCTACCTACCTACCTACCTACCTACCTACCTACCTACCTACCTACCTACCTACCTACCTACCTACCTACCTACCTACCTACCTACCTACCTACCTACCTACCTACCTACCTACCTACCTACCTACCTACCTACCTACCTACCTACCTACCTACCTACCTACCTACCTACCTACCTACCTACCTACCTACCTACCTACCTACCTACCTACCTACCTACCTACCTACCTACCTACCTACCTACCTACCTACCTACCTACCTACCTACCTACCTACCTACCTACCTACCTACCTACCTACCTACCTACCTACCTACCTACCTACCTACCTACCTACCTACCTACCTACCTACCTACCTACCTACCTACCTACCTACCTACCTACCTACCTACCTACCTACCTACCTACCTACCTACCTACCTACCTACCTACCTACCTACCTACCTACCTACCTACCTACCTACCTACCTACCTACCTACCTACCTACCTACCTACCTACCTACCTACCTACCTACCTACCTACCTACCTACCTACCTACCTACCTACCTACCTACCTACCTACCTACCTACCTACCTACCTACCTACCTACCTACCTACCTACCTACCTACCTACCTACCTACCTACCTACGCACACCTATCTGCTATATGCTGCAAGACGTTATTCTAAACACCGTGTTTTAATACAACAAAGTCTCACCACAGCACCATCTAGTAGTGAATGGCAGAAACGACGTCGACGTCGACATATACAAATAAATGTTATTACCTCTTGACCAGATGACTAATAAATGCTCGATATGCATTTATTATTAATATTAATATAAATAAATGTTATTTCGTAGTAGTAGTATTATCTTGTTTTTATGGCCCGTCCATTGCCACAATGCCCTACATGTTAATTATTATTATGTTTGTCGCATTGCGCAGACTACAGCGACATCTTCGTAGTGATTGTTGGAACGTCAAGTTTATTTGACTTGGGTGTATTCGGAAGTGGAGGATAACAACACTGTCAGCTGTCAGTGTGATCAATCGTCATTGGTATTATGTCAAATCGGAGATATCATTCTGGCTACAACTTATTCAACGGCAGTCAGGCGCATAGATAAAGCCGCATTCACATTTGTCTGACGTGTTGTGTCATTATGCATCAGAAAGGTATCGGTCTCATACAATTAATATGGTTGCGTGCACACTTCTCTGATGCAGTGTGTTGTGATGGTTAGTGTTGTGTAGTGTCAGAAGCGATCCCGGTTCGCATCAGGATGGGTGAGGTGCGGGGGACGGCGCAGCGACACGACACAGCGGGTCGGACTAGTGTGCACGCGCCATTTGTAGTCTCTCTTTTTGTATTTACTGGATGTATCCAATATCTTCTTCTCTTTCTTTGTTTTATTAGAAGTGTTGCCAGTGCCAATAATCCAATAATATCTTCTTCATAATCTGATTCTGAATCGTATGATTCATGAAAAAAAAAAAAAAAAAACATTGCGAATGTGTAAACTCTCTGAGAGCTATAACGGAACTGATTAAAAAAAATGCGTCATATAGATGTGAACAGTAGCCATCACGACAGAAAGCATCACGACTAGTCTTGGGATTTCAACCGAGTAAAAACTCAAAATGGATAAATACCCATAATTTCTATCTTTCTCTCGAGTTTTTATGCAAAAAAAAAAAAAAACTATCTTCAATTTTAAAATGAAAAATACTGTAAGAAAAACAAAAATAAAATTATATTTAACATGCTTTATTAATCAATTTAATGATAAAAACAACTTTTGAATGCACAATTATTAGGTACCTCCTCGTATGTAATATTAATGTTAAAATTTGACAAAATACTTATGCTAAAGTAATAATAATAATAATAATAATTAGTGCACAAAACTATTTTTGTAAAATATTAATAAATAGTTCAAAAAAAAAAAAAAAAAAAAAAAACATCTAATCATAGGTGGGCATTAACTCGTTAATCGTAAATAACGAAGTTAACATTTTGTTAAACGGATTAACTTTTAAGTTAACTTGAAAAAGTGTTAACGCTTTTATTAACTTCCGTTAAACTCAACTCCCGATAATTTACTCCGTTAATCGTTACATCGAGAAATTGAGGAACAGAGGTTAGCGTGGTTTGGACATGTTATGCGGAAGGATGATATTCATTTAAACAAACTTATGAGATTGAATGTGGATGGCTATAAAGGTAGAGGAAGACCAAAGAAAGAATGGATGGATTGTGTAAAAGAGGATATGTGTAAGAAGGGAGTAAATTCAGATATGACGGATGATAGAGATGTATGGAGGAATAGTACATACTGTGCCGACCCTCCATAGGGATAAGGGCAGGTTGATGATGATGATGATGAATCTTTACATTAGAAACTTGGAGACGCCACGCTCGTAAGTTCAGCTATGTTCGGCGGCTGTTAGCGACTCGAATTGTGAACAAACGAGTTGATAATGGATATATGTGAAATTCGCTAGTAAGTGTGATGCATCAGAGCGTCCGGGAAAGACGTGAACGACAGGACAAAATCAAAAGAAGGATCGAAAACACTTTCCTGCATTTATACTATTACACTTAGTCTAATACTTGAGGTACGAATACCACTAACTGACTCCAGGTTCAATTGAAATCAAAATAACCAAGTGTGAACAGATCGAATTAATGTGTTAGAGAATGTATAGTGAAATAAGTGTCGTCATAATAAGTGTGAAATGGTAAATTCAATTCACAAAAGTGTGTGCAATTCGTGCATATTATCAAAATACATAATGGGATCTTCTTTTCACTTGTTTTACCTATTTCTCTCAGCCCCAAAAGCAGTATAATTTTGGTATGGTTAACTTTTAACAAATAACTTTAACTTGCGTTTAATTTTCACTCACTTCAACTTAATTAAACATATTCCGATTATATTTAATAAAAGTAATTTTTTGCAGCGTTTTCTGTAATAACAAGCGATTTCTTTTATTATTGTGAATGTGTGCGTGTGTACTGAAACATGGTTCCGACGCGGCCGAAGTACATCGTGCTGAAAGTATGTGTATTGCAACTTTATTTAAATTTGTTGAACATATTTTTTCCACCAAGTTAAGGGGCTCAATTCATTGACGCTTTTCCAGATAAAAGGTTTTTGCCAAAATCTTTCTTTTGCGTTATACGCAGCTAACTCTGCCATTACTTTTATATGCAAAAAACATGCCATTTCGTTAATAAAACCCATTGCTTCTAGTTCTTCGTCTTGATTTCAAAAAAAATTATTTTTAAGAATAGTTATATTAGGTAATACTCGTATGAAACGTATTTTAGATTTCATATCCTGGAATATCATTAACACCGTATGATATGAAGTCGTCAAAAGTTATTAATTTAAGCTTTTAATTAACAAATGTCATACTAGCTATTAAGATGAGCTCTTATAGTGGCACTTAGATGCTCGTGCGGTTCTACGAAGATTACCTGGGCACTGCTCGGCATAGGCATAATGGGAGTGGGGGCAGGATAAGCGAAAACAAAGGGATTGTAGGAGCCCGGGATAGAGTGCAGTTAGAAATACGTGTGTTTTGGTACAATAAAATAAATATTAGACTCGGAAAAACATAAATATCCATTGTTTTAGATAAATATCCGATAAAAATGGGTAAAAATGGCTTTTTATCCATTTTGGATAAAAACTCGAGTTAATATCTTTTGAGTTTTTATCATCTGCCCATCACTAATCACGACACAACACGTCAGACAAATGTAAATGCGGCTTAAAGCCGTAAGTCATTAAAATCGTAAGTCATTATTGAAACAGATTTTTTTTTTATTTCCGGTAATATAATTTTTCCTCCATAGCACAGAATACGCCCGGAATACATGAATGAAAATTAAATACAATGTAGCTATAAAAAAAAAATTCGCTGTGTTTGGTATCTAAAAGATTCTTGTACAACAATTATTGATGAAGTTATTAAATACATACGGTTTTTTTTGCTTCTGAAAAATTTGATTTTTCCTATTACGGGGTTATTCGGTGGGGGCGTCGATATGTAGTTTCGTCAAATTTCATTTAAATCGGTTCAGTAGTTTTGGCGTGAAAGCGAGACAGACAGACAGAGTTACTTTCGCATTTATAATATTAGTAAGGACTAGTAAGGATTATAAATAATAATAAATATTATTATAAATATATTATAAATAAATAATAAATTAATATAAGTAATATATAAATAATTAAATAATATAGTAAGGATTTAACAGATTAATGACTACATACATACAATGTATTGTATAATTTTGTATAATACTCGTAGAAGTTCCTAAACAAAATCATGGTAGTACAAATATCGCACAATACAGAAATGATGCGCCTCAAATTGATATCTTCTCTAACAAATTGTCTAGATTTAAAAAAAAAAAAAAAAAAAATATATACATGTTCGAGATGTGATTTGATTTTTGTTTTTCCTCTTTTTTTTATTACACAATTAGCTTCACCACATAAATCTAACTAATTTTGTTTATTGTTTATATAAAGTTTTGGTGTTTCCGTTTGTTGCTTTATTATACTTGTATGATGTGTACACCTATAATTTGGATAAATTATTATTCAGTTTTTAATTTGCTTTTGTAGCTTTTTTTATTGTGCATGTGTTATAATTTACCTGTTGGTGTATCTAAATAAATATATAAAATAAAAAAATACGTGTATAGCCTACGTGTGGAATTCAAAATTATGATGCGGGTTCGCTGTCCGCGTGACGTCTCTATGTGGCCCTGGGCGCATTATTGTTATCGCTGACCTCTTGACCAGACGCTAATAAATGCTCGATATGCTTTTATTATTAACGACGCGGCCACGACATGAAAACACATTAACCAATAGGTAAGTGACCGACGTGTCGCGCAAAGCTGTCATTTTAAATAGGACCCACGACTTGCACAAAAATGACGGTCGCGGTCGGCTAGTAAAGACTAGTTTGGATGGATGTTTGTTTCAGGATATCTCCGGAACGGCTCACGGATCTTGATGATTTTTGGCATAGAGGTAGAACATAGTCTGGAAGAACACATAGGTTTTTTTTAATTCCGCTAGACTATCTAGCTTAGTGATATATCTCAAAACCTAACTGGACGCAGGAAATCAAACTTGTATTGGAGCGTGTCCGGAGCAAACGTTTTCGACTTAAGTTTTTTGACTTGTGGATGTCATGTCTTCGGATGAGGTCAGGATAGTGTTTAAGTTGGTCGACATAATTTATTTTATTAATTATTTAGATAACTAGATGTTTTATTAGTTATAAGGCTCTTGGGGCTGTTTGGTTGCATTAGAACAAAGCCTAATTATTGAATTAATGAATAAATACTCAATATTATTTCAGTTCGCTAAATAATATACGCCGACTTTTTAGATTTATTATATGTATGTATAGATAGAGAAGATATGGATGTTATTATGTACATATATGATACATGAGTTGAGTGTTATCACAGGTCGGGGCGCAGTGCGCAGTGCGCGACATGGACCCGGAGCGACAGCCGCTGCTCACGCGTGTTCAGACACAACACAGGTATACATACTAGTTATTCATTATTTGTTTAAAAAACCTTTGTTCATTTATGTCAGTAGTCAACAACTTTAATTTTTTAATTTATTTTTACGTTAAATAAATTGTTATTAATTATATGTATACTAGTTTTGTTTACCACAAATGTGAGGATTTTCTCCAGAGATTATTTGTTTTGAAATGACGCATCAAGAGTGGTGCGGTATTGTCGTGTGCAGGTGCGGAGGCGGGCCGCTGTCGCACGCCGAGGTGTGTGCGGCGCGGCGCGCGTGCGGGTGGCGCGGCGCGCGCGCGGCGGCGCTGGAGCTGGTGTGGGCGCTGACGGCGACGGCGCTGGCGCTGGCGGCGCGCGCGCTGGCCGCGGCCCCGTCGTGCGCGCCGCTCCGGGCCGCGCCGCAGGTGCCGCCGGCGCTGGTCTCGCTCGCCCCGCTCATGGCCAGCGTGCGCGACCACCATCAGAAGCAATACATCTTATAGCTTCATTGCGTTTATATTTATAACACTCGATAAGTTTCGTCAACGACAAGTTTGAGTTCGATGCGCAATATCCATTTAGCATCATTCTGTTTTAACACGTTTATGAAACATGTCTGTCGAATGTTTTTTACATACACATGAATGTTCCGTTTTTCTATTATACGCTGCTAGTATATATCTTGTATCATTTAATTGTAATTATAATCGACGTAGATTCGTTTAGTTCACGCATATTTTTGGAATTTCTTTGGAGGTATGTGCAGGTTGCATTGCGATGCTTTCTATTAACCGGCTATACAAGTTGGCCGAGGCTCGCCGAGTGAAGGCGAATACCAACGCACCAACATGTACACAGTAGGTGGGTCGCGCCAACGTTTGCGTGCACAAACACCAACATGTATAGAGCTCATTTGGCGATGCTTGTCACGATTTGCCGGCGCTTGCGAACGCTTGTTTCATTTCGTAGCGCTGTCGGTTTTTCTGCACACATCAAAGACGCTCTCTTGCGCTTTGCCAGACCACGTAGACAGTAGCACTTGACTTGTATTATTTTGCCTACACTCGCGTTGGCCTACATTCGACAAGCCTCGGCCAACATGTATAGCCGACATCACCGTAAAAACAGCGGATAAGTATAAATATGAAATTTGAAAAACATTTTGATATAAGACAGGAATTCAACCGGAACCTACAGATTGCAAGTCCGGTGCGTATCTACTGAGTCACAGACGTTAAAAATAAACCTCTTTACCTAATAAAAATTCAACAAGAGTATAAAAAATCAATTCTATCTAAGAAAGAAAAATGTACATCGATTGTACTAATATTAATATTAGCAATAACTAACAATATAACTAACTATTAGCACACAGTTAGGGGACAAAGTATAAGCCGCTCTCTGGTTCAGCTGAACTTTCTTTATGAGGAGGTCAGTTTTAAGGTAAATACGAAAATACGTTTATTTGTATAAAATATATAGACACGAAGTGCGGTCACAGCAGCAGCCGGCACGAGCCGTCCGGGATGCTGTACAGCGCCAGCAGCTCCCCGCCCCCCGCCGCGCCCCCCGCCGCGCCCCCCGCCGCACCCGCCGCGCGCACCAGCTTGCCCACCTCCGTCTGCGCCTCCTCCAATATGTCCCCGCGTTTTGCAAATCTAAAACAATATAAATAAGATGAATACTATGATAGAGAGAGAGAGAGAGAGTTTTTTTTTTTTTTTTTTTTTTGCCTCTACCTCTAACATGTTGGTCAGAGTCTATATTCACTATTCTCATTCATTCCAGTTCTCTCTTTTATTCTGCTCGCACTTTTATTCTGCATACTATATTCTTTCTTTCATTCATCCACTTTTATTCCTGTTCGGGTGGGGTTCCCGATCTAATCTATTCTATCTATGTGTCTACTTATTTCTTTATTTATTCTGTTTGCGGGTAATAAAACACAGCTTCTTAAATCTTTATTCATCAACAGGTTAAATACTTAGTTTCTAACTTAATTTGCTAACAACTTATTTATAGGATCTTTTAAAGTCTTATTTTTCTACTTCTCTATTGGATACCCAGTCTATATAATCTTATTTTGCTAATCATGTTTATTTTATTTACAGGTGCAGTGTGTGTAACACTCCGGATTTCCTAAAAGGTAAGGCACTTATTTTTTAACTTTGTTTTATCTTATACTACTAACAACATTTTACTCTTTTTTACAGGATTCTATTAAACAGGTAAGTATACTTATTATTAAAGGTCTTATTCTACTTTATCTTATCTTACTGCTATTTCTTTTCTCTATACTTCTATGCTTATAAATAATATATATAATAATATTATTGCAAGCATCATTAATACGCTTATATTTTATTTCTTATTTACTACTTTTCCACTTAGTCGCTTTGCAGTACTCAAAAATCTCCTTTTTATATTTTCAGCTGTTATTGCCCCGCTAATATAATCATTATATTGGTTTGCAATACTGCCTCCATTTCCCATTTTCTCGCTATTGAATTTTGTCTGTGGGCAGTAATTTGTGCTGTTTACTGTTGCCTTATATTTAACTATATTTAAATATTTGGCAAAACTACCGCTACCCTGCCCACTTTTTATTTGTATTCTGTTTGTTATTATTTTTGCTGTTGTTTTTGTCCTGTTCTCAGCCGGTAAATTTGCCTTAGTTTTTCCATTTTTCAGGTTGTTCCGGGAGATTTTGACGGTGTTTTGGGTGCCCTGGGCGTCTTTAACAGTAGGCGACGGTTGAACGCGCAATCGTGTCCCACTTTTTCCGGATTGGACAATTGCGGTCGAAACTATTATGGTTGGTTTCCGTGAGTTTTGCCTTATGGCAGTTTTGACACTTGGGTGGTATCCCTGCTATTATGTCCGCGCAGTCTGATCGCAGGTGTGGACCTCCGCAGTGACTGCACAGGTCTGTCGTGTCCGTGCAGAAGCGCCTGCTATGTCCGAAGCCCAGACACCGAGTGCACTGAATTAATGGTGTTTGATCCTCCACTTTAATACGCTGAAGGTCAATGTGGGCATATCCTTTCTCCACCGCTTTTTGCCAAGTCAGTGGCGACACCGCTACCACGATATGGCTTGTGTGTGGATTCCTAGTTTTCCTTCTATATTTAATTTCGATCCTGTTTTCCTCTTCATCGAGGGAGCCAAAAATACCCCGATTTTGATTTCTCAGTGCTTTCTGTATGTCTTCGTCCGTGTTGATGTTTAGGACGTCTCTGAGGAGCAGCATCGGGTCTTTGTTTTTGACCTCCTCGACGCTGAGATCTTTGGCTGTGGTTTTGAGTCTCTCCTTCATCTTCTCCCTTTCCTCTTTAGATCGGAATCCCATTATAATTTTCCTATCTTTTGCCTTTCTAATCCTTTCCACTCTCACCCAACCTTCCTTTGCGTCTGCTGTCTTCCGAACCTTTTCTAGCACCTCTTCCCCCGTGTCCATTTCGTTATTAGAAGTGACAACTATGGAATGTAGCGTCACTTTCTTTGGTGTTTCCTGTGTATTTTTCTTCCCATTTTTTGTGATGTTGGCGTATGTATCTGTTTGTGTAGCCAGTTTCTCGCTGAGTTCCGTGATTTTCTTATTATTTTCCAATAATAGCCTTGAATTCTCCTCTAGTTTACTTAGAAGTTCTTCGTCAATTTTGCGGGGGGCTATTTGGTTTATTGTGCTTTGGTCGGTTTGTAGTGTGTTTGGGGTTTCACATTGAGTGGAGCCCTTTTTGAGTTCCATGTCAAGCTCTTTGACTATATTGTAGAGACGTTTTAGTGACTCTTTGAATACCGTTTTAATTTCAGTTTTTAAGTTTCTGGAGTTGTTCAAGTGGAGAAGGGCTTTATTATGGCAAGCCCTTGCTTCGGCAACACGACTTTGGTTTCCCTCCTTGGGTGGGGTGTCCAGCACTATTTGTGTGATTTTTTCCGAATCCGGTTTCTCACCCTGTGGAGATGCTGATGTCGGTTTTTCATCTTGCGTTTGTCTTTGCGCAGTGCTGGCCGCCTCCCATTCACCGATGCTACGTCTCACACTTGTTACTGTGGCTGGTCTTGACATGTTCGCAGTGGGTTTGGTTGGGGTTCTTATTCCAAACATGTGGAGGCAGAGTTGTCAATCAATAATACGTAATCCAAAAAGGTTTGTAAAAGTTATATATATAGAGTATATAAAGTATGATTACTTGTCAAGGGCTAACTAATTTCAGTGTACAATAAAATTTCACTAAAATTAATTTTATTTGTGTCTTACAGTAACTCTACTATTTGTAGAGCTTGTCTCTACATTCACTTTTCTGATAGAGCTAACCAAGCTCTTTGTACTTGTTTTTATGTTACTAAGGTTTAAAGTTTTTGTTTTCAAAAAACAACTCAAGTCCGATGCTACTTAATGTCTATTTGATAGTCTCAATGTAAAGCTCTCCAGGAGCCCTTTACAATGATACCAAACACCGATTACTTACGATGAATGTAGCCGGAGTTATAATTATCTTAACTTATAGTTTAAAAGTAGTTAAACCCAAGACTTTCCAATTTTACTTAAACTAATTCTAAAACTAAATAAATATATTACAATTGTTTAGTATTGTTGCTCAAATCTCAAACAATAGAGCAATAATAAACGGGCGCGGCGAAAACAATAGAACAATAGGCGGTCGAGTTAACGTTCATGCCATTGAATACTAAACAAATAAGTCGATTTATGACAATGTCCAAGTTAAACAAATAATAAATCTATTTGTTTGGTCATAAAACTTCTCGACGCTAATTACAATTGAACGTCGGTCTCCCTATTGTTATCGGATGTAAACAAAATCTTCTTTCAATAGCTTAATTAACACTGTTTGAAAGTCTTTTAAAAGTTAATTTACAAATGATTTATAAATGATTTAAAAGTAATTTATATGTTTCAATCGTTTACACAATGAACCAAACGTTACAAAATGAAATAACTAAAAGTAAATGAAATGTTTCAAACGTTAATTAATGAAATCAAACGAATTTAAACTAAACCAAGCGAAATTAAATTAAACCAAACGAGACAAAACGAAACAAAATTTTTTAAAATGCTTTGCTTAGTTTCGCTTACAACAATAATACAAACGAATTTAAATTAAACAAGACAAATTTTTATGAAATGTTTCGTTTCGTTTGGTAATATTAAATCCAAACGAATCCAAACGAATCGAAACGAAACAATTTTTTATAAGTTTTCACTTTTACAATTTTTATTCTTATATGTTATATATATACTCTATTCACTCATTAATAACCATCTATAAATCTATTTATTATTTTACGATTTTTGTTTACATCATTGTTTACGTTTTTCTGAATTTTCAAAATTCGAAATAAATTAGAAAGAAAATTATAACGGGTCAAAAAACCCCGTCAATCTTATTTTTTACAAGTGCTTTTTTAACCTACTTACAATTTTTATCAAAAAATTCAAAAATAAAAAAGTTATTTTTCGAATTAAATTACGTAAACATTTGGTCCACTTTTTATAAATTTGGGTGTATCTTAATAAATACTGGTCAGAAAAATCTGAGTGAGGTGTCTTTTTATTCGTTATTAAATGCCGGATTTAACCATAATTTAAAAAATATACCTAAAAGATTTAAATCCGGAGTTATGAATTTTTTAAAATGTCATAAAATTTTCACTTTTTCAGTTCCTTATAACTTTTCACTGTATTGTCCAATTTCAGATCTTGAAACGGCGTCAGATTCCTCTCTTCGTCAGCTTTCGATTGGTGTATGTTGTCACGCTCCAGCTGCCCCGGATCAATGACCTCGTGGCCACGTGGTACTTGTTTTTTTGGCTTTTTGACCCGGTTATCCGGGTCAGAAAAATCCAAAAACTATCCAGGCTCCTAGATGTCGACGAGCACTACAGTTTGACACCAAAAAACCGGTATGTCGTCGATTTACTTTAGCCAGCGTTAATTTTTGAAGTTTAAAATGTTGAAATTTTTCACTTTTTTATGTATAATTTCCAAACGGGTTGTCCAAAATTCACAATTTACACACCGTTGTAATCCCTGCACAATTCTGCGTACTTTGGTATGCAGCACTCCCACTGTTGGAATACTTTTCCCACTCTCACGAATTTTTACACTTTTCTTAGGTGCGGAGCGACGCGGAACGACTCGGGAGCGGTGTCTTCGGTACGGCGGCTGGCGCGCAACCGAAGAGAGAGAGAGTTAGAGATAGAGAGATGTGTGTGACTGACGTGTCGGCGAGCGCGTGCAGCAGGAGAGGTGCGGCGGCGTGCGGCGGCGGTGCGGGCGCGGGAAGTCGCGCCGCCAGCGCCGCCACGCGCGCCTCGTCCGCCGCCAGCGCCAGCACCGCCACGCGCCGCGCAGAGCTCGCCAGCGACACGCGCGCCGTCACACTCGCCACCGCCTGCAACATGCGCGCGCGACATGAGGGGTCAGCCCGCCCCCGCCCTCGCCCTCCTCGCGCCCACATACACACGCACCTGGTTCTCGATTTGTCTCCTGTAGCTTCTATTGAGCTTCTCATCTCCGGTGACGAAGGCGACGAGCACGCCGGGTGCTCCGCCGCGCTCGCTCTCGCCGCCCCCCGTACCTCCCGCCGCACCCCCCGCGCCCGCCGCGCCCGCCGCCTCGCGCGCTGCACCTGCGATGCCAACCTAATGTCACTTACAATTCTAGTTCTCCACTCGTTTCGGAATAAGATGTGAGACATTCTTGCCTCTCTACGTCTCCTCGGCCTATTAAAGACATGCAGGTGGAGCGGGGAGGGGAGCGGGGAGGGGAGCGGGGAGGGGAGCGGGGAGGGGAGAGGGAAGCGTCACGTACCTTCGGGCGCGAGGTGGCGGCGCACCAGCTCCACCGCGTCCCCCGGCGCGAGCACCATCTCCCGCGCTCTACAACGTACACACCATCTTGTACACATCTTTTTACTTTATTTTTACAAAACATCAGCGGATGCTACCTAAAACACGAAGGCACAAAAAATAATATGCTAAATAAATTTTAACCGACTTGCTGCCTTCCCAGAAGTCGACTCGCACGGTGTCGGCGAGCTGACGCAGCAGCAGGCCGGAGGGCAGCGCGCGCGTCTCCTGCTCCTCCCCCTCCCACAGCGTACAGCTCAGCCCGCGCGCCCACAGCTCGCGCGCCAGCGCCGCGCCGCCCTCCGCTGACACCAGCACCGGCGCCCCGCCCCCCGCCTCGCCCCCCACCTGCTCGCACAAACACCACTGTCAAATGATGCCGACACAGATGAGGGCGGGTGTCGTCGCCGCACATAGAGAACATTGACCTGTGCGGTGTCGCGGCGCAGTACGGCGGCGCGCTCCAGGGACAAGGAGAAGCCGACCGCGGCCGCAGCGGCGCGGCTCCGGCCCGCAGCGCGCGCAGCTCGCCCCAGTCGCTGCACCAACTCGTCGTATCTGTAACCAAAACATTTGCTTACATAAATATTACTTTATCGATCTTACTGATATTATACATACGAATGTTCGAACGGATGGATGTTTGCTTGAAGGTAACTCCGAAACGGCTCAACGGATCTCGATGAAATTTGGCACAGATGCAGACCATAGACTGGAAGAACACATGGCTACTTATAGTTTATTTTTTAATTCCGCGCGGACGGAGTGGCGGGCGACAGCTACTTGTCTAAAAAACTCCCCGAATAGAAGATAGTGTATATAAAACCGGCTGCAGACCTGCCCCCGGCGGCCACCACGTGGCGCTCGCGCAGACGCTGCGACGGCTCGCCCGCCACCAGCTGCCAGAAGACGCCGCTGTGCTGCTCCGCGCCGTACGCCAGCAGCGGCACCACCGTTATCGGGATCTGAACAAAGTCGAAGGCGTGAGGGCGTAACGTGTAGGGCAGGGCGGGGCGTGGCGCGCTGGGGCGGGGGCCGGGGCGTGGCGCGCTGGGGCTGGGGCCGGGGCGTGGCGCGCTGGGGGCGGGGCGTGGCGCGCTGGGGCGGGGGGCGGGGCGTGGCGCGCTGGGGCGGGGGCCGGGGCGTGGCTCGCTGGGGGTCGGGGCGGTGCTGAACGCTCACCTCGCAGCCGAGCGCGCGCGCGCCGCTCTCCACGAAGGCAAGGTCCCGGGCGGCGCGCTGCAGCACGGCGGTCCACTGCTCGCGCTGCACCTGCGCATGGCATTCACCTACTTCATACTGAGCCCTGATCAAAGCTTCTTAAAAATACGTTTATTAATTTTTTTTCTGCTTTATAAACTGACGTATAGAACTGAACGTTTGTCTCTTTGTCTGTGCATAAGTCGCGTTCGTTTAGGTTACTTGTCCGAAACGACAGATTCGATTTTGACGTTACATACACTGAAGTACACCTACCTATGTAACAATAAATATAATATGCTCGCACACCATCACCATGTGAGCATATTACATGGATTTATTTTGCGTCGACGAAGTCGCGGACGACAGCTAGTTTACAAACAAAAATATTGTTGTAAATATACCACGGAGAAAGCTGCCCCGTTCTTTGTACAGATAATAAATAATTAACATGTTTTGAAAAAAAAAATGTGTCGCTTTAACCTGCACAATGAGGTCGGGCAGGTCGGACACGGGGAGCTCCGCGTCGGCCAGCCGCATGAGCATGGCGGCGCGCCGGCCCCCCAGCGCCAGCGTCGCCAGGTGCGTCTGCAGCTGCTGGCGCACCAGCCGGCCCAGCGCGAAGTCCCGCAGCGCGCCCACCAGCGGCGCCGCGCGCTCCGCCGGCAGCCCCGCGCAGCGCAGCAGCGCGCGCAGCAACTCCGCGTGCCCGAGCCTTAGCCGCGCCACGCGCAGCCCCAGCGCCTGCGCGCACCTCGCCGCGCACGCCACCGCCTCCGCGTCCGCCCACAGGCTCTCTGCACAAATAGTGCGCTGTCGTCAGCCCGGCTCGGCGAGTGTCGGAAGTGTCGGCAGTGTCGGCAGTGTCGGCAGGGTCGTAGACACCGACCGGTCCGCGGTCCCACGATGTCGAAGGCGCACTCGAGCGCCTCTCGCGGGTGGTAACCGCGCGCCGAGCGCTCGCGGTACACTCGGCCGATCGTGTAGCGTCGCAGCCGCTGCACGCCGCCACCGGCCACCAGCCTGCGACACACGACACGCGCCCTGTAGTCGATGGTGGGGGGCGTGGGGGGCGCGGGGGGCGCAGGAGGCGCGGGGGTCACCTGGCGAAGGGCAGGCGCAGGTCGTAGGGCAGCAGGCAGACGGCGCCCGCCGCGGTCATGAGGCGCACGGCGTCGGCGCGGGAGTCCCAGGCGTCGCCGCGCAGCGTGAGGAGGGGCGGCGTCAGCTCGTGCGCGCCGTGACTGCGGAACACCTGCACCAATGAGAAATAATGATTTTATTTAGGCAGATGAAGCAAAATAACAAACGTAGTTTTCATAGTAAACTAGCTGTCACTCGCGACTCCACCCGCGCGGAATAAAAAAAAAGAGTAATAAGTAGCCTTAGTGTTCTTCCAGACTCCTCTGAACCAAATTTCATCAAGCTCCATTGAGCCGTTCCATCTATCTAAACATTCGCATTTATAATATTAGTAAGATGTTCAAAACAGTCGGGACACAAGTTACAAGATCGAGACTATTCTGAGCTGAAATCAAACGTTCATATTACCGCAGTTCCACACGAACATACTAACGTTGACGACCGCGTCGGCGAGGTGCTGGAGGAGCGCGGGGTGTGCGGGGTGTGCGGGGTGTGCGGGGTGTGCGGGGTGCGCGGCGCGGGGCGGGGCGCGGGGCGGGGCGCGGCGCGCGCGCGCCGGCTCGTGGAACAACAATTCATCAGCCGGCTGGGCGCGCTGCGCGAGACAGGCGCGCACGAGCTGCGCGTGCGCCGGCGAGTCGCGCTCGGCCAGCGCGTGCTCGAGCAGCGCGGCGAGGGCGCCCCGCGGCACTGCGCGCGGCACGTGCTGCGAGGCCGCGAGCTGCGCGCACGTCGGCCGCTCGTCGGGCTCGGGTCGCAACATCCACCTATAGTCCCGCCCTCGCATTATCTTATACTTCATATAGAATTCAAAGTGGTTTTCTCAGTTGTGTTAAAGGTGCTAATGACGAGATAAGCGCCAGCCACCGACCTGAGCAAGTAGACCTGCTTGGCGTTGGCGGCGGTGTCGAAGTCAGCGGGCAGCAGCACCTCGGGGCGGCGCAGACCCGCCAGCACCGCCGCGCGCTCCGCCCCCGTGACGAACGGCGCGTGGAACATCTCGAACAGCGTCACGCCCAGCGAGTACACGTCCGCCTTCTGGTTGTAGCCCCCCGCGCCCCCCGCGCCCGCCGCCAGCTCCGGCGCCACGTACATGGCCGTGCCCACCTGTGGGCGAGCGCTCCTTGTTTTAAGATGACATTTAACGCGGCCATTAGGTCGTTTCATCGGCTGAAAGTTCTTTCTTGTGCACGATTCAACAAATACAATATAATAAAATAGTCCCGAGGTCGGCTGCATTCAGCAAATATGATACATAAAATGGTAGATTCATCATCCGGAACATCTTTTTGATAAGCAACAATGTAAAAGATACAACCCATTGTACGAGAAGTCACACTGTACGATATATACCACATATATTTAAAGCAATATTAAACAAACAGACACAGTAGGAACGTCGTCGTGTGAGTGCTTAGTTTTAACTTATTGTTAGGCTATTTATAAAGAGTTAAGTTAAATGAAGCGAAGCGATGTCCCCTTCTCGTGCAGCAGCAGCAGTGCTGACTGCCGCCGACGAGGGCGCAGTGGGCGCAGTGGGCGCAGGGGGCGCAGAGGGCGCAGGGGGCGCAGAGGGCGCAGGGGGCGCGCAGCGAACACTCACCTCGCCCGTGAGCGCGCTGTCGCCTTCTTCTTGCGATTTAGTTTTATCTGTGACAGAATAATGAGACAGTCAGTCGGCGAGCCGAGAGCCGACACGGAACAAAGTTGCAAAGGAGACAAAGGTACCTTCGGCGGAGAGACGCGACAGAATGTTGGTGGCCAGACCGAAGTCTCCGATCTTGACGTGGTCGTCGGAGTCGAGGAAGATGTTGGCGGGCTTGAGGTCGCGGTGGATCATGCCGCGCGCGTGCACGTGCGCCAGCCCCTCCAGCACCTCGCGGAACAGCCGCCAGGCGCGCACCGGCTCCTCGTGCAGTCCGCCGTCGATGGCCTGCCGCAACGTGTGCTTCTCGCAGAACTCCATCTGTATGTACAGCACGTGCTGCGCGCCCCCCGAGCCCCCCGCCGCGCCCCCCGACCCGTCCCCGTCTCCTTGGCACTTGTCTTCGTCGTCCTGGAAAACTATACCGCTCGTGTCTTCCTCAGGACTGAAATAACATTAAATAAAACGGATAATAAAGACGTGATACTATCTGTATACATCTTATTTTTTTTTGTTTGGTTTCGAGCATCTCCAAACAAAATGGATCCAATCTTATCTATTAAGGGTAACAGCTTTTAAACCTTGTTGAATAGCTGTTACCTATCATTACCTGCTATCATTCATAAAAGAAAACGCAGCGGCTCACCTCAGAGACCAGGGGCCGGCGCCGTCATCTTGCTCGTCGGTATCTTCGTCGGTGTCAGTGTCGGTGTCGGTGTCGGTGTCGGTGTCGGTGTCGGCGGCGGCGGCGGGCGGGGCGCCGGAGAGTGACCACTCGAGACGCGGCGGAGGTGGCGGCCGGCCGGCGCGCGGGCTGACGCTGGACTCCACCCAGGCGTTGTAGTAGCGCACGACGTGCTCGTGGCTGAGACGCGAGAGCAGCTTCACCTCGCGCATGATCTTGCGGTTGAGCGCGACGTCGCGCGGGTTCAGTTGGATGCGTTTTATCGCGTACACGCCGCAGTCCAGTTTGTTCCTCACCTGTGAGCGAGGACGCAATAGTCATAGCGGCAGCTGAATAGGGCTGTAGGAAAAGTTGTTGCAACTAGATGTTTCGAACGAGCGAGGAGTTTAGCGGCAGAAACGAGGATCAGAAACGACATTGCAACTCGTTACTTAGTAATTTATTTATTTTTCTCGAAGTGCATCACTAACGATAACGTACGGTCGCAGGTCTCACCTTGACCACGTCGCCGAAGCCGCCTTTACCGATCCACGAGAGCACCTCGAAGTCGAGGGAGAGCCGCGACGCGCCGCTCGCGAGAACGCCCAGCGCGCGCAGCTCGCCTCCCGCCTCCGACTCCTCCTCCCGCTCCTCCTTCGCCCCCCGCTCCTCCACCTCCGTCTCCGTCTCCGCCGCCGGATCCTGCAAGCGCATATTGAATGTCGAAAAGTTGGGACACAGAGGGTGGAGAGCAGACAAGGGAGTGGCGGTACCTGCACGTGCGACGGGGGCAGAGTGCGAGGCGGGCCCGGCTGCAGGAAGGGGTGCGCCGCCAGCCGCGCCGCCGGCCACAGCGAGCGCTCGTCGTGCGCCGCACACCTGCCGCCGGCGAGAGACGGTCACATTACAGCTCAGGCTGAGCGAGGAGTGAGATGTGAGCGACGATCACCTGGCGAAGAAGTCGCGCGCGTCGAGCGGCAGCCGCGCCGGCAGCGCGCCCACACCCGCCGCGCCCACCAGCGCCAGCAGCACGCCGCCGGCGCACTGCACGTCCAGCGCGCAGCTGTGTCTGCGTGCACGCGCAACGAACCATTTTATATTCATCGACATGTATTTGGAGAATAATCAAAAAGATCTTAAAATAAAATTAAAATTTTAAATAAGTGTAAAATTATGAAACAAAGTCGCAGGCCAATGTGTCCCGGACCAAACTTGTGTCTGAACTGGAGATCCTATTGGGTAAAGTCTCGGATTGGGCTCGACTAAATCTCGTCGAATTCAATCCCAAAAAGACACAAGTGTTGTATATGTAAGCGCATAATCTATACGCATTAACGTACGGCTGCTGCGTCTGCCGTCAGTTTGACAAGTACGCGAATAAACCAGTCTGCACTCAGCTAGCGGTCGTATCATTACTCCCTATATCTAAGAACAAGTGTGCGCCATTAACCGCTAAAAAACAACCCTTTGTCGTAGATCTTCGTTTTGAGGGCACTCCCCTGGTTGCCTCAGCCAGTATCGGTATTCTCGGCGTTGACATATCGAGTGACGTTCAGTTTCGCGGTCACTTGGAAGACAAGCCCAAGCTGGCCTCCAAAAAGCTGGGTGTGCTCAGTAGGGCGAAGCAGTATTTCCAGCCGGGCCACCGCCTACAACTGTACAAGGCGCAAGTTCGGCCCCACATGGAATACTGCTCGCACCTCTGGGCGGGAGCACCCCAATACCAGCTTCTTCCATTTGACCGCATACAACGGAGAGCGACTCGAATCGTCAACGACCGAGCTCTTACCGATCGGCTCGATACTCTGGCCTTCAGGCCTCTGGACGTCAGTTCCCTCTGCATCTTTTATCGTATATAACACGGGGAGTGTTCCGAAGAACTGTTTAGAACGATTCCTGCCGCCGAGTTTCGTCATCGGACGACAAGACAGACCGCCAGGTACCATCCACACCATCTGGATAGCTGGCATTCCACAACAGTGCGCTTCTCGCGAAAATTTTTGCCGCGTACGTCCGCTTTGTGCAATGGTCTGTCCTCGGCGGTATTCCCAAACCAGTACGACTTAGGGTCCTTCAAGAAGCTAGCATATATTTTTCTTATACACCAGCAACGTATCTGCAGTTCTCCTAGTGTTGCGGATGTCCATGGGCGTCGATGATCTCCTTGATGTTCTCGCCGCTCGTTTGCCCCCTTCTCTTATAAGAAAAAAAGGCACAGCTGCGACTTCGTCCGCGTGAAATACTGTCTTCGGGTAACATTTCAATTATTTAGGCTAATTATTTTACTTAAACTTATAAAACATATAAAAATTTAGAAAACATTCACAAAAATCTCATATATTTCCATACAAGCTTTCACCCCTTATTTCTTATTGTTGTTTTACACCCTCGAGGAATCCCTCTAGTCTTCTAGTTGTAAAAATGACGATACTTCCAAATAAAATAAATAAATAAACAAATTTTCATGCGCCTCTTCTCAACACTATCTGTGTATTCAATTTCATTTCATGTTTAATATTTTCGGCGCGAAAGCGAAACGGACAGTTTGCTTTGTATTTATAATATTAGTAAGTATTATTGTTACCTATCACAAGAATCATCTCCGCGCATCAGCTCGAGCAGGCGCGCGTCCACGGCGGCCCCCACCAGCCTCACCTCCCCGTCGGGGTCCAGGTAGAGGTTGCGCGCGCGCACGTCCCCGTGCAGCACGCCCGCCTCGTGCAGCGCCGCCAGCGCCGCCAGCAGCGCGCGCCCCACTCGCCGCACCAGGCGCAGCGAGTCCGCCGCGCCCAGGTACAGGCGCGAGGCGGCGGCGAACCGGCGCAGCGAGCCCCCCGCCAGCAGCCGCCGCGCCGCGTACAGCTGCGTGCGCGCCCCGCTCTGCACCTGCACCGCGCGGTAGGGCTCCAGCGCGGCGCAGCGCAGCGCCCGCACCGCCGCCGCCTCGCGCTGCAGCGCCGCCAGCCGGCGCTCGCGGCGGCGCACGTCCGCGGCGGCGGGCAGCTGCCAGCGCCGCACCAGCGCCGGCGCGCCGCTCTCCTCCAGCGCCAGGTGCGCGCTGCCCAGCCGCGAGTGACCTGCGACATACATACCATACATACAGATACGGTAGGTGGGGGGGGGGCTGGATGCGGGCAGAGATGTGGGGGCGCTCACCGAGACAGTGTCCGAGGTACATCTTGGTGTTGGCGGCGGCGAAGCGCACGGGGCGCAGGGTGCGGGGGGCGCAGGCGCACTCGCCCCCCGCGCACTCCGCCTCCCCCGCGCCGCCCCACTCCGCGCCCGCTCGCTCCTCGTAGCTGCGCTAACATCGACGTGTCGGTTAAACACAGGGACACCATTCGATCATATACAATAGTAAAAAATGACAAAAAATCATGAGTGTCAAACCACAATAGACGGAAGTCGGTCCGCGCCCCCTCCTCGCCGCCCGCGTCCTCGGCGTCCCGCTCGGAGCTGTCGGCGACGTCGGCGTCCAGCGTCTCCTGACGTCGGAGCAGCGCCGCGCGCATCTGCCGCGCCTGTACCCGCACATCTCATGTCAACCGCTTGATAATGAGTGCATTCAAAAACTATTATCAATAAACTTATAAAGTGATGAGTTCTGTTGGCAGCCTCTCGCCTGATCCGACCTCCTCGTGCTCCTTGATCTGTAGGTCACGCTGCCGCATCTCCTCCAGCTGTGTCTTCTCCTTCACCATCTGCTCGTAGAATGACAGCATGGGCTTGTTGTGTTCATGCAGGAATTGCTGGAATTGTAAAAAAGTAACAAGAAGTGGAAAGTGATCATGAATTGATATTTGTACTTAAAACAGGGCTTTTTCATTCTTAAAATTACACATGTTCTCTCATTCACATTACAAAGTAGACATGTTGTGCGTTATCAACATATTGTATGACACATGTTGATATAAAACCCAGCTGCATGAACCTTATTAATGTAACTGTTTTCATATAAGGAGGTAAAAACAGCGGGGTCCTAGTTGAGTGATCACCTATACCAATGACTTAGTTAGTTAGTTAGTAGTAGGGGCTCAGTTCTCCGCAACTCCACAACAAATACCACTGACAACTACAAATACCAATGACTTTCCACAACACTAGAGGAAATGCAGACATACATATTACTGACTTTCAAGTAAGGCAAATACTTGTTTATCACTCTTCATCGGGGTTTAATTACATCAAGTTGTATACTTGCGTGTGGCTGGCCAGCTGATATATCATGACCTCCCCGCACATCTCTGCTGCCATCTGGTCCAGCTCCTGTAGCAGTATGTTCATGTTCTCTAACGACAGCCCTCGCACACTTCGTACTGAAATTTTTGGAGGCCTTAAACAAAAATATTATTTCAAAAACCAGGGAAGTTAACATTATCATAACTGGCAAAGAATAAAAAAATAATAGTGCGGTATTAAACCATGTTATTTCTCTAAAATTAATCTTTCAGTGGTCTCCTTATATAGCTTAACTCAAAATTATGACACGGAATCAACTAAGTAGGGTAACAATTTAGGAAACTGTGGGGACACTCACTTATCAGGATACCGACGACAGCACTTGAAGGTCAGCGTTAGGGAGCAGTGCGCGCCGGCCGAGTCGTGCAGAGGCAGCAGCGCCAGCGCCACGTGCAGTGGCCGCCAGTCCGCTGATACCTGCTCCTCACCATTCCAACTCTCTTCTTCATCCCCGACCTCCACCACTGACTCCCCATATATTGACTGCAGCAATTTAATTCAGTTCAATATCGTCTTTGGAAATGTTGAACACTGACTTTACAATCCCAAGTCAAAACCAGCAGTAGTCAGTAGAGTCCTAGTCGATTTCAATTAGAATAAGTTCCAGTTTTTATTACTGATGTCAAATTTTGTTTTCATAAATTCCTGTTGAATTAATATCATCATAGGGGGGCTACCCCTTATTTACCCCCTTCTTACGCATATCCTCTTTCACACAATCTATCCATACTTTCTTTAGCCTTCCTCTACCTTTATAGCCATCCATATTCAATATCATTACTTTTTTGTTTATATATATATTTTTTTTATAAGAGATGGGGGCAAACGAGCGGGAACACCAAGGTGTTCATCGAGGCCCATGGACATCTGCAATACCAGAGGAATCGCAGATGCGTTGACGGCCTTTGTGAGGTGATACGCTCGCTTCTTGAAGGACCCTAAGTCCAGGTTTGAAAATACCGCGAAATATGATCATTATCCCTCCGCATAACATGTCCAAACCACGCTAACCTTCTGCTCCTCAATTTCTTGATAACTGAAGGAAAACCTTACTCAAAATCTTGTTCAATAGCAAGTGAAATGTTTACACTACACTAACAAAAATAAAACTTTTTATAACCTTTAAGACAACAAGTTCATTATTTTGTCGTTCTTCCGGGGTGTCGTCGCCCATATTACATTAATACCGATCTGTTTCTTCTTTCTTCGCAGTCATAAACTTCAAACACTATTTACAATTTCAGATAAAAATTTAGTCAAATAAGAATAACAAAAATAAACTAATCTTAAACTTTTCCCACTTCTGCTGAGAGAGCTTAGACGTGTGTAAATCAGCTCTGAACCGGTTCAAATGTTCCGTTCACAAAGGCACGAACAGTACAGTTGAGATGCAGCTCAAAAACAAAACTAACATCTCAAGATTCAATGTCAATTCAGAGTCGTGAGATGTTAGTTACCCTAGGACCAAGTTTATAACTTACAAGTATATAACCAAGTATATAATTCTTTATCTGAGTAGTTACTACATGTCAGATGTTAGTTTCCACATACTATAACTTTGCAAGTAAATAAGCCGAGAGACAGACAGCGAGTCGAAGCGCGGCCAATCATAACTCCATACATGAATTCAAATTGAGCTGGTCTGCGAGTCGGTGCTCTGGTCTAATTCACGCATTCAAACTGTGAGCTGATCTGCAAGTCATCAATTTTAGTTGAACCACTCGTGCTTCAAGCAAGTTTTGAGTTTTGCCAGTGTTGCCAAAATAAAATTGTACCAAAAAATTGGCCTGTAAAGCCTTACAAAAATTTTAGCTACAGGGCAGCCCAATCTTCTTTGATTTTGTGGCACTTTTCACCTACTTTCTACTACGAGTGAGCTGTCATAATTTAATTTGACTTACGCCCAGTGGATAAGATAGCACTAACCTCTATAAATGGACTGGCTATACGACGCAGTATTTTGTGCCGTTTTGATTTTCGCGCTAATGGTGGCAGTGCGGTGTGTAGAAGGTGGTTTGTAGAAGTGTTGTGGATTTGAAATAATAATATAGATAGAATTAACTGTCACCTAACATCGACAGGCGCGTTTGAATCGGAACGAACCAAAAACAGTTATTTTGAAGCAGACGCCTATCCATATATAATCCGATAAGGATCTTATTGCAATTTTTGACATTGCTTGAAAGCCTATTTTTTTTTATTAAGGCAGAAAAACTAAAAGTTTTAAGGATTACCTATGAACAAAAATTACCTAGCTTCTACCGAAATTCACCAATGTAAAATATAAAACAATTTGTAAGAACGTTATTTACAACTTATAACCTGAGTGCCTTAAGTAATTGCTAAATTTTTCGAATTAATAATCCATACAAATTGATACAGCTTTACAATTTTTCAAGAAAAAGCAATGTAAGCAGCTGCGGTTCCCTTATTGGTCAATATATGATACTGTCCAGATGACATTATTTTCCAACTGCCATAAGCCATAAGATCATTGTCTATTAGACTATACTACTACTCGTAACGCCCACAGCTGGGAATAGGCCTCCCCCAAAGATCGCCACAATGATCGGTCCTGTACAACCCGCATCTAGGATACTCCCGCAACCTTGACCAGATCCTCAATAATTAGTAGGTTTTCCGCAACATGGCGAGGATTTCTACTTTTCTGGTAGGCACATGAAAACACTGAGTTAATTTTCCCCAAAAAACTTCTTAGAAGGTCTACTCGACTGACAACAGGGTAATGTTTTTTACACTATGTAAGTATACTTTTATGTATGGGGGTTTGTACGTATTCTTAGGCCTTTCGTACACAAGGCAACGTAAATCTAGAATCTAGAAACTAATATTGTATATGGTTCCGTCGTGAGCATCACGTCACGAGCTCCGTACACACGACCTTAAACCGTCGATGCGAGTCGTCAATTCACTCCGCTTTCGGGTCGTAAAGATTTGCTCCGCCATCTGCCAAAAAAGTAAATAAAAAAAAAAGAATGTGGCAACAGGTGGCCAGCTCAACTGGTGCAGGGACGTCTTTGGTCATCCCTTCGCTGGTTTTCAGCAAACCCTTTTGCTCTTATACCATTTTCTCTTAGGTGGTAGGGTAACTAAACCATACTACTTGATATTGTGGCCGACATAGATCAGAGAGTTTACCACCTCATATAGATCCTTGGATAAGAATACAGGAACGACCGTGACTAAGTTCTGGAGATGGTTAAGAGGCACTAATGTCAAAATGCCTTGTGAACCTGGCATAGCAGGCTGCTTGACGAACGATATGCACATAAACGCAACGGAACGTTGTTGGTTCTGCCGGTATTTGAAACATTATTGCAGGCATGCATAGCGGCTTCAAATATATAATTTTTGTAGGATCGAGCGTGATGAATTGGATTGCTTCTTCGATTATGGAGGAAACGATGATTCTGCGCCTCACACCCTGTCGGTTTTTTGACTTGGCAACATGAACGGGTAGTTTTAGATGAATTCAACAATTCGAAACTTTCTCTAACTGCTAGCAGAGGCTTCCTTTTGCAAGGCCATCATAGAATAAAATAAGAGAGGGCAAATCGCGCAAATCAGTTCAAGCTGAAGTGTTAGTCCTACAGTTACGAGAGCTTTTGGAGACTCTAGTGAGTATGATAGGGGCCTTAACCATTAAGAGAGGGGTTTAGAGTGGTCTAAAAAATACTCGAGATAGACTACTTTCGCTTGAGCAAAGCGTTGGGGCACGCATGGCTGTTCTAAGGTCACTGTGATTGAATTAATCATAACAACATTTGTCAGAGTGCGGCCCCGTAGCGTAAGTTATCTTACTGCAGAGAGAAGAATTGCAGTTAAATAAAAACCGATTTCGTATAACTAGGATATTGGGGGCGAAGGAGGGCAAGATTCGGGTTTAGAGGGGTGGAAATGGATGGCAGGGTGGCGGGCGACAGGTGGGCGGAGGCGTCTGCCGCGGCGGGACGGGAAGCGGGCGGGCGGAGAGCGCAGTCGGACGCCGGCTGCGGGCGGCGGCGGTCGGCTCGGGAGCACGATGTGCATGCTGGCCGCGTTCACGCTGGCGGCCTGCTGGCAAGCGGCTCGCTCCGCTCCGCCCGAGGCGCGTCTCGCTCCGCGCAACTCTACACCCGCGCGCACGCTGCGTTGCAGCGACGGACTCGTTCTTCCCGCCTGGAAGCCCCTCGAAGACGTTCCGACCCTCGACATTGCCTTCCGTGGCCTCGTATACTTTTTCGCACTCTTATATCTGTTCATAGGCGTCTCTATAGTATCGGACCGGTTCATGGCGGCCATCGAAGTGATAACGTCGAGAGAAAAGGAGGTGCGGGTTCGACGAAACGGCAGTGAGCAAATAATCGTGGTGCGAGTGTGGAACGAGACCGTCGCCAACCTGACGCTGATGGCGCTGGGCTCGAGTGCGCCCGAGATTCTCCTGTCGGTGATAGAGATTGCCGGCAAGGACTTCCAAGCCGGTGACCTGGGCCCCGGTACTATCGTCGGTTCGGCAGCGTACAACCTTTTCGTCATCATCGCCATCTGTGTGGCGGTCATACCCGATGGTGAGGTGCGGAAGATAAAGCATCTAAGAGTGTTTCTAGTTACCGCGACCTGGTCGGTCTTCGCTTACGTATGGCTCTATCTCATCCTTGCAGTAATTTCACCTAGTGAGGTGGAAGTATGGGAGGGCGCCGTGACCTTCCTATTCTTTCCCGCCACGGTAATGACTGCTTATATTGCGGATAGACGTTTGTTAGTATATAAGTATCTCAAGAAAGGTTATAGGGTTAATGAAAGAGGTGTAATCGTAGAAGCAGAAGGGGACGGATCCGTGGAGATGGCTTTAAAACCAGGAGACGAGTTTGCGACAGACGACGAGGAAGGTCGCGAATTAGAGAAGTCTAGAAGAGAATACATTTCGGTTCTTCGCGAATTGAGGAGACAACATCCTCAAGAAGATTTAGAAACAGTGGAAAGGATGGCTTTGGAGACATTGATGTCTCGAGGTCCCAAATCAAGAGCTTTTTATCGGGTGGCCGCGACTCGTAAGATGACCGGCGGCGGAGACTTTTCCCGCAAAATCTCAGAAAGAGCTCAAAGCGATCTCAGCGAAGTAAAAGCTGAAATACAACGGCGCGAATCGGAATCTTTGTCTCCGGAACCCAAAGGTCCCACCGTTCGGTTCGATCCCAATCACTACACGGTGATGGAAAATTGTGGTTCGTTTGAAGTGAGAGTGATCCGCAGGGGCGACTTGAGCGGCGAGGTGACCGTCGAGTACTCCACTGAGGACGGCACGGCGGAAGCAGGCTCTGACTACGTAGCCACGCGCGGCCGACTCGCCTTCGCGCACGGGGAGGCCGAGAAAAAATTCAGCGTCGAAGTGATCGACGACGATGTGTTCGAGGAGGATGAACATTTCTATCTGCGCTTGAGCTCCCCGCAAGGAGCTGCGCTGGCATCGCCCTCCACCGCTACCGTGGTAATTCTGGACGACGACCACTCCGGCGTATTCGCCTTCCCTCAGAGGGACTTCGAGCTGACCGAGTCCGTGGGCACGTTCGAGCTGCGCGTGGTGCGTACGGCGGGCGCCCGGGGCCAGGTGAAGGTGCCCTACTGGACGGAGGACGGCACCGCGAAGGCCGGCGCGCAGTACGAGGAGGTGCAGGGCTTCGTAGTCTTCGAAAACAACGAAACAGAGTAAGAGGCAATGTTCATCAATTACCCAGTACAATATGATTACAAAATTACTACATATGCTCCATTTAAACATTATTTCGTAAAATAATCCACATTTGGTATTTACTACATTAATACAGTTACTGTGTGTACCAAAAAGGTGAAGGTGTAGTAGTTAAATGTTTGTGGCGAGAGAGAGGAATAGATCAATGTCGGTGTGTGGTTAGAAGCGGACGGAATGTCGTCAGCTCGCCGCGATAACTCGGTTATCGCACCAAAATACCATACTCGGGCCCTTGTAGGACTTCGAGTGAAGCCGCACAAATTAAGCTAAGGGCATTACAGATGGTGGGCGAGTGGGCACCCGACCGGACGGGCGACCTTCGTCGCGACGGACTTTACTCCGAGCCGTCTTCCTATCGCGTTATCCGCTACTTAAACCGATTGCTAATTAGTATTGATATTTGACAAAGTCTAAAGGATGATATTATTATAATTTTTTAATTAAATTGCTCTTGATGACTGGATACGTGTTGATGATAATCAGATCATCATCATCGTCATATCAAATCAATCAGAGCAGTACAGTAGTTTTCAGACATTTTGACGGCTCTTAACATCACACACTGCGCAGAGCTCCTAAGATCTTGGACTAAACTGATATTCCCTGCCGCGATAGTTTTATTGAGATATTTTGCATGCTTCATAATCACGTTGGGCGCATGTTGGGGCGTCCATTGGCTGGCGCCCCGCACCTTTTGCCTCCCCGGGCAAAGACGGCCCTATTTAATATTGACAGGAAGTTGGTTGTCCGCAGATTACTTTCCATGTTTTGATTCATTTCATTTAATCTATAAATAATTTAAGTATATTATCATGAGTTGGCATTGCGCGCTGCCAACAAATTGTTTCATGCCTACCGACGACGCGACCCAGCGTTGACGGCTGAATTGCGCTCCTTTAATAAATGTCAAGCTTCGAGCGTCAACCGAACAGCGGCCAGCGGATGGAAGCGATGAGCTGAACCATCGTGCGGCGTGCCTATGTGTGCCGTGCCATCCGTACGCCAACAGTTGGCGGCACTCAGGGTCGGGGCGTTCGTTTCCAAATTAAATCAATTACCATTGTTCCAATAGTCGCTTCAAAAACGTAACACGAGGCTCGTTATCGACTAAAACAACTCTCGTATGTACAACATACTCGTAATTGTTATAGTATTACTGCGGCGTATTTGCATTCTATGTTCCACGCTTCTTCTGTTTGAAGCATGTTCTCAGCCAACTTGCCGACTGTAGTAGGTCTTATTGCGTTTTCCAACTCTTTATGGTTGTTGAAATAGGCCGGACAAGCAAAGGACTCTTGTTTCGCGTTCTAGGGTACACCGCACTCGTATCTGTACGCGTGTGTGTATACTTGTGTATGATTTAATCTTCAATACAGTTAGTAAAATTAAATATGTAATTTATAAAAAAATGTATTTCGCGAACGAAAAACGTTTAAAATGTTGGTCCCTGTCTGTATGTTCGTATTAGACCAAACCAAACGACAACTTCTCCGACGCGGCAGGACCGTGTACGGAAATAACTTATTAAGTTGTTATCGTGAATAAGTAACAGGACGTTTGCTAAAATTTGGTGATTGTTAACAACTCATTTTTAGTTTTGAATACATTGTTGTAAAATTGTAAATTAGAGTATTATGTTTTTGGTACAGTTTTAATTATTTTTTTGGATAAAACAGCTTCGTGTTACGATTTTTTTGATGATCATTATATTTGTTCTCTTCTGTAATTTTTGTATTATTTATATAGCGTTCATGTAGATGTGTCGCGCCGGTAGTTATCGCTACAAGCGAAGGCAGATCTGGTAAATTGCTTCTTGGCTCAATCGCCTCTGTCATTTCCTGCGCCGGCTCCCGCTCCGCCGGTAGATAAGATTCACAATTAAGAAGTTAGCGTTCACGAAACGCAATTTTGATGCAATGATAATTGATAAGTTTGAGAAATCAAACTTGTGAATTATCATTTTCGAATTCATTTCCTAATTATACTCACCCCGAAGAAAGACCCCAACGGGTCTGAAATTAGACGGCACCTAGACTGAAATACACGTGACACAAGCCGTGATGTTTAATTAGTGTTGTTAATCTATTTTAGAACGTACAAAATAAGAGTGATAATGAACATAAATCGCTGTCGTAACGAGAGCTGCCAACACGCTGCGCTGGTTCGGTTCGCACGCCGTTAATGAACGGTAGCGGCGGCGGCGGCGAAGGCCCGTGCCTACAGCCGCAGAAAACGTGGAAATTATATTAATATTCACGCAGTGGCGGAACATGAGCTAAATTTGATGTGGGCAAGTTATCTCTCTCGAGGTCTTCATGTGATGAATAAGCATCTTTTTAGTTTAATTTCCTTTTTTTCTTAAAGTAGAACTGCCAAGGATGATTTTACAGCCTCGGCCGCCTTAGGCCCCATGTTAACACCGCTCCACTTTGAATTAAAATAAAATATGTTTAAACAATGGGCAGCAAAAGCTACAAAGCTCAACTAATTTAACAGCTGTAATGCGTCAAAGTCATAACTAACTATTGATCATACACATATTTGTCAAATCAAGTTTATACATATATAGGTAATAATGTACTTAGAAAAAACCGCAATAAAACTGCTGCTCGAAGGACGGTCATAAATTTATATGAAGTGAGCGTAAGGTGGGTGATCGATAGCATTAGTGATGCATTGGCCCACGCCGTCCGTGGCGCCACTGTAGCGCGCTCGTCCCGCGCCGCAATACAATTCTCTGACTGATGTTTTCACATAAATACCACTAATATAGATTAGACTACATAATACATTGTTTGTTAATTTCTCCTAACTACTTACATTATTTTCCTCTAGAGGATTTAATGTGCGGGAGCGAGCTGGAGGCATTTATACATGTTGTACAACTTATTGTTTTATTGCAGAAAGTTCATTCCTCTGCGGATCATAGAAGAGGACAGCTACGAGAAGGACGTGCTGTTTTATGTGAACCTGGGAGAGCCGGAGCTAGTGGACGGTACGCTATAAAACGATTATGTACATTCCCTCTCATCTTCTGTTACATGGTGATGTCACTGTACGCAACACGCAACGCACGCGTGTCACGCACGCAGCACAATTCACTGCGTGCCAACCATTCTCTATCTTACTACTTGTACCAACTACTATGTCTCAATGAAACAGATTTAATAACTTTTTAAACACTTTCTTGTAGATAATTTAGTCTGAGTTGTTTATCGTTGTTATGTTTATATATATTATATATACCTACTATTAACATCAGGATTTAAAAAAGAGATTAATTATCTGCATTCGTGCTGTCAGGCATTCTCGTAATGCTCCCAGACAACCTGGCAGATGTTGAATCTCTTTTTAAATGCTGAGGCTAATCTATGCATGTTACTAAAATTATAGCGTAATATCGAGAAAAAAATATGAAAATAGATCCGCACACACATGTATTTGCGTTCGTGATAACGAAAATCCCTTTTTTTTGCATTTTTGTCTGTCTGAATGTCTGTCATCAAGGCCGCATTTGTTCCGGGTAATGTCCGGAACGGTTGGACTGATTGTGACGGGACTTTGATGGGAAGGTAGCTGATGCACGCGGGCATATTATAGGCTACTTTTGTACTTAAAATCTGCGCCGAGGAAATCGCGTGACGCGTCTACTGCTAGTAGCAAATGTAATAAATAAGATGTAAATAAGTGATAGCCGGTCCACGTCGCAGGAAGTTGGTCAAAAAGCACATTGAAATTAATGTCGTCATATCGAGTTTGTATGAGATTTGTGCGGCGCCTCTATCGGGCGTAAAAGTAATCAAGAAACTTGCTAGCACAAATAAAACTTCATTTGGGCGTACTGTGAAGCAAATTCTGGAGGATGCTATCGAGCTAAAACATTTTTGGGTGTGAGAGGTTTCGAAAGTATCGAAACATATAAAATTGTTATTGGTCGTCAAAGTTCACATTACGTCAAATAAAAGTTTTCGCAAAATTCTTAGGTAATTTTAAACCCGAAAGAGACTCCGCACAAATCTCACACAAATTTGTCGATACGACGATACGAAATTCAGCGAAATTTCCGTCACAATGTTTCCCGCTAGAACTTCTGGGTCATAGAATTTAAAATATGTAATCTATTAAAAGTCTCCGACTGTCCAGCTATTATGTAAAACGCAATAAGGTAAAATTATTTTGTATGTTTAATGTGTTCCACATCTTGTTTATATTTTTGTTGTGGCATGTTATGTGACGCGAGAGGCGCGGTGGCCGCTGCTCGTGTACTCATGCGCACTCTGCGGCGCCTCCGTGTCTACGCTCTGCGGTCTGTGCATTCACTTTGATACGTTTTGTTTCCGCCCGATTGACGTTGTCGTCTTGTCGCCGCCGCGCCGTTTCTGGCCGGACCGTGCCTTCCGCACCGCCTCTATCTCTCTCAAGTAAGACTCGCTACTTCTCTTCTGACCTATTATTGAATAGATTTGTTTTTTGTGTCTATTGATTTTCTTCATATTTAGTTCAAACACGTCACAATTCTTTAGCTTTAGCGCTTCAAAAGTATCGTTATATTATTATGACCTCGTATTGAAGCATCAAGTGAACGACGCTAGAGCTTTGCTAAGTTGAATTTTTCACTTTCATCATGTCTGTTGTGATATGTGACGGAGCGCCTCCTCGCCGGTCACCGGTCACCGGTCACCAGTCACCAGTCACAGGTCGCCGGCACAGCGTCACGCAGATGTTCACAGTTCCCGTAGCCGTAGCCGCTGTCACATTCTGTTTTCTGTTCAATAGTACGTAGCTGCCAGTACCGCTAAGTCACGACGAACCATCTTCGATCCATCTCTATACGCAGCAGGAATCCGGCGAGCAAATTATTATTTGGTTTATGAGTACTATCTATTTTGATAGACATTTGCGATGAGACAGCCAGGTTAAAGGTACGGATCTGACAGCGCTCCATCCTGAAGCGATCTTACATTTTCTACGGGAGTAAGGTAAGTCACGACGGTCGCTTTAACTATATGTGTGGTAACAATAACCATTTAAAAACTAGAGACGATCCATCTGCTACTTAACCTAAGTTTCACTGTAATACATTTATTACACCCACAATATTGCTCGGGTGTTATATTATACGAAATTCAAAACGAATGTATAATATAAATAAATATAAACAAACATAGACGGCGCCGGGCGCGGGGGGCGTGGGGCGCGTGGCGGGCGGGGGTCAGCCGAGCACCTGGTAGCGCTGCCGGACCAGGAGGCGGCGGTGGCAATACGAGGTCTGCCGCGCGCCGGTGACCTCACGCGCGCACAGCTCAGGGTCAAAGAGAGCAAGGAGTTTAAGGTGCTTCCCCTGTTTACTTACGATATCAAGCTATTAAAGGCTATATTCACAGACTCTTTAAAACGACAGTGGGCTCCCTTTACTCGGTCTACATGTGGCCTCCGTCACGTCTTGTTGCAGAGCACGGTGGACAAGCTGGTGCAGCGAGCGAACGCTTCCATCATAATCGGGACGTCGTCGTGGAAGGAGCAGTTTGCAGAAGCGTTGACGGCCAGCTCAGGTGGCGACAGTCGACCGACCTGTACCTTGAGTATTTAGTCGCTATACGAGTAGACGGAAGTGGCTGAGCGTACGTCTTGCTGTTCGCAGGTTCCGACGAGCCCGAGACGCCTCCCTCGTGGTCGGATTACGTGCTCCACGTGATCACTTTATTCTGGAAAATCATTTTCGCATTCGTACCCCCCACCGGTGAGTAAATGCCGAGCGACAGCACGTGAGTTATCACTTACAAAGAAGCTTTATCGTTTTACGTCAGAAATAAGTAAGTACCTACTTAACTACGTATATTTTGTTGTTTTGGTGACAGACATCGGGGGTGGGTACTTGTGCTTCGTGGTGTCGATCGTATGCATCGGGCTGGTGACGGCCGTCATCGGCGACGTGGCCGCACACTTTGGCTGCACGCTCGGCATCAAGGACTCCGTCACCGCCATCGTCTTTGTCGCGCTCGGCACCAGCATACCTGGTCTGTTTCACCTCATGATTTTTTATTTCACTACCTTACACATTATATTAATTTTTCTTCGGTCTATTATTCTATATGGGTAATTTTTTTATTAAGAAATCTTTATTTCCCTAAATGACTAGCCGCATGATTGTAAAGAAGAATCGCAGCTGCAATATTGTAACCGATTATATTGCTTATATGTACAAAGTATTCCCTTGCCAACAGACTCTCGCTTTAATAAGCATCTTATTTGAGGTCTAAAAAATTTTGGTAATTAAACACATTATTTTAAATTTAATAAGATTAAAAACACACAATTAAATGAAGTGGTTTTAGAAAAGATAAGTAGTTAAGCCAACCCTAACTTGGGGTAGGCTCCGAGCCCCTCAGTGGGGACGTATAGTGAGCTGATGTTGAATGAATGTAGTTAAGCAATGTGGACACGTGTTTGGGTAGACACGTTCGCGAGCAAGGTGGCGGCGATACAGGACCGGACAGCGGACGCGTCCGTAGGCAACGTGACGGGCTCCAACGCGGTCAACGTGTTCCTCGGCATTGGCGTGGCGTGGACCGTGGCCGCTGCGGTGCATCGCGCGCGCGGCGAGCCCTTCCATGTCGACCCCGGCAAGTGAGCGCCTTACACACTTATGTTTATGAAGAAATAACTATTGCCCATCACCCTGTGTCCATGTTAGTTCAGGTTGCAAAATATAGTTAAAAATAAGCCTATGTTACTCGGCCGATTATACCAGTTATAAGTTCCGTCAAAATCGGTCGGGCAGTTACTGAGATTCTCTGAACAAAAGCGGACTTGCAAACAGACATTCAGACGGACATAAAAAAAATTAAAAACTTTTTTGATTACGATGATTAACGCAAATATGCAACCGTGTGCTCAAAATATGCAAATTTTATTTTAATATTACATACAGACACACCAATTTTATTTATTTGTATATATACATAAACACTTAAACTTCACCTGATGTTCACCGTGATGCGATCTACCCCGCTCGCTGGCGCCCGTCGTATCTATTCTGTTGATCTGTAGTCAAGTCTATGACGTAATTCCAGTCGGTGGCTCGGTGGGCGGCAGTGGTCGCGGTACTTCATAAGCAATTCACTGATTGTCACTAACTTGTAGTTCATAATGTGTAAATGCTAAATGTGAATCGTGTGAGGTATGCAACCGGCCGGCGGTGCGCGAGGCGCTGTGCCGGCCGAGCAGAGGACACATGTAGTAAGCGAGTGCGCGGTCGACAGCCTGGCGTTCAGCGTGACGTTGTTCTGCTCGGAGGCGGCGCTGGTGGTACTGGTGCTGCTGCTGCGGCGGCGGCGCTCAGTGGGCGGGGAGCTGGGCGGCCCGCGAGCTCTCAAGCTGCTCACCTCCGGCTTCTTCTTCTCGCTGTGGCTGCTCTATCTGCTCATGTCCGGCCTCGAGGCGTACGATGTCATTAAAGGATTTTAGACTCCACAAATATCGGCCTCTAACTGAATTGTGTTCATCTGCAAATGAACTATTGTAAAGTGAAAGTACCGTTGTGTTCTATTAAAGTTTATATTTTCACATTAGTGCTATAGTAGTTATATATAATTTAAACGATAAAGATCTAAAAGGTGTCGGAAAAGTGTCGTGCTCAAATGTACAGCTTTAGAACTGTTGTCGTGTTTTCCTCTTCCTCTAGTCGTTTCACTTTCATAGTTCCATTAAAGATTAGCCTTAAAGGCTGTGGTTTCGAAGGTCTAATTATAAAATGTAAGGAAATTATAATTACGAATAAGTAATAGATAAACAACGTAAGAATAGAAGTCATTATATGTATATTTAAATTTGTTTGCGGTCCATCGAAGAGATATCGTAATGTAGAAGAAGCCAACATTTTGTAAAAGTTTTTACGATATATTGTAGAAGTAGCGCGGTGTGGGTGTAGATGTAGGGACGCGCCGGAGACTTCATTGTACCTGCCTGTGATCGGCAGTTGTTTATGTCCTTGCTGCTAAATATAAGCTGAGTATGTGTTCATACGAGTGTCGTCTAATCTAAGTATTAAGTCATATAAAAAGATTTATGAATCCTTCTTACTGCACTGGAATTCTTTCATATCATGCACTTTTTCTGAGACTTCTAGTAACTAATGACTTTATTAAACAAAGTACATAAGTATAGCTTACTGATACGCCTGGAGCAGCCGGCAGCGAATCTGGATGACTGGCGGAAGGCGAGGCTGAACTTTCTAATTCAATTTCATAAAACGCGGCTGCCGGCGACGATTAACTATGTCGCTGGATGTATGTTTTTCAACAACAATTTTAGCTTTGCCATATTCTTAGATTTTATTTTCGTCTAATATTATAGTATACAAAATTAATTATGTTTATGAAAATATTAATGGTATCTAATCTAGAGTGCGCTGCGAAACAAACATTTAAAATAAAATTATATAAATATTACTATCAGGTGAACGTACTTATTGACGTTCTAATGATGGTGTTGACGAACACGAGAACAGTGCCAGTGTGCCAAGAGAGAAAATTACTGCTTGCTTGGAAGTGTAACTTGACATATTTACTCTCGTATTTGCGGTACTGTCTTGATACCGGCTGTTACTGTTGATTGCCTGTCTGTTCTGCCGGTCTGTTACTGGTGCATATCGTGCTGGATGATACTATGAAATATATTCGTAATATAAAAGTTGAAGTGTGAATTGCGAGGGCGCGATAGCGACCCTGTCACTGCCAGGTCGCATCTTTACATTTTTTTTTTACACTAAACTCAGTAAAACGAATTTTGCAGCTAAAAAGTTTCTGATGAATTATTCACTTTTATATATAAATATTTGATCAGACTAACACTTTATATATATTATGATATAATAACCAGCTTATGTAGAATGAATTTACAAATATATTGTATATAGTTTCAGAAAGCTTTTACAGCGTTATTATTGTTTACAGATTTTTTTATATATTGTTATATACTTGTTTTAGATCAGCTGACATTTATGTATACATACTCGTAGTTATTGTTGTTGCGTACTGTGACAATTTACTGACAAGTTTTCATTTTAAATAGTTGTGATATTTAAATGGAAAGTGTTCAATGTGTCATTTGACTCATTTGTGAATTTTGTTTATTATTGGAACCTCAGTGAGTATTGCAACCACTACTACTACTACTACTACTACTACTACTACAACTACTACTACTAGTGTAAATTCTCGTTGTGTATACGCAGCAGACGCACGAACTTCGATCAATCCTAAGATTTAACCAGAAAACCCCTCAGATTTACCGCCTGAATAAAGGTAAATTCCAAAAATTCGTGTATATTTTGAGCCTTTACAACCATTAAATTGTTTAAACTTTCGTGAGACATAATAATAAATTAATAATGTTTTCTATAGAGTTATTTTTTAAGGAATTAAATACATTTAATTTATGATACTTTTTTAAATAATAAATTAACTTATTAAAAACCTAATGTTCTTCGACTTTTCGCCGAAATTTACATTGTATTTAAAGTCCTTAAGTCTTGACATTTATCAAACAAATAGTAATAAATGTTCTAAATAAAAATAACTTTCAGACTTTTCAATCTAATAAATCTTAGTATTGTTCTGGGTTCGTGCCTTTACAGTAACATATTGGTACATAACTCAATTACCATATGCAATTACTTTACTATTGTTATATCTATATATAATTATTTTTATGTATATTTACACATATATTGTGTATTGATTTACAGCAATACACATTCTATACAAATTAAATTTAATTTGCACTAATAATATCTAATTACACAAGTATATGTCCGCACGCGCGGCGACCACGTGTAAATGTGGACGCAGTCAGTGTCGCCGTGACCTGTCGAACAGTCGGCTAGACACGGCGCGGCGCGACACGTGCACTCGTCACTGGCTCTGAACACTACGAGCACACTCTTGTTGGCATTGTACGAGTACTTTTTTGTATCGAACTGTTATATGAGAAAAAAACGCCAGCAATATATTATCTAAGTCCCGAGCCAGCGGCGGCGGCGGCACGAGCGACGAGTGACGAGCGGCCCTAGTTGACATTATTGCATCGCCGCAGACGTCGCCTCGCGCGCAGCACTCTCACCTCTCACCAACATGCACGCACGGTGTTATTATTAAGTATAGCTAAATATATCTAGTCTCGTCCGATATATTCGTACTAACGAAGGGGATATTCGTTAGCGGCAGTGCAATTCAGTGCAGTGCAGTGCAGTGTAGCGGTGTATTGCTTTATTTAACTATAAATATTCATAGTGTTTATTTACGAGGTTGACTGTTTATTGTGATCTGAATAATGTTCCACTTAGTTATTTACATACATACATAGCTATATGGGTAGTTGTGTTTTTATTGTTATTGTAGTTATGTAATTGTTTTCGTCCAGCATTAGAGGCTAGAGGCTAGAGGCTAGCGGCTAGTGGGTAGCGACTAGCAGCTAGCGGCTAGCCACTAGCAGTAAGAAATTGATATATTTTCATGTTTGTAATAAAGTTGTTATCACTAATAAGTACTAAGTTTATTTGTTATTTGCGAACGCAAGTGGTTATGTCGATTTTGATTATTTTTTAATATTCTTTAATAAATGCATTAATTATTTTTATAATAATATTTAGACAGTTAGCGCATGCGCAGCGCGGGGCGCGTGCGTGGGGGTGTTGTTGTTTTAATGTTTTATACCAATAATAAAAAATAGTTTATTAATTGTGAAGTACCTAATAAAGTACTTCAAAATGGAAATTTCCAAAATGTGAATACCAATGTACGTCTGATTATTAAGAAGTTCATTTGTTTCCCTCTCATTGGTTGCGATAAGTTCGGAACCACAACACCGCCGACCCGCTGCGCCGGCGCCAGCGACCTGATCCTGGGCCGTCGCGTCATGCTTCTTGTGTTGTATCTCAATGTACGACGCAGACGCTGACGCCGACGCCCAGTGTTCCGCAGAATGATTTGTTACAGCGTGCGATGTATTTAGTACAAAAATTAAAGAATATTTATATTCATTGTGTTTGCGTTATTTCGATATTACCTTTTATACTGCCATCCCTCTCATTCTGTTTGAAAATAACAGAGACAGAAACAGTGTACGTATACAAGTATAACTTCATTTGATGGTGCCGCGACAGCTTCAGAAAAAGTTTTCCATCTTGTGGAGTGACGTCGGCGGCTGTGTCAATCACATTGGACAGTAGCAGCATAGCGTGCGAGTGCTACGATCTGACCCTCGCTTTGCGCTTTGCTCAAATAAACTGTTGCCATTTCTACGAAATCGATTAATAGTTATTTATATATTGTTATCAGCAAGGGGCAAATTGCTCACCAGACGGCGGCGGATAAAGAGCGACCTACATCTAACAAATAATTATAAGAATGAAAACGGCCACATGATGAAAATTGAGTAACTGTATACTTACGAAATTCTTTTTTCGTGAAAGCACCTAAAATACCTGAGCTAAAGTACATATATGTACAGAAAGGTGCAGCATGCTGAGGCCGAGGACGAGGACGAGGCGATAGGTCAATATCGACCCGATTTTCATTCACAACTTGGGCAACAGAGACTCAAACGTTATGATTATTACATAAATACCACACTCGTATTTTTATTAGTAGGTAAATCGATTGATCAAAGTACAAAATTAGTTTGCGATCGGCACACGGCGCGACTTATAAAAAATTACTGAAACATCAATATTTTATAGAGGGAGATATATTGAGGTTCGAGGAATAAAGTAATTCAGAGCACGACCGCCGAATACTAAAAAAAAATCTTTAAGAACATTAAACAATGCATAATTCTGTGATTTGAATGATTAAATAAAATGTCAATGAATGGTCACTGAATCAAATAACGTGTACATCTATTTATCATCAGATGGATGGAGTATATTTGTATTATGTAAGTACCTTTTTTGTTACTGTAATAATAATAAGCACGAACTCCAGAAAATCCTAATAGGCTTGTATCGAGCAGTCGGCCGACTTACGTCAATACAACAAACCATACGAAGGCTGATTACGTAATTTAATAACGGTTACTTTAACTTATGGAGGTTTTTAGTAATGTATATTGTATTGTATCAGAGTCAATTTACGTCTTTTTAGCTTGGCCTATTTTTTCATATAGCCACCTAAAATAGTGAACAGTGGTAGAGCCCGCGATAACATCTTTTGCACGAATGGGCCGGCTCGACCAGTGAAATACCACGACCACACAGAAGACACGCGTCGAGTGGAAATAATTCCGCGTTACGTCTAAAGAGTGTGCGTGACGTTGGCCTAATTTTACCCCCCTCCGCTCCCTGCCCCCTCCCACTCGTTTCTTCTAAGGAATGGATAGAAGGGGAGGTGAAAGAGAAAATACCGTCTCTATGAATTAAAGGTTGACAGGCAATGCCTCTACTAATGCAGATGTCTATAGACAATGGTTACATGTTGGCGAATTCAAGTGGCGGCTCGATCGTTTGCCGCTTTTTACTATAAAAAACCGTTTTCTTACCTCTCGAACACTGGAACACAGGCTGAGGGGCTCGGAGCCTTCCCTAAGTTAGGGGTCCCTAGGCCATGATCAACCACACTGGACCAGTGCGTTGACTTCACACATATCGTTGAATCTCTTATCAAGATATGTGCAGGTTACATCACAATGTTGTTCTTCACAATAAGAACGTCGTTTAAATTTAAGTACATGTTACTTATGTAAATCGAAAAAACATTATTTAGATACATAGTTAGTTAAACGATAAAACATATAATTTGCCTTTAATATGAAAAAAAACTCAACCTTCACCGTGAATAATATTTTACAACAACTAGTTGGCAAAAATAAATACTTCAGCATATTATTTAAATAAGGCAATAGCAGCGGCGGCGGTTCCATTTGCTACGTGACTGGTTGTTGTAACGCCGCGCAGTGTTCGTAGCAGGGCCGTAGCGGTGCCGTAGCGCTCGAAGGCAATAAATTACGCCGCAGAGCTTAATGAAGGCAAACTCGAGTCACACACAAATATCACATTTGGAAACAATGTATCTTTTATTTAGTACAATCTACTGCCCATTTTTCCCAAATTCAATGGGCATGTAACATCATAATAATAAACCGTGTTGTTACTACTTGATCTATGCCGTCGCGTCGCGTCGTGTCGCCGCAGGAAACATCGCAACGATCTGACTCATGTACAAATTTGTGTGTGTTTTTTTAACCAGGAGGTTGATGGACATCGCGGTGCAGGCACTCGTCATACAAAATCGTCAACACAGAAAGGATTCCAAAATCCAAATGACTTTATGAATATTGATGGAAAATTCATTGAATTTCAAATAAAGTTGATTCGTAAATCTGGTTTGTTTGTTCACGAGTATATAAACATAATAAATAAACATTGCGTGCAAACATCGCGCGCCACGCTCTGAGAGCAGCGCCGCGCGCCCCACGTCACGTACCCTCCTTATATGAGAGCTAAGCAAGAGCTCTTGTTTAAACAATACTTTGTTGCACGTTTTGTCATAATTCAAAGCTGGTTAAGTGGGAACTGATGTGTTGGATGAACAATGTACACGAGCAATCCAGCGAAGATGGTATGCTTGTGTTATACTTACGAAGTCGAGACAAATGACTTTAAATAGCCAAATTTCATATTCTAAACTGGAAAACGAGTGTCGCCATTGCTTTCATGCTACAAAGAAAATGAAAGAAGAAAAAGTAACAATGGAATAAAATCAAACAGTGTAAGGAAGTATAGTGAATATAAAAGTACCTACGTCGCTCGGTCGCGAACACGCCTTAAGTACGAGACCCGCGCCACTAAATCAGATGAATTATAAAAATACATTTTATAATTGAACGTGTCATAGGAATGATAACATGCGACCGACACGACGCGAAGTGTCGGCGGAGCCGAAGCATGCCGGGCATTGCTGCGCCCACGTCCTCTGGAAACTACATCACTTAGCCTACATTCATTGAATTCCACCACTAGTGATATTATAAAACATTCACATGTTTTCTCTGACGGAATTTGACAATGTTTTATCCGCGCATACCGTGAGTGACATTTTTTCTTATTCCACGACTATATTGGACGGATGACATACCGCGAAATGAAGCACAGTGCGGCAAGTTTTATTAGACAAATGCCCGGGAAAGGAAAACAAAGAAATCAGAGTTTAAATACGTGTCAACTTTAAATACGTGTCAACTTTAAATACGTGATAAAAAGTTAATTGTACAATTTCAATCAATAAATAATCAAATCAAGACATGTAACCTTGACGTATTCGATTTATTGAAAAGGGGTTTGTTGAAAGAGCAAGTCGGGCACATTTCGTTTTATAATTGCAAAGTTCCGTGTTCAAGATTCAGGCCGCGCCGTTGCTCCCTCGTAATAACTGAACAAGGAGAGGTGGAGGGGAGGGCTAGGTGTAGAAAGGCTGCCGACTGCGAGGTTTCCCCTCCTCCCCACCCCCGGCTAATTGAATCAACAAGAAAATCCCTTTTGTTTTATTTTGAGGAGGCGGAACCAAAAGTGTCATTGCACACAAACAGTTGTTTAGTTATATACTGGTTAGATATGTAGTCATTCAATTAGTTTCTAAAAAATTAACACAATGGTCTAAGGAGCCGGCAGTAGGTCGACCTTCACTCATCTGATAACCAGAGGAGACAGCTTTTTTTTATCAAATAGGTACTATTGACAAACACACTTATGACAACTTGCTGAACGCAGCTGAATTAGTTTTAATCAATTTTTTACTTCACTCTTTTAAAAACCAAAATATTCGTGAGTTTTTAAGAAAGAGAATATGTCTCTAGGTAGGCTTGCCTTCAACATATACGTAAGACGAGACCGGTGACAGGCGGACAGGCATGTTGTCATTTTTCTGCTTCACAAATGGATTAGTATAACAGCATCATTATCATCATCCTGGCTTTTTATCTCCGGAGAGTCGGCATTGTGTGTATCTCTCACATCAGCCGTCATTTCTGAATTCTCTTTGCATAATATTACAGGGTCGTAATAATAAATATATTGTTTGTAATCAAATAAGACAACAAGATAAATCGTAACAAATAACGGTAGAAGGTAAAATTTATGTTACCACTAAGTAAGCACAATATAAATGTGAAAATTTGTTTAAGTGGCAACTTAACTCCACAACGGCTGAGAGAACAGTTTTTTTTTTCATAACAGAACAATATTACGGTAAATATGAATAATTTAGTAACGATTTTCTATCATTGCTTTTTTTAATTTTTTTAATTACCTAAAGATGAGGTAATAGTAAATAATAATCACATTTACCAGTGATTATTAATAAGTTAACCTTAGTTTCGATAAATGTAATAAATAACAACAAAAACTGGATAATGTAGGTTAGGTTTAGAACATTGTAAATTAAATCGAAAAACTAGGTCAACATAAAAATGATATTTACAACTTTGAATAAACCAAGATGTAATTATTAATACTAATATGAAATTGTTAATAATTTTTCATTTATTAAATTTACTGTTACACAAACACTATCAGTTTATATTTTAAATTGTACCACGCTGACGACCACGCGAAAGACGAAGGAGATAGCTAGTGTAAAATATACTTATGCAGTATCTGTGGTAAGGGATGCCTCTTAATTTACAAGTTATTTTAAAGTGTTAAACAGAAACCAGAAAATCTTTGATATAAAAATTCCATGTCACAATGTTAGTAACCGTACTCCTGCGAAACGGCTTGACCGATTGTTATGAAATTTTACATTCATATTCAGTAGGTCTGAGAATCAGCTACTATCTATTTTTCATACCGCTATTAATATTTTTTTAACTGCGCGCGGACGGAGTCGCGGGCGACAGCTATTAACTTTATAAATCATATTTTAGATAGGTAATGTAATGATAATGACTAACAGTCGCCGCGCCATTTATCTATTACGTCACGCATTACAAGGGTAATTTAATAAAGCGGTTTATTTACTACTGTACATAATATGTGCCCGAGACTTCGTCTGCGTGAAATACTGTCTTCGAGTAGCATTTTTAGACTAATTATTATACTTAGCCGACGTCCTATGCTTTGATGTATGGATGTAGAAGAACATAGAGGTGCTCCAGGACCGCACTAAATGTAGGTCCTGGGTCTCTGCCTACCCCTCTAGGTTACGGGCGTGAATTTTGTTGTACCACGACAGTATTTTACTTATATTTATAAAAATTACAATAAAACATATTAAACTTACAAAATATTCATATAAACATTATATATTCCCATGCAAACTTTAATTCCCTATTCCCTTTTGTTAAATTGCAGTCTTGAGAGTAAAACGTTGACATAAATTAAAATTATTTATATCAAATTAGCAGCCTTCAAGATAAGTTTCAAGCTTATAACTGTAAAAATGACGATAATTCCATACAAACTTTCACCACCACTTTCCCCGCTTACAACCCCTTTTACGCGTTAAAATGTAGCCTATGTTTTTCCTCAGGCTCTAGACTAGACTATCTGTGTACCAAATTTCATTTAAATAGGTTCAGTAGTTTTGACAGAGTTACTTTCGCATTTATAATATTAGTAGGGAAGTAAGGAATTTCTGACAAACAACGGCAAGATCTGACACAAATATTGCCGTTGTTTTGAATAAAGCAGTTGTGTATATTTTAGCTCCTTTGGAGGCATGCTTCGAAAGTAACATATAAATACCTATATCTGACAGATGTCCGCAATCTCGAATTGTACTAAAAAATTTACCGTTCGGAATTCATATGTATACCTATGAATACCTATATATACCTACTATGACTAAACCAAAGCGTAACACTAGACCAAGCCTAGACTATCGGCTGGCGACGGCCATGTTTAAATCTCTTTTGTAGAGGAAGAGGCCTCGTTTACCTCCAGCACGACACACGTCGACAAAGCGCACAAATACTCCCACTCGACGCATGGCTTGTGTGTGTGTGTGGTCGTGACAGTGCACCGGGCTATCGGGGCCGCTGCGGTGAAATCATTTTATTGCGTTTTATTTACAAACGTAGCGCGGCATTGGTACGTTTGCGCGGCGACCAGTAGCGGCAAGGATAACTTCCTCGTGGTAGCAAAGCAGCCAGCGGCCTTACCTCACACTCGTACAGTGTGGCGATACACACGGGCACGTGCACACCACTGCTCTGCACACGTCGCGTCTCACTTTATGTCAATCCTACTTCGAAAGCAGTGTAATTATACAATTATTATTACGTGTTGTGAAAACGTGAACAAAATAATAAAAGTTGCGGTTAAATCCGCTGTTACTAAAAATTATTAAGTATATGATTCCGATCGATCTACTTGGGTGTTGTTAAAATCGCTTTTACCATTTTATTTCGCTCCTAAGTTACACCATAATTTGACGTTATCTAGGATGTTGTAATTTTTTTTTTCTAAATCTATAATTCTATGGACAAATTCTTTGAATATAACTTAACTATAAGAATTGTATAGATCGTGTGACAACTATATATTTATACTAGCTATCGCCCGTTACTCCGTCCGCATGGAATTTAAAAAAAACTGAATAAGTAGCCTTTGTGTTCTTCACGACTGTTCTACATCTGTGCCAAATTTCATCAAGATCCGTTCAGCTGTTTCGAAGGTACCTTTAAACAAAAAAAACATCCATCTAAACATTCGCATTTATAACATAGTAAGAATTAGTAAGATTAACTCGATCTTTGCTATAATATTAATGGCATTCTTAGTGTGTGTCGTTTATTTTAGGTAACAAATAAATACATATTATTTGCATCAAATTCCTATTTTTCACAAAAAGTAGATCAGATATTAATCACAAATGAAGCACACGTCATAATATCATATAAAAAAATTACAGTAAAATCTATATTTATTATACCTATACCATATTAGTTTTAATGAACAACTCGATGTCTCGCTCCCGTCGACCGCACCAGCTGTTACCACATTTCAGTGCTCCCTGTTCTTTTTAAATAACTACTGATGTTATAGAAAATTTATATTTGGTATAGATTTTTATAGGTTCCTGTTCATATACATGAGACAAAGAAATGCTTGTAAAATAATTGAATGCCAACAGCTTGTCCGTTTTATGACGTTTACAAACGTACGACCACCATTACAACCGGTCGAAATAAAACTCGTCAACGGCGTCAATCCGTTGTAATACAATATGCATATAGAAGAGAAGGCGTCTTTACTCTCGGCTTGCGACTTATATAAGTAATATGAAAATTGTTCGCTTTATATTACATCGTCGACATTTTCTGTAGCAATTCCCCGATAAACTCGAAAAAGGCTTTATGGCTAGAGGCAATTCTTTTGCCGCATTTGTATATCGAGGAGATTTTGCGATTTGTTCAGATTTTATGTGAACTCGGCAACTGTTCTTTTATGACAATAGAAATGGAGGCGGCGGCGGGCGGCCCTCTCCTCGACAAACTTTACAGCCGCCACACATTGAAACGAGAAATCTTGTTCACAAATGCCTTGTGAGCCTGTATGATCGGCTTATTGGAACGAAACAATCTACTAAGGGCTACAACACTGACTGCAGTGACACTTGTTTTAATACATATTGTAGTCAATGTTATGAAACGGACAATGAAAGGGATGACAATAGTATCAATATAAAACCTCCTGCTCTTGTTACTTCGTTCAAAATAAAAAATAATGTAGAGGTTAAAATATTTTTTGTAGAGGAATATTGGTAAACTTAACCAAGTTACATTGTCAAGTCCTTCATGGAAATAAATTAAGAGTCCTTTCTTCTGAAAATATATCAATAAATTAACGACTTGATTGTCCACAGATCGATCAAGTCTCAATATTTATTTTATAAAATTCATTTTTAGTCACAATTTAAAAGAAACTTTGTATTGAACAGAACAAGAAAATATTTTTTGGATAAATAAATTGTCATCATATCTGTAACGAAGGCGTGGCGATAGGAACCTCGTTCATATAATAATGACGGGCACGCAATGGACTGCTGTGTTAGTGCTTCAACTGCTCGCTCACAACGCCCTCTGCGGCTATGGTACACTCGCTGCCCACGCTCACCTCAGCGATCACAGTGCCCACGCTGACCTCAGAGACCACAGTGCCCACGCCGAACAAAGCGACCACAGTGCCCACGCCAACCAAAGCGACCACAGTGCCCACGCCGACCAAAGCAACCACAGTGCCCACGCCAACCAAAGCGATCACAGCGTCCACCGCGACCAGAATGACTACAGCGACTACAGTGCCCACGCCGACCAAAGTGAACACAGTGTCCATAGTGACCACGGCGACCATAATTCCCAAGGTGACCACAGTGCCTACGGAAATCACAGTACTCTCGGTGACCGTGGAGTCCTCAGCGACCACAATGACTACGGTAACCACAGTAACCACGGCGACCACAGCGACAACGGCGACCACAGCGACCACGGCGACCACAGCGACCACAGCGCACATAGTGACCACGGTGACCACGGCGATCACGATGCCCGCGGTGAGCACAGCGTAGCCGGTGGCCATAAAAGCCACAGCGTTCAAAGTGGCCGCAGCGTCCGCTTTGGTGTTAGGCTTGTTGAGCGGTCAGAGTACATCCATGCGACGACTTCTAGCGGCAGCATTCGGGGCCGGCTGGCGCGCGACGGCGACTACTTTGCCTTCCTCGGCATACCCTACGCCGCAACGCCCACAGGATTGCTGCGATTGAAGGTAAGGTTTGTTCTTAATACTATTATCATAAAATGCTTTTTGTAGTATTCGTTTATTTATATATATATAATGTTAACATGTACATATACCTGGAAATGTTAAGATTTATTTGCACAAGTCAACACTGCCATCTTATTCTTAACAACGTGTTTCTTCTCAAGATTACCTATTAAAATAATGAACAAATATGTAAATTAATTGTACATTATGTATTGGTTATGTCGGCAGGCGCCGCAGCCTCCGCCTGCGTGGAACGGCACTTTGACCGCCGAGCGTACGGTCGTCTGTCCCCAGCAAGGCGTCGGCGAAGAGGACTGCCTCGTACTAAACATTTTCGTTCCCAAGATAAAGGCGAAGCGTGCGCTTCCCGTGCTGGTGTACATCCACGGAGGCTCCTTCCGTTACGGCGCCGGACCCACCCGAGGCGCGGGGCCAATAGTTGAACAGGGCGTTATCTTAGTGACAATCAACTACCGTCTAGGCCCACTAGGATTCCTTTGCCTCGGCATCGACGAGGCTCCGGGCAACGCGGGCTTGCAGGATCAGCTAGCGGCCCTGAGATGGGTAAAGAGTAACATAAAACATTTTGGTGGCGACCCAAATGGTGTAACCGTATATGGGACGGATTCCGGAGCGGCGTGCGTCGAGCTTCTAGTTCTTTCTAAGGCGAGCACCGATTTATTTGCAAGAGCTGTGATCGAGTCCGGATCCGGTGGAGCGACGTGGGCGATCGACGATCGTCCCCTGTGCACCGCCAAAAACTTTGCGAAAGCATTTTCCGTATCCGAGTTGGAACATCCGCTTAAGTTATTGGAACTGTATCAAGATGTGCCGGCGAGCTTATTGACCAGAGTCAACGAGAAATTCGCGAACACTTTTACCGACGGTAGGTACGGCTTTGCGCCGTGCGTCGAGAGACCCTTCGAAGGTGTGCAATCTATTGTAACCAGACCACCGTCGGAAATCCTGAGAAAAGAGTCAATCAGTGAAATACCAGTAATGTTTATATTTGCTTCTTTGGAAGGTTTGTTTCTTAAAAGCAGAGAATATTACACGCTGAATTACATGAACAGAATGGAAGCGAATTTTGCGGAATTTTTGCCTTCCGGCCTAAACTTCGACAACCAAATTAAAAGGAACGAAAAGGCTGCGGAAGTGCGACGTTTTTATTTCGCAAACGAAACCATAGAAAACAATAAATTGGGATATTTGCGGTATTTCGGAGACAGCCAGATACTGCGAGCGGTGGTCGGCGGGGCGGAGGCGCATGCACGGCGCGGCCGCCTCGTCTATCTTATGGAGTTCGCGTATGGCGGCGGGCTGCGCGCGCGAGACCCGCTCTACGCGAGCGTGGTGGCCCAGGGTGCGCCAGCGCCGGCGGGACACGCCCACTTCAATGCTCACGTTATATTGAACAGTACTGTTCAATCGGACAGCGATCAATTGGCAATCGAGAGGGCGGCGACACTCTTGTGTAATTTCGTTAAATATGGGTAAGTGTCGTAAATTCGTCGTGTGGTTATTGTCAATATTTTGACAAAACATGTAAAACCATCTCTAGCTCGGATACAGAAGTGCAAATTGAATATCACCCCATTCCTTGAACTTTGAAAATTCTCTGCACCTAACGCAATTTACAATCTTCTGACAACAAGCAACAGACAGTTATTGTAAAACTAATACCAATAAAGTTATGCCCTCAATGTTGAAAAAAAAAAGCAAGAAGCCCAAGCAGAAAAACAGTTTAGTTTCTTAGCTTCTTTAGTTCTATTTTTAATTATTCTACATTAAAAATGTGTTAATTAGGTATGTACTTTCCAGGGAGCCGACACCGAACATGACGGAAGCGCTGCCGATTCGCTGGCCGCGACTGCGCCCACCCCTACTGCCCTACCTGCGCCTCGGCGACGACCTACAGCTCCTCGAAGCGCCCTACAGCGGGAGGATACAATTTTGGAAACAATTATTTTACGATTTCGGAAAACAGATATCGGATTATGAACCATATTTTTGCTAGAAAAATAATGAACACTTGAGACTTTTTGTTGTAATGTATATGAATGTAATATAAGTAATATAATGTCAGCCTTGATCATAATACATTTATGGATACACCTACGGCGAATAATAAAGTGACACATTTTGATGAATATATTTATTAAATACTTATCCCGTCTCGTACACAAGTGACTGAGGGTATTCACAAATGAAGACTTTAATGTTATTAATAGTAAAAGTATCCATACTCGATGTCGTAGTCGGCGGGGATGTGCGCCGGGCCGGCGGGGATGTGCGCCGCGCCGGCGGGGATGTGCGCCGCGCCGGCGGGGGTGTGCGCCGCGCCGGCGGGGGTGTGCGCCGGGCCGGCGGGGATGTGCGCCGGGCCGGCGGGGATGTGCGCCGCGCCGGCGGGGATGTGCGCCGCGCCGGCGGGGGTGTGCGCCGCGCCGGCGGGAGCTGCGCGCCGCGTCATGTACCCCTCGAGGTCGGGGTAGGACTCCAGCAGCATGCGGGCCTGCTTCTTGGTCATGGTGCCGTTGATGATGATTTCCCGGAAGGTGGCGTTCTTCATGAAGTTCCTGTTGACCACCCTTATCTGATTGAGCTTCTTCATGAGCGCGGCGTCTACCTTGATAATCTCCATTTCGTGAATGTCTTTGACGGACTGCCGATCCTTGCGGTACTGCTTCTTCAGCTCCTTGATGAACCTCTTCAGCTGCTTCGTCTTCTTCTTTCTCATAGCGGTTCCGTTCTTGTATGCTCTGTCTAATATTTTTCGTATCTCTTTTATGATGTTCTGGATGTTCTTCTTGATTTTACGCTTTCTCTTATCTCTGTCGCGCTTGCGTTTTCGCTTCTCCCGCTTCTTCTTGCGCTCGCGGCGCTCTCGCGAGTTAACGTCGCGCATCCGCTTTTCCTCGGAGTCTGTCTCGAGGCTGGAATCCTGGAAGGAGATGTCGAAGCCGCCGTACATGTCGTAGGTGGAGAGTTGCAGCGCGCAGCATACGAAGGTTGTGCGGCCGCAGGAGAAGTCGCCGCGGTAGATGCGGTACTCCGCCTCGCATTCCATCGGCAACATGCACGTGCCCCACGGCATGTCGTGCTGATTGGGATCGCCGCACGGCACGCCCCACGGCCCTTCAACATCGCCATTGCTCTACTTAAGTACAAACTTAGCAAGTAGTACTTACATACCTCTTACTTATGTACTTTAACAATCTTGTTCGACAATCAAATAACTCCTATAAAAAATACACGCAGTGAAGTGATACATAATCACGTTTATTATTATCTTTTGGATATCGTCCTTTTTAAAGCACAAAGAATAAGAAAAAAATAAATGTTATTAGAGTAAGATGTTAAAATAAGTAAAATAAGTTAAAATAAATAATAGTAAAAATATAAATAAAATAGAGTCAGATGATCGTTGCCGATGTCGCAAGTGAAGGCAACTATAAACAATATCTATTGTCTGTTACTGGAATTGAACCAAAGCCAGTTGAAATACATTTAGTCCAATAAAACAAATGGACGGTAGAGAAGATAGCTGATGGTGAGTAGAGGACGTAAGCTTACTCGCGGCGGCCATATTGACGGTGTCGCCCTTGGGAATGGAGGAGTTGAGCGCCTCGAGCTTCTTGGCCAGCCAGATGTCCTTCCACTCTTCCTTCCAATTCTGCATCTCGACGCTGGAGCTGGAGCTGAGATAGTCCTCGGCCTCATTCTTGTGGCGGCGCACGAAGGGCGGGGGCGGCCGGTACAGGTTCATGATGGCGTCCTGCTGAAATCCGCTCGGCTCCTCCTCCAGCCCGCGCGCGCCATACTCACTGCCTCGAGGCTTCACGGTTAAACTCAAAGCGCGCGCCTTCATTTTTATTTTCTTTAATGTTTTTACATCGTCCGCTTTGAGATAGTTGTTTATTATTTTGTTTCTGTGGAACGGATCAGTGATCACATCTTTCGCCTCATTCCCGTTGCCAAATTTTATTTCAAGATACGCAAAAGGAATGATGAAGATAAGGTGAATAAAGGCGGCCAGTACGAGGTAGATCGGCACAGAGCTCATTGTCCGCGGGACATGACCGCGGCTGCAGCAATGCGCGCCAAATCTCGCCGCCATAAAACCTTTACAACCATAACTTATTTAAATTGTGAAATGATTTCAAAAAGTTTAATGGGCAATAAATTTCAAAAACGATATAGTGTTGTGTAGTCAGTTTACGGAAACGATGTATTTGGGAAATCAACTATGAATATGTGTTGAATGCTCGGCGGAATGGACTGTGCCGCGGCCACCGTTGGGCTGTGGTGATTTTATATATTAGAATAAGCCGGATGAGGGAACAGCAAGCACCACCGCCATGTCTCCATCCACCCACCTAGTGTGTGGTGCGTCACACTTAAAAATCACTTACGAACCTACGAACGATGTTTCACTTTATCCTGAGGTCCAATCTTTTGATAAGCTTTAGTTTGTGTAAAAGAATTAATCAATTAATATAAGCAGTGCTTCATGATTAGTTACAATATAATTGATTTTTCTAATTTGGAAATTTAATTAATCAACATGTCTACCATTGTATGAAGTGAAAGATGTACTGTTCTGAACATGTAAATGAAATAAAATGTGCTGTTATCTTTATTAGTTTTATTATAAAGTCAATCATATAATGGCAATAAGTGCCATTACTTTCAAACAGTGAGCAGCTGTCATCTCACACTACCCACTAGTGTAGTCAGCAGTGACTGAATACAACTCATTATGTACCCACTCCCCACATGTGTATGTTACAAGTTACAATAAAACTGCATGACTGTAATGTGTATTCAGCAGTTCCCTTCGGACACCACATTCTGGCCACCAGACTCTTGTGTTTGCAGCCTAAGCAATAACTTCAACAACTGCCTCCGGCCGCTCCAACCACAGGAGCCGCTCTCCATCCTTGTCCAAGATAAATGTCTTTGATGTTTCACAAGTGTTACACTTCCATTGCATCAACTTTCTATTATTTTTTGTTCTCAATTGCATTTCGGCTGAAACACCATGAACAAGTATGCAACGACACTTTTTACAAACCTGCCTTTTTATATCAGGATGTCTGAAAACAAAATTGTCACATTGGTGTACTGTTATCACTGAAAGTTCAATCCAATTCAATTTCCAAGCAGTGGCTTTTAGGTTTAATGAAAGTTAATAAAATGATAACAGTAAGCATTGACATTTAATGATTAACTTACGAACATTTTCAAGACGTTTTTCTTTCCGATATTGATTATGAGGTTGCCATAATATGAAGACAAGGCTGGATTTTTACCCGCCATGTATTTACTTATCTAAAACAATATTTAAATAGTGTAGTAATCAAGAAAATTCATGAAAAGCATAAGCGTAAAGTTATTTTCTCACTAATGTTACCTTTTTTGTCTGAAAACTTTTAATCGAAAATAAAATTAAAAACTAACCTGATATAGATAGTTAATACGCTGAAAAGAATCATTCCCATGTACTTTACGCATTTTACTTTTATCGTATAATTAATAATGTAATGATTTTCTAATTTTAACACAATGCATTGTATTTCTATTATATATCACATTTCGAGGTTGTTTTGTGTGTTTTGTTTTTACTATTGACAGACAAGACAAAATCTGTTTGACAGTCAAAGACACACATATCTATGGACGATGGACGTAATATATGAATTTTGTAATAAAATAATTTGGCGTTTTAAAACATAGTAATTAATTAATTTACGATGTAGGGCAGTTAAGAAACTTTTTATTCACATTTTGTTGATAGGCAGGCAGGCAAGTGGAAGTGGAAGTAGAATTTCTTGTCGTTGTCAATCATATGTCAATGTTATCTTGTTGATGTCAATTGTCATTGCGGATATTATTACATTTTGAAATTAACAAGTTGTTAATGTTATTCAAATAAATTAAAGAAATGATGTTTCATTGCTAGCAAAAAAACATTATTTATTAATAAATCTTCATGATAACTGCACACTATATAATTCTTAAAATTAACCTTCAAAATTAAAGCTTAACCCGACCTACATATTCTACTCATGCAATTCATGATTTTTATGAATAAAAATGTTAAATAGGAAACGTTTTATCTTATCAAAGTTAAAACTAAAAGGACTGTGCTATTGTCGATTACTTTCAACACAAACAAATGTGGGTGAAATAGAAGTGCCTTTTTCAAATGGGTGAGTATTTAAGGCTAATATGGTACAATATTACGCTCGCAGAATTGGGGGTTGAGGAGTGTCCGGTCTGGACATATTTTGATGAACAAGGTTGCACCATATCCACGGTTAACAAATGCAAACAGCTACTCATAAGGCTTAAAATCATATTTGACATTTGACTATCAATGTTGAAACTTTAAAACTATTCCTTTAAAGTCAGATTCTAAACCTGTTCTTTGCCTTTCTCATACTCCAATATTGCAAATTTTTGTAGGAAAAATAGTTTATCTTTACTCTAGACTAGACTTATATCCAATGAGCAACATTAAAAGTTGTGGTGGTAAATATATTTTCTAGTATAGAAGTTCTTCTTCACAAAATATAGTAGTTTTTTGTTTTAGTGACAGAACAATATATCTTGGTCTTATAATTTAAAGGATAGAGGACTGAGATTTTAAAAGTTGATGTCTAGGAATAAATTGAATGTTTCAGAACAACATTGAAATTGTCAACGGGACGCTATGCAAGGTTTGCAGATGGGGCATGTGTGGCCACATTGGGAAACACCAGCGTGTTGGCCACCGTGGTTGCAAAGGCCAAGGCCAGTGCAGCCTCCTTTCTACCTCTTGTAGTTGACTACAGACAGAAGGCAGCAGCTGCAGGACGCATACCCACCAATTTTCTTCGGAGAGAGCTGGGTATTAACTTTTATGATTACTTTTATAACCTCAAAATTTTGATACTTAGTAATTAGGAAGTCCGATATTTAATTACACTGCTAGAAGAACTACTTGAATGTTAGTAGTGAGCATGGCGCAGTGCAGTGCAGTGAGCTGTATGTGGTGTGCGTGTGTGCGCAGGGCCCACGGAGCGTGAGATCTTGACATCGCGGCTAGTGGATCGCTCGGTGCGACCGCTCTTCCCGCAGGACTTCACGAGCGACACGCAGCTGGCGTGCAACACGCTCGCAGTCGACGGCACCAACCCGCCCGAGACGGTCGCCATCAATGCGGCCAGCGCCGCCCTCGCTCTATCCGACGTTCCCTGGGATGGACCTATCGGGGCGGTTAGGTAAGGAGAATACATATGCAAAGTATAAGTTACATTATAGTTAGAAGTGGTTGTGATGAGGCGATGAGTGCTCAGGTTGGGACAGATAGACAACGAGCTGATCGTGAACCCGACGCGGCGCGAGCTGGAGCGCTCCAGTCTGAACCTGGTGGTTGCGGCGGCCAGCGGGAATCTGGTGGTGATGCTCGAAGGCGGCGCCAACGACGTGCTGCAGCAGGACCTGCTCAAGGCCATCAAACTAGGTAAGAATGTAAGTCCAACCTGATTTGTAATAGAGCCGCCCTTACAGTTTTACATCAAAAATTTGTTTATCATTCTTTACGTATATTTTTGCTGATTCTCGAAATTCATAGAAACTTCCAAGATTTGATTTCCTGATATTTAACCGTCTCCTGTAAAAGTGAACCAGAACGACATTGACACAAGTGAACGTTCAGGTGCGAAGGAGGCGCAGCACGTGGTGCGCGCCATCGAGCGGCTGGCGAGCGCGCACGGCAAGCGCAAGCGCGCGTACGCCGCGCCCCCGCAGCTGCCCGGAGACGTCGCGGACGCCCTGCGCGCGCTCTGCACCATGAAGATACGCGAGATCCTCAGGTCGGTCCCCCGCCCGGCGCCCTCGCGACTGTCGGTGGTGTTCAGAGGCTGAGCCGTGTGTCCCTCGTGCAGCGACTTCAGCCACGACAAGACGTCGCGCGACGCGGCGCTGGCCGAGCTGCGGCAGACGGCGGTGGCGCAGCTGCGCGACGCCGGCGACCCCGCCCTCCTCGTCGACTGCTTCAACGCCCACCTGCGACAGACCTTCCGCGACCTCATCTTCGAGACCGACGTGCGCTGCGACGGCCGCGCGCTCGACGAGCTCAGGAAGATCAACTGCGAGGTATGCGGCGGCGGGTCGAGGGCGGCGCGTGAGGTGCGTGAGGCGCGTGAGGTGCGAGGTTGAGAGCGCGGGCGGTGTTGCAGGTGTCGCTGTACGAGCCGCTGCACGGCAGCGCACTGTTCCAGCGCGGGCAGACGCAGGTGCTGTGTACTGTGGCCTTCGACTCGCCCGACAGCGCGCTCAAGCTGGACCCCCTCACCGCCATCACCAGGTACACCCGCGTGCTCGCCCCTTCTTACGTCTTTTGACTTATCAGTCTGAGAACTCGGAGGAAATCAGAGATGTAAACAAATAGCGCACATAACATGTGTTTACCATATCATCATTATTACACGTTCATAAAACACGTCGGAATACATAAGTTCGGTCACCAATCCGCATGTTCTCATCAACCATTTAATGATACCAGCCGTAGTTAAAACTAAAGAAAATAAACCGTAATATTAACTCCTCGTTTATCATTTTGCATGTGCGGACAACACGGTGACGGCGACGAGACGGTCTCCCTTTTATCTATTATCTACAAATTAATTTTGTAATAATTAAATAAGAGAGTTGTAACACGTGTGCAGCGGCACCAAAGAGAAGAGCTTCTTCCTGCACTACGAGTTTCCGTCGTACGCGACGGGCGAGGTGGGCGGGGCGCGCGGGGCGGGGCCGGCGCGGCGCGAGGCGGGGCACGGCGCGCTGGCGGAGCGCGGCCTGGCCCCCGTCGTGCCCCACCAGCCCTACACCGTGCGCCTCACCGCTGAGGTGCTCGAGTCCAACGGCGAGTACATCTCCCCCAGCACCCACTCCCTCCCCCGCCCCCGCCTGCGCCCTGTCCTGACCGTGCACATCCCGCAGGCTCCAGCTCCATGGCGTCGGTGTGCGGCGGCTCGCTGGCGCTGCTGGACGCGGGCGTGGCGCTGAGCGCTCCGGCCGCGGGCGTTGCAGTCGGCCTCGTGTCGCGCTACCAGGACGGCGCGCTGTGCGACTACCGCATCCTCACCGACCTGCTGGTGAGCGCAGCCCGCACGCAGCCCGCACGCGCCCCGCCACTGCCTGACCTCTATGTTCTGAGCTGACGCCGCGCGCGTGTCGTTGCAGGGCATCGAGGACTACATGGGCGACATGGACTTCAAGGTGGCGGGCACGAAGCGCGGCGTGACCGCGCTGCAGGCGGACGTGAAGACGGCCGGCCTGCCGCTCAAGGTGGTCATGGAGGCCGTGCAGCGCGCCTGCGACGCCAAGGCGCGCGTCATCGACATCATGAACAAGTGCATCGACCGGCCCAGGTAGGCGAGCGGCGCGGGGCGGGGTGGGGCGGGGGCGCGGGCAGGGGAGGGGACGGCGAGGCGAGGACTGACGGGCGGCGTGTGCGTGTGCGCAGGCAGGACCGCAAGGAGAGCCTGCCGGTGACGGAGGAGCTGACGGTGGAGCCGCACGAGCGCTCGCGGGTGCTGGGCCCCGCCGGCATCAACCTGAAGCGGCTGTACGTGGAGACGGGGGTGCAGCTGAGCGCGCTGGACGAGCGCCGGTTCTCGGTGTTCGCGCCGAACGCGGCCGCGCTGGCGGAGGCGCGGGCGCGGCTGGCGGGCTGGCTGAGCGCCGAGCGCGCGCCCGACCTGGAGTTCGGGGCGGTGTACACGGCGCGGGTGGTGGAGCTGCGCGACTGCGGGGTGATGGTGTCGCTGCACGCCGCGCTGCCGCCCGCGCTGCTGCACAACTCGCAGCTCGACCACCGCAAGGTATTGCGCAGACGGCGGCGTGTCGTGTCGTGCGGCGAGCGTGTCGCGGCGTGTTGCGAGCGTGACGTGTGTGTGTGTGTGTGTGTGCAGGTGCAGCACCCGTCGGCGCTGGGGCTGGCGGTGGGCTCGGAGATCCACGTGAAGTACTTCGGCCGCGACCCGGTGTCGGGACAGATACGTCTGTCGCGCAAGGTGCTGACGTCACCGCCGCCCGCCACACCGCGCAAACTGGACAGGAGCAGTTAGCGGCGCACATCGCGACCTCGCGACCTCACGACCTCACGACCCCACGACCACGCATCTGACGTTCGCTCCGGAGACAAAAGATTGCAAATTCCAAGATAGTGAATAAATTAAATGTGTAAATAATAATTTATTATTTTATTTTGCAATAATATAGAACGACAACGACATATGTCAAAAAGAAAAAGATATACCTATAATACTAATTAACAAATAATATATGAAAGTATGCTCCAGTGCGTGAAGGCCGCCAGCAAGGTTTGCCGGAGGCTGGGCGCTGGGCGCTGGGCGGTGGGCGCTAGGCACCGAGTGGATTGTATCAGAAGTGTGTAAAGGCTCGCTACAATCTCTGCACACAACATACACTGGGCATTAGTTCTAGTACTCTGAAGCAAAGTATAAGAAAGTAAATGCGTTACTCCCAGGTTGAGCACATGTCACTGAATAGCATTTTGTTTTGTATCGTACTTACCATTTGGGCGGGCTCTAAATTATTATATTTAAATATATAAAGAAAACTCATAATAATTTAATATATTTATTGCAAGAAATATTCTGTACAACCTAAGTAATATAATATTGTATCACAAAAGGACGTTTTGTCGAAGGCACTATGTGGTACTCTTAAATAACATCTAACAACAAAGTAATTGTCAAAAAATAAAGGAGACGACGTCGTCGTCCGGCGTCTTCTCGTCTCCTCGCGAGATAAACATTATTAAATAAATAAAAAATATTCATTATAAAAAACATGAACATGTCAAAAGCCATACACATAGTTTATTTAATACTTGCAGTCTTTGATTTCGTTGTGACTACAGCATCCAGCCGTCGCTACATCTTTACAACTATTTACAATAGTTCATCAAAATAATTGCTTTACTTATATAGGTAGGAATATGCTCTGCGCAGAGCCTCAGAGCCCGAGCCGCAGCCGCAGCCGCAGCCGGACACGCTAACTAAACTATGACATACAAAGCACAATCATAAATAACAAAGTAACAGAAAATATATAATGTATGTATATTCAATTATAATTATCTTTGATTTTGCAAAATCAAAACATAAAAATATTCAAGTGGTTCGCTTCGTTTGGAATAATATCAATGTTATTTTGTCATGATCAGTAAACCATCGGCAAGCTGGTGTCGAGACGCAGAAGTTGGCAAGATTATCTAGTGGCAGCTCGCGTCCCCTCTCTCCCCCTCTCTCCCCCTCTCTCCCCGGGCGGAGCTCGCGTCACATCTACCTATCATTTACCTAACGCAATTCATAAATCTCTGCACTCGGTAACGTAAAGTTTCCTTCTAACATATAAAAGTGACTGCGATGTGAGAGGTGGTGGGGGGTGGGGGGCGGTCAGTGGCTGAGGCCGAAGAGCTTGAGGGCGTTGAAGGCGGTGGCGAGGGCGACGTCCTGCGCGCTGCGGCCCAGGAAGCCGGCCGCCAGCTCGACGACTGCGGGCAGCGCGCACGGCTCGTTGCGCTGGAACGTGCAGTACCGGTTCACGAAGTTCATGGACCTGCGGACACGCGCCCAGCGTCAGTGGGGCGGGGGCGGGGGCCGGGGGCGGGGCGGAGCTGGGGGCGGGGGCGGGACTCACCTCTCGGTGAGGCAGGCCTTCACGTGCGGCGGCAGCTTGGAGGCGCGCACGTTGGGGTACATGAAGGGCGAGTCGGTCTCGACGAGCAGACGGTCGAGCGGCAGCAGGCGGTCGGCCAGCAGACGCCGCACGCCGTCGGCCGCCTTGTCCTTGCACACGTAGCCGGTGAGCGCGAGGTAGCAGCCGCGCTCCAGGTAGCGCAGGCCCTGCTCCGCCGACCCGGTGAACGAGTGCACCACGACGGGCGGCAGGCGCGCCCCGCCCTCCTCCAGGATGCGCAGCACGTCCTCCTGCGCAGCCTTCTCGTGCACCAGCAGCGGCTTCTGCAGCTCGCACGCCAGCTCCACCTGCACGTCGAAACACTCTCGTTGACCGATGTGCAGCGACATACGTTTGGTATGAAACTCTGATATTACTGTTCAATAATATAACGACTCGAGACCACTCGGCGCACCTCGGTTCCTATTGACTACATATTGACTACACTATATAATTACATTTTAACAAGATCAAACTCTAAACATACGTCCCGGTGTAAATACGATACCTGGCGAGACTCGGAGGCCCTCGAGGGAGTGCTGTTACACCGACCAGATAAAAGGGAATCAAAGTATCATATGTTGCCAGTTCTCCCTCCAACTCATTTATGTCAAAGGGAGTAAGGGCTATGAGGTGCGGTGACGTCACCGAGGCGGAGGAGAGAAGGCCGGCCTCCGTTTGTCCTGCTAATTATACCTCAGCCTATTAATAATTTCCTCTGCGCCGTGGCCGAGGCCGAGGTCGAGGTCGAGACGGACTCATACTGAAGTACGCGAGTTCTACAGTTTATGACTACAACTACAACAAATGACACAATGGAATGTATAAGAATACATTCCATTAAGTAAGACTAGTAAGAACTAGTTTTCTCCGAATTAAAAAAAAACGTAATAAGTAGTGTATGTGTTTTACATCTGTGCCAATTTTCATCATGATCCGTTGAGCCGTTCCGGAGATACCTTAAAACAAACATCCATCCATCTAAACATTCGCATTTATAATATTAATAAGATAAGAACTCAATTGCGTCATCTTCACAAAATAAAAATTGTAAGTACCTACATTTTGAATGGCAACAGATATTCCTGCACTAGTTACCAATGATGACTGCAACGTGTCAGATACGAGACGACAGGGGACGGGCATTAAGCAGCGGGTGACGAGTTGCAGGGGCGCGGGCGCTGAGCTAATTATACAGCGGCCGTGGTCGGGGCTTGTGTCGGGTGTCGGGCCCGAGATCGTTTCGTAATGCAAATAATATCACAGTCGTATCAATGAACAACAATTTACATTACTTCTATGAAAAGTTTTCCAAACAGTGAGCCATGTAATCTCCTCGCTTACGACTACATTACAAGACAGGATTGCTTCGTAACAAGTGCATACATTCACTTGTAATAAGGTTTACTAACGATTGTAAAATGCGATGCAGGAGAGTTCTGACACGATTAAAACTTATCGTAGCTTTGACAACATCAAATATTAAACGAAACGTGTATGCTGTTGGCGTGATTAAATAAATAAATGAATCGATAAAGACGCGCCGTGTGGCGGACAACTAAACGTGGTGTCAAAATCGGCCACACATGACACAGTGCAAAAATCTAAAGAGAAATTATTACAATTTGTAATAAACACTGTAATATAAAAGTGTCGCGTTATACATTATATTGTCGGATGTTGGGGCGCGGGGCGGAGTTAGGGCCAAATCTCGAACGGTTGCCCGACATCATTTCAACAAAGGTTTTAGTCTAATCAAGAAAAAAGAATTATCAGTAAATTTATCTGTTGCGACTAAATGCTCCTTATGCGAGTAGCGTGGGCGTGTGGGGTGAGTGTGGGGTGGCGGGGGCGAGGGGGCGAGGGGTGTTGCCGCTGCTAAGTATGTCGTAATCAACTCAGAGTGTCCGCATCATCGCACTCTGGATCTGTTCATACATGACGTCACAACAATACACTATCTCGATAATCGAGTGAATGTTTCCCCCGACCTTTGCTGAACATCACCAGTACAAACAATGGTTTATATATATTTTTATATAGATACTAATTCTGTGAAGTGGCAGTCGCGGCGACAATTTATTTATGACGAAGCGTAGGTCGTTGCTGCTCGACTGTGGCTGTTTTAAAAGTTGCTATAGGAAGTGAAGAAGTTAGGTCACAGCAGGTAGCTAAACGTCCGGGGCGGAGCGGCGGCGGTCGGAGCCCACGCAAGTGTTACATCTCAAGCGTTGCAATGATTATGTTGTTTATCTGCGCGTGCGCTGGTCAATGCGGCGAGATATTTCACTTTTTAACATGTATGTAAATAAACGTTCCATTAATTTTGCATTTTAGTATATAAAAATGAGTACCTAGATAATAGAGATGTGTACCTGCCGCTTGAAGACGGCGCGCTGCACGTGGGGCTCGGAGAAGTCCTTGGTGTAGTTGAGGCCGCACTCGCCGAGCGCCACGCACTCGGGCGCCGCCGCCACCTGCCGCAGCTCCGCCCACAGCTCCTCCTCCGACATGGACTTGGCGTCGTGCGGGTGCACGCCTGAACATGACACACACACTTTTATAAATAATTATACCTTCATGCGGTTGATTATAATGGGAGAACTTCACGGCCATTTCGAATAATTCAGACTATATCTTAACTCTAAACTGTTCATGTGTTACAGTTGAAACAGCTGCATGAAATGATATCTTTCAGAGACAACGAGACGAATGACAATGTGTAAGAAACAACCGAGTGAGGTGTCAGTACAGTTCGCAGTACAGGTGGTCACATCACATCATGTCTGAATGTGAAGATGTTATTTAATTAACACTACACTACTGGTCACAATTAGTGACTATAGCGAGCGAGTTCGTATTATCAATACATAAAATTACGAGTTTAATTTTTATTTTGATACACAATGTATACATATAATAATGTTCACAATACAAGTGGTATGTGTGCAACAACTTTTTGAATTTGACTACGTGACTGCTGACGTTATCAATTGGGGGGAGGGGAGCGAGGGCGAGCGCAGCTCCTCCCCCGCACATGTCTCATTGACATTATCTTTGGCAGATGACATGACATGATAACACTCAAAAAATAAAAAATAATTTACTTTTCGTCTTCCACTTAGCAAATAAACATATTTTTTAAGAAGTATCACATTCCGCCTCAATACCCCGTGCCACTTCCACATACGTGATATTACCATGATAAATAAACTTCATTTTTTATGTCTAGGTGCCACCAAGCAAAGCACCACCTGAATTCGCCGAAATAGCGAAGCAACCACTGCCCATAGGCATTTGCAATTGCAGATGTGTCGCCTACCTTTAATCGACGGAGGACAGGACACACAGAAAGAGAATATTCCCCACTTCTATGTGATCTCTGCCAAATCAACTTCCCCTTCCCATCATTTCCCTAAAAGAAATAGGCGACAAGGGAAAGAGGACTTTAATTACAAATCTGTCATGAGCACCCTTCATACGAATGATGAGATTCCGTCCACTTTATGCCTTTCTTCTGTATGATTGTAGTTTTGCACCAAAAGAACTGGCCCATTTTGTATTCTACCTGTACAACACACATTGCTGGTGGTGTATAAAACCTCTGGAGTGTATTCAAAGCCTGAAGACTTTAGTGACAGATGGTGCAGGGCGGATGGACAAAGATAGACATATACACAAGCTGATAACAATAATAACTACTACTAAATATTACAATTTGTCTTAATTGTTCTGATCATACTGCTGTAACATAAAGTTGCCAAACATACTAATTATTTGTTGCCTAACACTGTACAAAAGATAATAAAGTATGTTTGGTAATTAATTATATTAGGTTAATCACTTGTCTGTTTGTTATTTAAACCATTACATGCATACTCTCGGCTAGGTTAACTTAACTGATATACATGATAACATGATTCATGCAGCCATCCAACTTGATCAGATACTTTATCCAAACATTTATACACAGAAATATATTATTTGAATACTCAAAGGTTATTTTCTGTCAAAACATTATTCATATTTTTTTAATAGACTATTTTTTTTTGTCCTCATAGATCAGTATTAGTACAGATCAAGAAGTGACTAGTAGATTAATTTTTAACTAACAAAATTGTAATAATAGAACACCCAGTTACACCTATTCTTGTAGTCCATAACCAATGTTATATTAAAATAATTGGAGGCATGGACTAAGACATTGTCTCTACATTTAGTAAAAACTCTGTTGTTTAGACTGCTTTAAAATCGTACAAATTGAAGCAGATACAATTACTCAAACACATTTCACACAAAGGCTACAGACAGACTACACAGCAAGGGAAAGTTAATCAATCAACTTACCTGCTGTGGAATAAATGGTCCCGGGGTACAATCGAGTCAATCGGAGTGCCTCCTTGCTATTTCTCACCGATGTGCCCGTCACCATTATTTTCTGGACGCCTGCAAAAATTCAATACTACATATTGCAAATTTTTTTTGTAGTCTTCAAAAAATATACATAATGATTGGCGGGCCGTGTCTCTGAGGCAATTAGGTCAATTTGTACGATTTATTTAGACAGCTGGCGGCAGTGGGCAGTGGGCATCGTCACGCACATCTACATATGAATGTCGACACATCGCAACATTACTGCACGCAATGTTCATGATGCCACTCAGCCACTCTTCCGTAATGTAACATTGACACGCACCTGCATCTTTCGCCCTTTGAATTACTGAATCGAGATCACGTCCATACTTTTTATTTGTCAGATTTGCGCCGATGTCGATCACAATAAGATTTTCATAACAACCCTTCAGTTCCTCCGGAATTTGCGTTTCTTCAGACGTCATCCTTAAATTTTGTTTGAAGCTTATTGCTTTGGTGTTTACCTGTGATCAAAACAGATAATTATAAGCTTCATTAATAAATTGCTACTAATTGTTTTTAAAATATACTTACAAATTGTATCAAACACTCCTGCTGAATAAGCTTCTTAAAATTCTAATGACTAGTAAAATGAACACCCCTCTTACTGAGCTGCCACCATGTTTTGAAGTAAGTTTTCTTCAAACTTCAGACTGCTTCAGACTCCGACTTCAGTTTTCTCATATGAGACCAGTTCTCATTTGTCCTTATTTATAATCCAATAAAATCACATGAAGATTTTTATTTTACCATTCATTCTGGTTTCCTATTTGACAAAAACATTCAATTCCATATTTCATTCGTTTCATTCGCGGAAAATAAATCGTGTAACAGAGAACAGATTTTTTTACGTTCCGTTTTCGCTTTGCTTTAATCTTGAAATTTTTTTCGTGTCTCTTTAATTTTTGTTTCCAAATTATGAAAAAAACAACATATCTTTATGTTGTACTGTTCTTTTCTTATTAAAGTCAAAGATTAACAGTTTTAATTAGCTTTAATAAAAAAATAAACTTTAAGGATTTATGACTAGATTGGAACTATTTGCTAAACATTATTTTTAAGATTTCGTATCCCGAAAAGAAAATCCAAACCCTTATAGGATCACTTTGTCGTCTGTAAAGATCCCTTGGAATTTATATTAAATACTCCCTTTGGAGCTGTGAAAAATTCAAACTACTAATGTTCTAAGACAACGTAATCAAATGATATAGCCGTTTATGCCGACACTCGCAAGGGAAACAAGATCTACAGGGTACTTCCCGTGAAGTCAAAATCTTGATATTTGGTACACCAAGCAACGTGTTATAGTACAGATAAAGGAAAAATTGCGAAAACCGTAAATTTTACTTTCGTACCAACTATCAACTAAATTGGCAGGTCACAGCACAATACTATAACTATGTAAGTTGTAAGCCGAAGTGCCGCGTGCTGCCTGATGACCCAAAGTTCGCAGCTCAAAACTTTATGCAGATACATTGATCTGATTCGAAGTTGGCTAACTGATTTGCTTTACACACGTGAACCGTGAGCAGTCTGACGCAGATCATCAATTTAATTTTAAATTGTAAAATAAAACTTGACAACTCAGATAAAGAACTATACTCGGAAATGTACTCGGTCCTAGCTTGACAATGACATATAACATTGATTGACATTGACAGAAAGCAATATTTGTTTCTGGAAATAAATGTTATTCATAGAAATATAACCTAAACATATAAAATAAAAATTCTATTGTTTTTAAGAGTTAGCTGTCACTTCAGGACTTACAATGAAAGTGAAACAATTTTTTTCTAAAAATTTAGTCGTGATCGTCCTAGTCCCAGCTATTATAGGAGCACATTATGGCTGGGCTAAACTGCAAGGTATTGACTACCTTGTTAGTCCTGAAGATAGGAAAAAATTGCCTTTTGCTTCGGTAAGGATATTTTTCTAATACTGAAAACATTTCTCACTTTTTTCATTTTACGATACTAAATTACGTTATGATAGTACTTTGCTTCAAGTAAAAAAAAAAAAATATTGTTATTTAGAAAATAAAGGCCACAAGGTTGTAGGCAAAGGTCCTGTGTTTGATTCGTCACAAAAAAACGAATGAAAGAACAAATTTTATTCTAAATCTTGTGCAGTACCAATAGCTTAAATTAATTAATATCTAATTAACTAATATATTAATTAATGATAATTTTCTGTACAAATTTTCATTTTAGCTCTTCAAAAAAGACTGAGACTGAGATAACATAAACGTAGAAGTAGATAAACATAGAAGATGATTGTTAAATACTGTATATATTTATGTTAACATGTTAGGGTGATAAAAAAAAAATTAGAGGTCCTACATTTATAGAGCAATATGGGAACAGATAATTCAACAATGTGAAAACAGAATTGAAAGATAAAGTTATTATTTTGTATAGCAATGTTACAAGAACATAACAGAAAATAAGAGATGGAACTGTGTAAGAAATAAGTATAACCAAATGCATTGTTTTATTTTATATTCCTTTCAGTTAATTGAATCTGTTTTCTATAGTAACATTGCCCTTGTAGAGGGTACTGGAAATATGTAGTGCTGACTATTTTGTACCAGTAGCCAACTTATATTTATATAGTTGTGGCAGAGATGAAGACAGGTGAGTTGACATGTCCTGGGATCAAACTCAGAGTCCATTATAGAGCTAGCTGGCGGCACACTGTGGAGGTCATCAGCCACAGCATACCAACATATACATACTAGCTTTTACTTTGCGGGTGGAATAAAAAAAAATTAAAAGGTACAAAAATGTATCCTGTGTATGTCAATCTCCTGGTTCTAAGCTACCTTCCCACCAATTATCAGCCAAATCAATTCAGCTGTTCTTGACTTATAAATAGTTTCACTAACACTAGTGAAAAAACTTTGCCCTTCTGTGACTGTCGGGTAAAAAGTAGTAAAAAAAAGAATTAAAGCTATCACTCAATAATCCTATACTCAAGTATGATGCAATGCCTCGGCCGTAATGCTTGAAATAAGACGTTTTTACGATTTTAGAAGCCACCATTACCATTTTATGACTTATGATTAAAACAGGCGAGGGTAAAGAAAAGAGATATGCTTTTGCCGTATAATTTATTGCATGCGCGTGTGCGAGGTGTGCGGCGTGTGAGAGTCGGGCAGGGGGGCGAGCGGCGCGCGGCGTCAGATGGTGGGCAGGTGCGCGCGCTCGGGAGGCTTGTGACGCGGAGCCGCGCGGCCGCACGCTAGCGCCGGCAGCAGCGGCGACGACTGCACCTGCACAGTGCACCACACCAACACGCGCTCCGCTACACACTCACAACTATTAATACAAGTGGTAATTGCTGTGCTAACAAGGTATTATATGTTGGTGCTAGGTAGCCTTATTGGTTGACGATGTCCAGCGAAGAGTTACTTTTAAAAAATTACTAATGTGGAATCTGTATAATGAAACTGCTAACCGCCATATTCCGACACAAACATAGCGGGGGCCCAATTTAATTCATGGCATATTCATTTTTTCTTGCCGCTTTTCTTTTTCTGTAAACTCGCCGAGTCCTGTAAGTTCTGCTGCGAGTTGGTGGACTCCGACTGTCGCTTCGTCGCCGACTGCTGCGGGGAAGGGTCGGGTTGAGGAAGGTGCGTGGGAAGGAAGGACAAATTTATGTCAAGGAGAAAGTTATTTTCATACGAACGAAATAATACCTGTCCTCGGCGCGCTTTCTCGTAGTCGTGGTGCGGGGGCGGCGGCACGCTGAACATGAAGTTCTCGAAGAGCGCGTGTCGCAACAGCTGCTCGCACGACCACCGCGACACCGGATCCTTGTCCAGGCACTTCTGCACACGACAAGGCGTTGCATTGTCTTAGCAAAGTGAAAATTCCGTGTAGTTTCCCCTTCATCGACAACTCAACCGACCACAAAGTGTAAAACACAAAAGAAATATAGAATTTAGGCAGACCAAAAAGTTGTAATTAGAATGAATAGGGAATGTTACTTTTAAGAAGTCCATGAGCAATTCGTTGTTGGCGCAGCGTTGCGGGATCCTGGTCTCAAGCGGCTGCAGCTGAGCGGGTTCGGGCAGCGCCATGCCCTGCGGACACCACGTCGACCAAAGTTATTACAACACTCTTCTCGTCACAACATCGGCGTCGTTGTCGTGGGTGGAGGGTTTACCTGGAAGAATGTATTCTGCGAGAAGATGGTCATGTGTCGCGGCAACAGGTCGCCCAGCGTGCAGCGGATGAGGTGCAGCTGGTCTAAGTCGCTTTTGCCCGGCCAAAGCGCCTCACCCGACACCAGCTCCGCAAAGACACACCCTGCAAACACCATAAACTCATAAGCACCTGTATAACTATACGACGCCCTTTTATTTGGGCTCACTTAGGGCAGTAATAGAAATTTCAGCAATAACTGAGCTTAGGAAGTAGCGGTGTTTGCCGCGACTCACCGATGGCCCAGACGTCGACGGGCGGGCCGTACATGGTGTCGCCGACGAGCAGCTCGGGCGCGCGGTACCAGCGCGTCGCCACGTAGTCCGTGTAGCTCTCACCGGGGCCTGGGCATGTAGACGCACGGCCAGTCAGCTAACTACCTCACCAAACCACAACTCTACTATATGGCTCGAGGATAGGGTACGAATACAAGAGTACTTTTGGCACAGAATGAGTGGCTAGTGTATTGCGCTGGCTGCTCACTCACGAGTGTCTCCGGTATTGTGCAGCGTGTGCACCGCAATCACATCACGCTACTGTGTGGACACAGCGACGTCAGGGGCGCCCATTCAATTAGCTTAAAAAAAGCGCAATAAATGCTAAACTATAACTACATTATAGTATATATTGTATACCTACAGCTACCTATGTATTATTCGTACGCATGTAATAAGTAAACACCTATATTTACACTAACAGTACCTACATTAAGATAGTAAGAACTAACATGACTCCTGCACCTATAAATCTTTCAGCAACACAACTAAGGAAACATCGTGGCCTGTAGTTGGTTGTAACTAATGACTACTATACAAAACACGACATTTCTTGCATATGCATAGCTTAGACAACCTGACTTGTTAATAACAGACGTATGTAGATAGATTATAAGTTGATGTCAACAGTCGGTGTTGCCGCCGCTGTCGCCGCTGGTTGCAATCAAGTTAAGGCACGTGAGCTGCGTCGCGAGTATGCTTTATCGCATTATCTACATATTTTACGTTACCAAATCATAATTTCTTATATTTTCCTTGTAAATATTATCAAATTCAACTCATTATATTTCAGCCTTTTCGTACTTACTAAATGTTAAAAAAATTATTAATCAATGGCTATGTAATTACTAATTACTTAGATTTCGTAAGGTAATATCAGAATTGATATTTACTAGCTCTCTTCCTGACGTCTACGCCGAAGGGGATCATAGTGTGCACCGAATACTCGGAGGAGCAGCTCCCACCTGGGGATGCCGCCGCTGGTTCAGGACTTAGGCAGATAAGACAAGGATAAAGGATTTTTAATGATGGTCTGAGGTCGTGGCGAGGAGATGGAGAGAACCGTATCTTTATCGTGTCATAAAAACTTTTAAAATTGCGGTTACGGCGTGTCGATAATAACTTTTAATAGACACGCCGTAACCGCAATTAATTTGGTAAAGCCTAGGAGCACTTCGGTGCCTCCTACATGGCCAAAACGTGATCGATAGAGAATTGTAGGACGACGGGCGAGGTGAGCTTACTCTAGCCGTTGCAATTTGTATGTAGCAGGGGCGGGTTCGACCCTGATGGATGAGGATTTTTTAGCGTAAGGAATTTTGATTTAAACTTCAGCAATATGTGGGCGTGGCGTACGCACTGATCATCCTCGCGAAGCCAAAGTCGCACAGCTTGACTACGCCGTCGGCCGTCAGCAGGATGTTCTCGGGTTTGACATCGCGGTGGATGCAGTTGTGCCGGTGGCAGTACGCCACACCCTGCAGCGTCTGCCAGATTATCTGCTTCGACAGCAGCTCGGGGCAGCCCTGTACACACACACATTATCCTCTATGTCACATATGAGTGGTATCTCACCTACTTTATGATTTCTTACGTAAGCTTCAACTGACCATAGTGGAATTGTGGTCATTTAAACAGGTGACACGGACATGGGGTTATAGGTTTTGGTAGTGGTACTTAGATGCCAGCAACAACAACATCTGTTGCACGAATGAGCCAGATCGGCGTAAAGTGGAAGCAATTTCGCGTTTCATTCGATGAGTGTGCGTGTCGGAGGCCTAATTTTAGTTTTCATTCCCATTTTTTTCTTATAAGGAAAGGATGGGAAGGGGAAGTAGATTTCACGGAGGAGAGGACGTATACGAAGGGATAATATTATGTTTTGTGCGCCCCTTTCTCTGTCGATATATGGTAGGTAAGGCATGTGCAATTGCAGATGTATATTATAAAGTTTATTTATAAGTTTGAACTATGATCTTGTGAATAAATTGTACACAGATTGTGACATTACACGCGACAGTAACTATTACACAATCTGTACGAAATGTTATATTTATATGTATGTATTTACACACTTGGGTTTGTGTAATGCCTACTTAAACTCGCGCAAGCGAAAATATGTATAAACAGCTGAGGTACTGGATTTTTATACCTAATATCCAGTATTTCTATATATATAAAAGAAAGTCGTGTTAGTTACACTATTTATAACTCAAGATCGGTCGAACTGATTTAGCTGAAAATTGATGGGGAGGTAGCTTAGAACTAGGAGACGGACATAGGAACGTTTTTTATCTTGTGTGCATTTTTTTATATTCCGCGCGGTCGGAGTAGCGGGTAAAAGCTAGTTTATAATATTTTTTTACAATATCATTGCGAAGGAAAGATGTATGGACCTGTAGAAGATTGTGAGACTCGCCGAGGCGTTATACAAGAACATCTGAATAATGTAATATAGACCTAACGTATTGTTACTTGGGTACCAAAGTATTTTTAAATTTTCGCATTTCATATGTACATTCATGAGACGCAAAAGAATTCTGTAATAATAGTATCTATGAAGAAATTCAAACACATACTCACGTGTGAAATTAACTAACCAGTACTTACTGGGCCTGAGTGGCTGACTATGACTTATTCGCCCCTAATTTGGATATACTCCGAACCGCTCGGTGGAGACATGTGAAGTTTTCCATAAGAAACTACATGTTAGCGGACGCGATGGCCTCGGCGAGCACAATCCCTGAAACTGCCCCCGCCCCCCGCCTCCGACCCTGACCCTGACCTTCTGACATTTGCTACATCACGTAATGTTATAAATAGATGATGATAATGGGCTAAGCGTTTCGGATTTCCTCAACAATCCGTAAAAGTAAAAGTACTTCGGATAAAAGTTTGCTTGCTGCTTTAGTTATGTACTAAATTACTTCGCCACTTTTATATAAAGGACTTCTCTTTCAATGTATTAAATTTTCAAAAAAATTGTTGGTTTTTTTCAATAGTTCAAGTACTTCGGTTGTGTTGTTGTAGATATATATAAATGCTTACATACTTACGCGCAAAATACTTATATTTTACGCGTCTTGTTTACCAAACCAAATTTTTCCAAGTAGGTGTTTCATATAAGTCTGTAAACTAATAAATCACGGGGAGTTACATTAGTTATACTTTGCTATTATTATTCATGGTACAAAAATATAGCAATATTGGTAAAATTATTAACCAAGTTATAGAATAGCACGCACGCAAGCGGGCTGGCGGGCCGGGCCGGCGAGGCGCCGTGCGGTGCGGCTTGTGCAATGCACTGAGCAACTTAACTTCACTAGCTTTTACAAACGCCTTCCCGAGCCCTGCTATGTCTGTGTTGCAATGTCGCTTGTACGAAATCGAGAGCCAAGGTGACTGCATTTTGAAACAACACATAATTAAAAAAATATCTTGACAGTCGATTACTTTCATACGAAATATGAATAACAAACATGTTAGTAATCGGGTGCGTATGTAAAATAAACCGATTAGTGTTTTAAAAGATTGTGGTTGTGGGGTGGTGCGCGGTGCGCGGTGCGAGGCGGGGTAACTGACCGCAGGGTACTTGTCCAGCTCGTGCAGCACGGTGTGGTCGCAGTACTCGAACACTAGGTGCAGCTTGCGCTTGCGCCGGAACACCTCCAGCAGGTTCACCAGGTTTGGGTGTTTCAGATTCTGCCACAAAAACGTTACAAATTACATGATGAAAAATGTCACGTATTCGTAATCATACAAAGCACGTGGCGCGGCGTAGCGACGCGGCTGCCGGCTCTGAATAGCGCTAGGTCCTCGGCTTGTCTATGTCTAGAGCACTTCCCATATATTTATAGCTTTCTCAGTAAAAAAATTGTGCTTCCAACAATTACAAACTCAATAATAAAAAAAAACAACCAAGTATATAGATATAACATTACTTAAATCGAAAATATACGGAAAAAAAGGAAAAATCAAATACTAATTTGGGGGGATAGCCAGCGCTGATCTTTCGCGAAAAACTTTAGGATTATGCGCATCTCAGTTACAGTGGTGGATAACCAAATACTTTCGAGTATACTTACCAGATACTAGATAGTTTTATATCGTAACCAACAAACACGCACAATAAGGATAATACCGAAAAAAATATTGAAAGCCAGAGAAAGGCTTTCGCACAAGGGTGAAATAAGCAGGACCGACATAACAAGAGGCAGTGCCCGGTGTCGAGCGGGATGGAGGCGCTCACCTTGAGCATGCGTATCTCACGCAACGCGATCTTCCGGATGAGCGGGTCGTCGTCGTTCTCGAGGAACTTCTTGACGGCGACGAGGGCGCCGGTTTCGCGGTCGCGACATTTGTACACCAGTCCATACGAGCCCTCGCCCAGCTTGGCCAACTTCTCGTAGCGCTCCATGGCGCGGCTGCTGGCCCGCGACCTGCGCCATACACGTACACATCACAACAACCTACCTACACATTATTATATATTATTTTAAATGATTAGTAGCGACCCAATGACATTCACATCTCGCAGATGTTATGCAGCCGTTACGTAAGGGAAAGCTAAGGTTTGACAAATTCAAGAGGAGAAAGAAAGGAAACTCCTCAGTACCCGGCGGCCGCGACCTCTGCAGACACGAGGGCGCGGTCCACGGAGCCGGACATCTCGTCCGACGCTTCACTGTAATTTCATCCACATGCCTGATAATTTTACAAAGTTTGAAACGAGCCGACAAACATAATCCGCTCGTTCGTATGTTTTACAATACCGACTGACGCCAAAAAGAAAACATTTACGTTTTTGTGTTGTTAAGCTTACTTCAAATGACAGAAGTTAGACAGACTTATCACTTATTTTTTCTTCGGCGACGTTTACAGATAGTTAATTGTTAAAAAATCCCTAGGAATAGAGGAATCCATAGAGGAGTTTGTAATATATACAGGAGAGGCTTAGTCTCGCCCCCTGCACAGGCCCGCAGTCTTTGCCCTATCCAACGGATAGGACAAAGGCTGTCAGATTCAACGGCCATTCTCACTAGAATAAGAAATCTGAACGCTCTGGGGCCTGAAAGGAATTTTAGGTAAAGTTACTGAGCTTGTTGAAGCAGAGTTTCAAGAGCGAACAGAGTCTTCTGAATCAACTCTTTTTTTTTTTTTTTTTTTTTTAATATATTGGAAAAGTTAGCGCTTGACCACGATCTCACCCGGTGAGGTGAAGATGTGGTCAAAAGATGGTACGCGCTAGCTTTGTAGATGCCTATTCACTCTACTCTTGAAGGCCCCCACATCGTATTTGGACGGAAAAACTGACGCCGGCAACTTATTCCAATCCTTAGCAGTACGCACAAGGAACGATGATTCAAACTTTTTCGTTCGAACGCGTGGCACGTCTACTACATAAGGATGGATTCCAGCCGTATGTCTAAACGTCCGATGGTAGAATGGTGATGGTGGAATTATATCGTGTAATTCCTGCGCACACTCCCCAAAATGCAGCCTGTAAAATACCGAGAGACTAGCCACTCTACGCCTGTGCTCAAGACTGATTAGATTTAGGTCTTGGTCACCGAACAACTTTTTGGCTCGCCTCTCCACTGAATCTAGTGCCGCGAGTTGGTACTTTGCTGCGCCTGCCCAGATATGACAGCAGTACTCCACACATGGCCGGATCTGTGCTTTATACAGGGTCAAAAGCTGTCCCGGTGTAAAGTACCGCCGTACCTTTGAAAGGACTATTTACTATTTAATATTATACCTGGTTGTATCACAGCACCAATCACAGCATTCATGTGGTTACTTCATTTAATTGACGAAACGTCAAGACTTAAGTATTAGGTATATTTTACTTTTAACTTTCGACACTACCGAGGAGCAACACCTCAAGTATTCTTACTTATATTATAAATGCGATGAGTTTGTATGTTTGTTAGAAGGAAGGAAGAGGCCAGAACGGCACAATAGATCTCGCTGAAATTTGGCATACATAGTAGTGCCTGGTAGATGTAGAACATAGTTTGAAAGAAACTAAGTTTTTTTATTAATTCCGCGCTGACGGAGTCGCGGGCAAAAGCTAGTATTATATAAATCTAATGACACGAAATAAAGACCAGCATACTTTTATTTATTTGCTATATACACCATTAACTCGCTGTCTATCTAGATATGAGCAGTACAAAGGCGATACAGGTACGCAGATGACATCGTGAGCATATAACGTGACATTACGTACCTCCTCGGCAGCAGCGGCAGGTTGTTGCCGAACAGCCAGAGACGTTTATCACCGAACCATTTCTCCATGCAGGATGCCACGTTGTTCCACAGCTTGGATGTCGCGAGTTCCCGTCGCTCAGCGGTGTCCTTCATTCGTGTCGTCGGAGGCACGGTCCGACCGCATTCCCGCCTAAACCAACCTCGAAACTATGCTTCGGGATTGCGTAAACGATTTGGTGGCAGAGAAGCGCTCCTCGCTAAAGATGCCACTGTAATACGTAGTGCCGAAGTAATATCGATCGTCGGTTTGTTTACACGTTTGTGTCCGCCTGTGCACATGACAACCGTCGCCGTCACCGCCGCCGGGCCTCGCTCTGCAACTAAATACCACTCACTAATCTCCTTTCAGTACATATTGACGAACCATAAAACAATCCAATTGTTCAGCGAACATTTGTTTATCTGAATGATAATACATGTTATTAAATCACATAGGCAGAGGTAAGCATTTGATGAAATAAAACAATTTAGGTAACACATTTAGATTTTGTTATGATATCGATTGGAGATATACAGCAGTTACCAATCGATTATGAATGCCTCCCGTTTGTAATTTGCTGAGACACATTACAAATTCTACCTTGGAGTACCGCAATACACACTTAGTGGATGTAGACTATAAAATTATCTCAATAAGTCGAAAACAATGTTTGTATTAGGGGTTTACTTAGCTCAGGCCTTATTTAGCAATATCCAAGTAACACTTGAGTGAGGTACTTGCAAATTATCTGAAGTAATTCTTCGTCGTCATTTCATAAACTTCAAAAAAGCTTTATTGGTATTATGCTTCACTCAATTTATGAGGTATCTAACGTTCAAGATTTTTTGCTTTCCCTGTTTGTTTTAAATGTTTTTTTATATTATAAGTTAGCAAACGAACAAGCGGCCACCTGAACACGCCGAAAAAGCAAAGCTCGAAAACGCGGAATTGCTTCCACTTCAAGCCTGTCTTCTCTGTGGTTGTGGTATTGCAGCGGGCGAGCCGATCAATTACAATACCACGAACAGTTTGCTGGCGTCTACCACTGTTAAAACACTTTCATTCAAACACCCCAATTTCATATGTAAAGACGTTATAGTATGATCTTTTTTCCAGTGACCTCTATAAATACATACATTTATGCTGGACTTGCTGTAGGACGGATATATTGTGCCTATTTGATTTTTAACACTATAGCGCTAACAGCGCCGGTGTTGGAAAATGGAACTAATAATAGAGATAGGAATGGTGTTTCGATAATTAATACCCACTATTTAAGTCATAACCGTTATACTAACGTATTCAATCAAATATATGTTTTCGATTATACAGTACATGAACAAATAATACAAATTTACTGATTGACACCACCTGTTTCGTCTGCAATTATATTATTGTAGTTTGGTATAATAATACGAAAACCGAAAACGTCGATTAGCGTTTTACCATTATGCCTGGTTTACATTAAGCCAGCTCAGTAAGCCAGTAGCGTTGACCTGGCATGGCTGTTTTGCCGTTTTTGTCTACATTCTGTCAGTCCAGTCTAAGGTGTCGATTCGTATAGACTACTGACATCTAGAAATCAGTGGAAAACACTTTATAGACATACACTACAATTAGTACTACAAGATTGATAAAGTTTATATTGAGTTTAAAAAAAAAACATTTAAAGAGGAAGTTAGTGAATATAGATATTTAGAATGCTAGGTCCAGGATTTTGGTTAAAATAAATTTGATATCTTAGGCTCTCAAGGTGTAAGCATTAAAACGCAGTAAATGACAACAAAAACTAAAAATCATTTTATATCCTGAAGAGTCATTTTTAGTTACCATTTTATGAATATAGTCTTTTTCTAACTGTAGACGCATTTCTACTTCAGGGCTCTATTTTAAATTCCGACCCAGTTTTTACAGAATGTGTTTTATTCAAAAATTGAAAAATGACAAACAAAAACTGTGATAGATAAAAATTATCTCGCACCACCTTTTTTTTCCGATTCGCAGTCCAGATAAAATTTCCCTAAAATATGCAACGCGTGGTTCCTACATAATGGTTCTGTAAGCACTGGCTGGCTTAGGACAGGCCGTCTACATTATGCCAGTTGCGGCAGAATGGCTTAACTGCCCTGAAAAGTCGAACGCCATCCCAGTTTTCGGACTGGCTGGCTTACTGACTTCGGTAGGTGTCTGCATTTATGCCAGCTGATTTCAAGCGCTACTGGCTTACTGAGCTGTAAGTTGGCTTAATGTAAACCAGGCATTACGTCAAAAAAGTATCAAATTTTATCCACGTGGCGCTTCAAATAGGCACAAAATAGCTATCATTCCATCTCGAAGCAGCCTGTCTAGAGTATACAGATGTATGGAGGTCGGCAGATGATTGGTGATGACATGACACGACCGCTCCGCACGCACTCCCCCCACCCCGCTCGCTCGTCCTCGTCCTATTCGTCCTCATCCCATTCTGTCAAATTTCTTCGTACAGTGATCGCGTATGTTTCGTCGTCAGCTATTTGGATCAATGATTTTGTATTTGTTATGATCAGTGACCATACTTCGAATAACAACATCGACGGCTATATACGATCGTGTAAAGACAAGGTTAAAGTGACGGTGGCCAAGTGTTGTTGCGTAAATAATTGAGCAACCGGCGGTCGTATCCACGACGAAATGAACCGCTTTTTCGCAAAATAGTCTAGATAAAGTCTAGAGTGGTGTGTGACAGTGCGGGACCGATGCGTATTTTACGCCCTTGCTTTATTTTATTGCTATTTAGTGATCGAGAGTGACAATCATGGGGTCCACGGGGCTGACTTTGGCAGATTTACCAAACATTTTTATAATGCTAGGTGCTTTAGTTGCTTTGTTCGTGATGCTAGTCATACTTCTTAGGTGAGTTTGATAACAATGTCATATCTATATCTATTTCCTTCTAAAATGTCTAATGGTTACTTTTTTGTAGTCTGCTTTGTACTTCATGTAGAAATTAGAAAGATAATAAGTGTTGTTTACTCAGCTGATTGCTGTCACACTGTGCTGGTTGGATGGCCAGCTTGTGATAAGTGTAGTGCAACATACTATGTGCCTTATCTGTCTCATCATAGTGATAGGACATTTTATTTCCATATAAAATCCACTAGAATAAAATAATGAATGGAATGAGAAATTAATATTATACAGTATACAATTTAATGTTTGTGTTTGAATGGCAAACATTTTAAATGGTCACAATTTCCTACCACACTTCTGTTAAACTTTATCTCTCTATCATTGATATTATATATAAATATAAATAAAATAAGTTTGTTGGTTGCGAAGTCATTTGTTCAGTCAGGCTGCACTCAGTGGAAATAAAATCACTCAACTACTTTGATATTTATGATGTACATCTAAAACTGAGAGTTAGGGGAGTAGTGTTATGTTTATAATTATACATTATAACAATGGTACCCTCATCATTTATTCATCATGTATGAGAGATTTCTCATAACATTTCTATACTTTAAATATTTGTACCAAACATTGACAAGCAAAATTATTTCTGAGATAAACTAGGAGTCTCTATGGTACTAATCAAATTGTTATAGTTAGTAGTGATCTAGTTTTGTGACCTCAGCAAAGTGTAAAGCTGAGCCTCTAACAAAGAAAGAATATACAGGGAATCAACAATTACAGAGTATGAAGACTTTTATGCAGTTAAACATAGTAAGTAATATGTTGGTGGCGTCGAACAAAATAGCCAAGCGGCCAACAAGTAGAGAGCAAACAAATGCTACACATAATATATTGAAATATTTAACTACAAGCCATGAAAATTGTTCAGTTCAAGTAGCTTATTTGTCATGTTCATCATCAGCTCACTATAAATCCCCACTGAGGGGCTCGGAGCCTACCCCAAGTTAGGGGTGACTAGGCCATAGTCAACCACGCTGGATAAGTGCGGGTTGGTTATTTGTCATGTTGAAACATTCCAAAGCCAACATTAGATACAAACTCAGTGTTTTTTTTTTAACAAATGAACTCTAAAAATAGAATTACTTAAAACTGGTACAAATCTATATATATATACTAGCTGTCGGTCGCGACTCCGTCCGCGCGGAATTAAAAAAAAAAAAAAAAAAAAAAAACTGTAAATCTAAACCATTCTCGAATCTCCACGAACACACACAAAAAATTTCATCAAAATTGGTCCAGTCGTTTAGGAGGAGTTCAGTCACATACACACGCACACAAGAAATATATATATTAAGATAAAAGAAAGTCGTGTTAGTTACACTATTTATAACTCAAGAACGGCTGAATCGATTTGACTGAAAATTGGTGGGTAGGTAGCTTAGAACCAGGAAACGGACATAGGATAATTTTTACTCCGTTTTCTATTTTTATTCCGCGCGGACGGAGTCGCGGGTAAAAGCTAGTTAATAATAAAACAAGTCTGAATATTAATTAAAATACAAATGTCTTTTTTTCCTTATTTTATCCTAAATGTTGTCACTTTACTATTATTATCTGTATCTATAACATACTTACTGTTGTTTCTAGAACTTTGGTGAATTAAATTACTAAAAAAAAGTTTGTAAAAAATATATTTTTTTCACATGTTAATTGTAAAATTTATGATTTTTTTTTCATATGTTAATTGTAAAATTTTACTTCCCATAGATGAGGTAAGTCTTGTTTTAGAATTCATAACTGTATTTAGTATAATATTGTAAGTTGTGTGCATATTATAATTGATAATACAACATTTTAACAACAACACAAGTCAAGGCACAATATTAAAAGCTATTTTTCAAATTTTTTGCACTCTTATTTATGTATGACATTGACCTTTACCAGAGTGTCAATGTTAATCAAAGTGTGTCATTCTATAGGTGTATCTAAAGTAGAGACATAAAATACCTCTTTCTGAGAGGTGGGAACTGAGTTTATTAATGAAAGCAGTTTGACATAAGGTAGCCGCTCTGCCCTGTTTGTGTTATTTTGATGTACTAAAGTTACAAAACTTAATGAAGTCAAGTAGAAGAAAATTTAATTTTTGTACATTGTGAGGACGTTTACAACTTTTACGATGACTCAGGCTGCCTGAGGGCCTATGTCCGAGTAATTGATGCGTCCTGCCCCCCCCCCCCCCCGCACCCGTCGTAACTTCCCGCTGGCCTTTCTCGTCCCGCCAGTCTAGACGCACTAATTGCCCCTTATGTTGAAATGTCTTTTGTCATTCAATCTATTATTTTAACAGACTTAATTATACTCCGTAGAGCGCCAGTGGCTCAGGGGTTAAGCTCTTGACTTGTTATCTGCAGGTCCAGGGTTCGAAACCCCCCATGTACCAATGTTTTTTTCGACTTTCGCTTTACATAATATGTACATTTATCCGACGTTGTGAAAGTTTAGGAAAACATCATCATCATACAATGTGTAAAGTCAACTATCAGAAGGATAGGCTCCGAGCCCCTCAGTGGTGACGTATAGTGAGCTGATGATGATGAATTATACTCCTATTTTAAACATATAAAGTTAAAATTACTCCCTACATCTGTGAAAAAACTCTAAGTTGAGACATTTTCAGTTTATGAGTTTTACAGTCCACCGCAACTTGGATAGCTGAAAATAAAAAGGACAAATGAAGATTTTCTCATCGGTGACAAGTTTGCTGCACGCCGCACCGCAATAACTATGTATTCTAAGAAATGAAAATCTTCTAACTCGATTTATTATCCGGAAGAAATATGTTAGGCGCAATTGCATCACCGGAAGTAACTAATTACCCGTAAGCCTAATTTATTTTGTTACTTAACGAATGGACCGGGACGTCCGCATGCAATACAGCAGCCGGGCATCGAGTGTGCAGCGAGTATGCAACGACTAAACAAATGCAATGTGCGTGAAGCGTGTCAATTATTTTATTATAATTTCCATACGATCAGAGCTTATTTGACTTTAGTTTAAGTTCATTTGTACACTACAACGTTCACGGTAAGAATGTATGCGGTTGCAAATTTACGTCTGGCTTAGCCCTAGGTGCAGAGGAACTTAGTTACAACATTCTAAACTAAAGCCCCTCCAGACAATGAGCAGAGTTGTTTTAGTTTATTTTATTTCCAATGTTTATTTATAAAAGAAATAACAAAAGCATAACGGACTGAATAAACATGGCCGTTGCAGCCAATTAGCAAAGACAAAGGCGTGCCGGGACAGCGGCACGCCGACTATTGCATACAGTTTCAGAAGTGAGGCGGTGCGACGAAGCAGAAAGGATATACCTTGGTGGTTTTAATTTCACACGTGCGAGAATTATTGTTTATTTACTTAATACAAACTTATTCTCACTGTAGCAATAATGATGTAGATAGTCCAGTTCCTTCAGAGAATTTAAACAATTGGTATATTGCTAGGTATGAGAACCTCGCGTGCCGAAAGCTCAGCTCGCGAATGTTTGACAAGGCGAAAGAAGGACAGCGTATTGATGTCGTAAGATCACACGGCACCGGATTACATTTAGATGCATGCATTGTATTTTATACCAAGGCGAAATCTTATAAATTATAAAACAAACAGAGCCGTTGGGAATCCTTACTTTTTCGTTCGATGTGTCACGAAGCGATTCCTTATAGTAGTTCAAAAGTGTATGAAACTGACACGTGACAGTCACGTGACCAATCGAATGTTATTAATAATAATCCTTACTAATATTATAAATGCGAAAGTAACTCTGTCTGTCTGTCTGTCTGTCTGTCTGTCTCGCTTTCACGCAAAAACTACTGAACCGATTTAAATGAAATTTTGTACACAGATAGTCTAGAGCCTGAGGATGGACATAGGCTACATTTTAACGCAAAAAGGGGTTGTAAGGGGTTGAAAGTGGGGGTGAAAGTTTGTATGGAATTATCGTCATTTTTACAGATAGAAGGTTGAAACTTATTTTCAAGGCTAATTTGATAAAGATAAATATGAAATTAAATTTTTGGAAAAATTTTACCCCCAAGGGTGCTAAATAACAATAGGGGATGAAATTTTGTTTGGCAATATATTCGGTTTTGGTGAATGTTTTGTTTAATATGCTTTGCTGTAACCCTTACCAATATTTAGTCTAGAGCCTGAGGAAAGACGTAGGCTAAATTTAAATGCGAAAAAGGGGTTTGAAGGGGTTGAAAGTGGGGGTGAAAGTTTGTATGGAATTATCGTCATTTTTATAGGTAGAAGGTTGAAACTTATTTTCTAGGCCGCTAATTTGATAAAGATAAATGTGAAATTAATTTTTTGTAAAATTTTACCCCCAAGGGTGCTAAATAACAATAGGGGATGAAATTTTGTTTGGCAATATGTGAGGTTTTGTTGAATGTTTTCTTTAATATGTTTTGCTATTACCCTTACCAATATTTAGTCTAGAGCCTGAGGAAGGACATAGAGCACATTTTAACGCGAAAAAGGGTTTGCAAGGGGTTGAACGTGGCGTGGGCGTAAGTTTGTATGGAATTATCGTCATTTTTACAGTTGGAAGCTTGAAACTTATTTTTTTGAGGTTGCTAATTCTATATAAATAATTGTAAAAAAAATTTTTGTAAAAAATTTATGCCCAAGGGTGCTAAATAACAATAGGGGATGAAATTTTGTTAGGCAATATGTAAGGTTTTGGTGAATGTTTTGATGTTACCCTTATCAATATTTAGTCTAGAGCCTGAGGAAAGACAAAGCCTACTTTTTAACGCGAAAAAAGGGTTATAAGAGGCTGAAAGTGGGGGTGGAAATTTGTATGGAAGTATCGTCATTTTTACAGTTAGAAGCTTTAAACTTATTTTTTAGGCTGCTGATTTGATATAAATAAATATGACATTTTAAATTTGTAAAACTTTTACCCTCAAGGTTGCATTATAACAAAACGGAATAGGGGATGAATGTTTGTATGGGAAGATGTTTATGTGAATATTTTGTAAGTTTCATATTTTTTGGCATTTTTTATAAGTTTAAGTAAAAACCACAACAACAACATAATTCACGACCCGTAACCCAGAGGGGTAGGCAGAGACCCAGGACCTACATTTGGCGCGGTCCGGGCATACCTCTTTCTATGTTCTTCTACATACATCAAAGCATAGTACGTTGATTAAATAAAATAATTAGCCCAAAAAAATGCTACCCAAAATAGTATTTCACGCGGACGAAGTCGCGGGCACAGCTAGTAATAATAATAATGTTTATTTAATTCAGACTACAAAGATCCATATTATTATACTAGAGTTAGTAAAGGCTTAATAAGTAATGTTAGTAACAAAAATAAAGAGAAAAAATAAATAAAACAAAATAAAATAAACTATAGACTATTCGTGACCGGGATATGGTTGTTACTCAGTGATACAAGAATACGCTAGTCTACATGTATATTTATCCAGCGAGCCAGCATCACTGAGTCCCACCTATCCAACAAAGCATTCAGGATAACGTTATGGCTGTCACGCATTCGGCGCAGTAAGGAGGCGCAGCGCTTTCGCATGATGGCATCGAACCCATCTGTACGAGCCTCCGCGAACATGCCGGAGGCGCTGCAGTAGCGTGGCAGCCCCATTAACACCCTGAACGCGTTGTTATACTGAACCCGCAGATCGCTGTATGCCCTCCGCGTATAGTCAACCCACAGACCGCAGGCATAGAAAGATTGACAGTATGCCTTAAAAAGAGTCAACTTAACATGTTTGGTACATTTGGCAAATCTGCGGGCCAACATATTGCAGCGAACAGACAGCGATCTACGTTCTTTTTCAATATCTAGATTATCTTTCATATCCTCAGTGATCCAGTGACCCAAATACTTAAATTTGTCCACCTTTTTTAATTGAGTTCCACAGAGCAAAATGTTTGGCACGTTAGTGTAGCGTTTACGATCCGGACAGAAAATCATAAATTCGCTTTTCACTGCATTATATTTGAGTCCATGTGACACCGCATAGGATTCACAGATCTTAATAAGCTGTTTCAAGGCCCCTATCGATGGGCTCAGCAGTACCATATCATCGGCGTAACTAATATTATTAAGACAAACTCCGTCAATATGACAACCGATTCCCGTACTGCTAAGCTCATCGATCAATTTGTTCATGTACAGATTGAAGAGCGTGGGTGAGGTCAAACCGCCCTGCCGCACTCCACACTCCAATCTATACCCTTCCGAGAATGCACCTGCCCATCTAACTTTATTATTTTGATTATTGTACCAAAACTTAAAAAGTAGTGTTACATCATCTGTCAGATTTGTTTCGGTTCTCATTTTATTCCAAAGAACATCATAAGCTACAAGATCAAACGCCTTCGACAAGTCAAGATAACAGGCATATACTGGCGTTTTCCGTGCAGTATAGTATTGGACAGTCTGCTTGAGGCACATGATGGCACTCTCAGTAGACAGACCTGGCCTGAAACCGAACTGCGCGTCGTTGAGCGAGAAGGTACCATCCATGCGCTGGCCAAGCAGACTGTCCAACACCTTTGCAATAACTGTGGCAAGTGATATTGGCCTGTAATTGGACAAATCGGATGCATCGCCAGTTTTGTTTTTTATGATGGGTACAACAACAGTACGCATAAGTTTCTCTGGTAGGTATGAATGACCCACACATAAGTTAAAAAACAATGACAAACATTCCGGCAGTTGCACGCCAGCATGCTGCAAATGTTCAATGCTGAGACTATCAAAACCAGGTGATTGTCCTTTCTACATACTTTTGAAGTTATGGAATCGCTTCAAAGCGAATGCACTTTGCCTGATGGGGAATGTCAAAGATAACAAAAGCATCATGGGTAGAACACACTGACTGAATAAACATGGACGAACGTTGGCTTTTCTTTTCTGAAGTTAGTATCGGGTGCAGTGGTCGAATATGTTTTGTGCAGTAAAAAAGGTGTGTGCTGTTATTTGCAGGAACATGGAAGTGATCGGCATAGTGGGCGAGGGCGGCGAGGCGCGCGGGCGGGCGTGGGCGCGCAGCATGCCGCCCCCGCGCGTGCTCATGCAGCGCGTGCACATACCCTTCACCTTCAAGCTGGTCGAGAACCTGCCCGTCTCTTACTCGGGTAAGTACCTAATTCCTACACAACTACTAACTTCTCACTACTGTACCGTATGTGGTCATCTTCAAGTCTAGTCCGACTTGCGGGTCTCCGATATCTCCGGTGGAACACTGGTGCCCCACTTAACTCTGCTTATGCGCTACCCACTTGAGCATAAACTCTCTTTTCAGTGCTACGGCATCATGCAGCGGTCTTCCCGATAAAACCTCCATAGTTCCTTACTTACAACCTTACATTAAAACAATATGGTTTGGAGTACAAATGATTAAGTACACATTTTTTATTACTTTTAGTACTGAAACTCTATTTGGTTACATTAAAACCCAATCTTTGTACTCGTTTTGTATTCCCCGCTGCCGCAGCCCGCGCCGCCCCTTGTCTATGATCTAGCAAATGTATGTAAACATAGAGATTTCTCGCAATCCGGTGTTGTAGAGGATGTAGGCAGTGCTTTACAATTACATTTATTATGTTTTGATAAAAATGAATAAAGTCGTCAGTGTCAGATAACATTTGTATTAGTCTATAATTTGTATAATTTGTATAATTTGTATATTAGTCTATGTAAAAAAATATACTTTGTAACCTTGACTAGTTACCGTCAACGTTTACCGACGACGACGTCAGTGTGCAGGAGGAAAGTGTTGGTGACCTCATGATTTATAATGATCCCTCATGAGAAGAGCAAGGTGAGGCGGCGAGAGGTACTGGCTGGTCCCCGAGGACGGCCGGTAGAGCACAGCTGCGCTAGGTTGCAACACACCGCATTAATTCGGCGCACGCACTGCATGAACTTGAAACAGCTCACGTCGCTCGCTCGCTCATTTGAATACCAAAAGAATTGTTAATCATCATTAAAGATTACGATGAAGGTTAAATGTATCTCAGTGTTACTTTGTTCATTAGCTCGCTGTTTGTTTTGAAACACACCATTTGCCTGTTGCTGTATAACTTACGATATAATATTAAAAATAGAAAACAAACGTTTTTGTAAACAGGTGCAGTTGTCCCCGCCGCGGTATCGCTACTTCGCCACAGTCATCAATAAACATGAGATAGCATCGCTTGACATTTATGTACGCGACACAAAAATGTGAAACAAAACCTACGTCCAATGTAGTTACAATCGGATATAGCGCACAGCAACCGCCTACAGTATAAAATTATCACTTAACGCGGTCTGGGTGGTAAAAGTCAATAAACCACCCATCTTTAAAATAAGCGTAATTATTTTTGTAGTTACAGTTATGGTTAGTATAACGGCGCGGCTTTGCCTGCAGCCTCCAGCCTTCAGCCTACAGGAAGAAAGGCACAAGAAACGTCTGAATGAGCACTGAAGTCTGAACTAACTAACTAACAGAACTATATATATATATATATGTGTGTGTGTGCCTTTTGACAGAAAATTTCGAAATATCCGAATATTTTTGGCATAGTAACGTTTGCATAGAAACCAGTTTGCGGGTGTTTTGAGCAGGCGCGAGGTTAGCGTCGCCGAGCCGAGTTGATACCGTTACCTTTCGGCGAGCGTTTGACCCACAAAGTGGGCACAGCGATGCCTTCACCTACTGCTCTACTCACCGATCCGTGTCGTCAAACATCATAACACATTTGATCCAAATATATTTTATATTGATTTAATGTTCATGGAACGTAATGTTTGATAACGTTGCAGGCGTGGAGTGTGTGGTGTCGTCTCGCGTGCGCTACTGGCGTGCGAGCTGGTGGGGCGCGCCCGTGCGCGACCTGCACCTCGCGCTGTGGGCCGCACTGCCCGACATCCTCGCCTGCGACCACCTCAGCTTCGAAAAGTGAGTGCCCGTCGCGCCACCCTGCCCCTGCCGTAATCGGTCATTACGTATTTTAAATGTCTTATCCGCAAGAAGAGTTTCTGTAAGAGCGCAGATTCCCAGTTGGTTGCTCTCGTACGCCCATCATTGAGTCACGCTCACGCCACGTCCTCGGCGTGACTTTTCACCGCGAGTCACAGGAATATCACTGGTGGACGAGGCTTTTACACATGACGCAGGGGTCATTGTTTAGTGCGATAATGTTAGACCATACGACGAGTCATTTAGATTCTGTTACCTGTGACAACAATATTCCGAATTAGCCGCAGAGCACAACACATTGCACCATCAATGTTACTAACAGTTAGGTTCTGAGTACCAGGTGACGGCGTGCGTCTGCGCATCTCACTCAATGTTCACGTTTGAAGTCTGAATTTACATACATAACATAACGGGAAAAACATATTTTGTATATTTTGAGATGATTTTCAGATGTCGTCATCTTCATTAACTTAAGCGGTCGTTGATTACGTTTTAATTAACGATTTAAACAATGGCTAGACAGATGTTATGTTATATGCAAATAGTCTGTTCACCAATCTGTGGTGTACTTAGTACGTTCCGCTGATACCCAGTAGCGCTGCCATCGGTCGCGCGCGACTAGTCGCGAGAAATAAAGGTGTTAGTAATGGTATAGGTCTTAATGGCCCGGAATAATGGAAAAAAATAATTTGTATTATTTAACCCATATCTAAAATAAATACGCAAAATATTTAAATATAAATTACTCGTCCCATATCGTTAAAAGATTTAATTTATTAATTTTGATAGTCTAGAGGCGTAACTTCCTTTTAGCGCCGACTGCAAACTGCTAATATGTTTATATCCTGCTAAATCACCAAGGTTTTCTAATAATTAAAGCCGTAGTTTTTGCATTATAAGTTTGCAAATAAAACAAATTTAATATTTATTTAAACTAACGCGACGATCCAAATTTGTTCATCAAATATTGTGCTATATAAATTCGCGCGACCTCGAGCCTCAGACAATTATACACTGAGTGTGACGTCATTTAGTTTTGTATACAGAAAATAGCAAACGAACAATCGTCTCAACCTCATAAATTTCTTATTATTTAAATGACATAATAATTTAATCTCTAAACCAATGTAATGAGGCATATTTTCCGTTGTTCCTAAGTTTGAGTGTTTAATATGAGAAATGGGATAACGACAATATGTCGTTAATTCCAGATTCGGTCCGCACGAGGAGCGGCGCGTGCGGCTGGCCACGGAGAAGCCGCCCGCGCTGGGTGCTCCGCCCCGCTCCCGCTACCCCCTGGTGGTGGTGCTGGCGCGCGACTTGCGCGACACGCACCGTCTGCGCCCCGACGACACGGTACCCGCTCCCCCCACAGCAATCCACAAACTTCTTCGTAGAGCGGGGTACATGTTCTTGTGTTGCCCGCAGGTGGCGCTCGTGAGCGTGGTGCACATCCGCGACGAGCAGTGCGCGCTGCCCAGCGGCGTCATCGCGCAGTACCTCAAGCAGGCCAACGGCCACCTCTCCTGCCTCAAGGTACGCCCCGCCCCACACCCAAAACCCCGCCCCCGTCCCCGCCGCTGCTCATACTGAATGTGCGTCGTGTTGCGCAGCAACTGTACGTGTCGGGCGAGGTGGGCCCTGTGGGCGCGCTGGACGCCGTGGACGCGCTGGACGCGGTGGACGCGATGGACGCGGGCGAGTGCGCGCTGTGCTGCGTGTGCGCGTCCGCCCCGCTGTCGCGCGCGCTGCTGCCGTGCCGACACGCCTGCCTGTGCGCGCGCTGCCTGCGTGAGTGTCTGCGCCGACACGAGGACACGAGCCAGGTCACACTTCACCACTCCACTAAACGTGCACTCGTACGGTTTTCAGCGAAGCTGGAGAAGTGCCCCATCTGCCGCAGCGACATCACCAGCTACTTCTGTCTGCGCAACGAGGAGGAGCCGCACGCGGACCGCAAGCCGCGCCTCGCGCTCAACCGCCGCCTGCTCGACCTCTTCCACTACCACTAGCCGGACCTTGTTGTGGTGTGTGTGAGGTGCGGCACAAAGACATTAGTGTACGTTGTTGTGAGGAGCAGTCCGCGGGCCCCGCAGCGCCCTGCGCGGGCCAAATTATTTGTGATATTTTTTTGCCGACCGACCGACTGGTTATTTATTCGATTGTGCAATAAAATCCGCAGTCACCACTGACACTTACCGATCACTGGACTTTCCTTGAGGTCCTCCAGCCCCGCCCCGAGCCCCGCCCCGAGCCCCGCCCCCGGCCCCGTGTTATGTATGAACAAAATGAGCTATTCTGTGATTTAACACATTCATATCATAGTTAGCTCAAAAAACCTTGTGGTGAATAAATACTTTAGAAACCACTAAAATGATGTTAACATTCTTATCTCCAATGTAAAATTTTGTCGCCGACCGAATAAGTTAAACTGAATTTGTGTTCAATCAAACACAAACAACTGGACTAATTGTAATTTAACTAGATTTAATACTTTGTTAATAATTAGCAAGTAAGTTGTAATTTTGTACAGCCGCGTGTAGTCTTCCAACTTAGCTTAGAGTCCTAAAGTAACGTAACCTAGATCTCATTGTCACCTACTTTATAAATATATGCAGCTAATTATATAAATGTGTATCATTGACATCGACAACGACAACGTTCTTCAACTTAAATAACCTTTATTGAAACGTTACAAGATAAACAAAACATAAGTTATTTTATAATGCAACATATTATCTCAACTAAATGGCACTCGTAGTGCTAAGTGTGTGCGGCGGAGTCCTCGTCGGCCTCCCTCTGGCGCTGAGCGTACAGCTGCGAGCTCTTGACGGCGGAGTAGAGCGCGAACAGCAGGTGCAGCGCCTGCAGCAGCGCCCGCAGACCTCGCCCCGGCACCGGCACGTCCAGCACCGCGCACGTCAGCGCCGCGTACTGCGCCAGCGAGCACTGCAGCCCCGCCCCCGGCACGCCCACACCCGCCCCCGCCCCCGCCCCCAGCACCGCCTCCACGCTCGCCGGCCACTCCTCCATCAGGCTGTCGATGTCCGGCATTTTACTGAAAATGTACATTAAAAATATGATACATTTTCATCCAATGACATTTTGAGAGATTGTACAAGTTTGACAAAGACTTATGTTAAGTAATCACCGACGTGTTGAGTGAACAATTAAACATTCTGCCAAGGAGGTGGCATACTGGCCACTAACACCTTTGCCTTTTTAGGTATAGACGAAAAAATAGAAAAATATAGACGAAAAAAAAGGCTCGCGCGGCGTATTTTGACAACGAGATGTAGTAGCTATTAGAGAATTATGAAATCATAATAATATATATACGAATGTGAACTGTGATCCTGAACGACTCAACAGATCTTGATGTAATTTGGCACAGATGTAGAACATAGTCTGGAAGAACACATAGACTCATTAATTTTTTTTTAATTCTGCGAGGACGGAATCGTGAGCGACAGCTAGTATTTAATATAAACAAAACAAATGTATTCTGGTTGCCGCGCTACTCTTATCAATTTACACACGGCACCCGAGAGCATCCGCAACACCGGAGGCCAAATGTAGGTATGTCGCTCGCATTTATGAAAAATTAAAAATACTAGGGATACTGGTAGAGAATATGGGTGAGTGTGACCGACCAGGTGTAGAGGAGCGCGGGCGGCGGCCGGCCGGCGTGCAGCTCGCCCACGTCCCGGATCCAGCGCTCGATGGCGGCCGGGTTGCGCTCCGCCTCGCTGATCTTCCTCGTCAGCTGCAACACACACCTCTGTACCCTCGCCACCTCCTTATACACTATCACAACAATCTTACTTATATTATAAATACCTACAAAAGAATAGATAGGTGTTTGTTGTTAAGTATCTCCAGAACATCTAAAGGATCTAGCGAAAATTCGGCATAGATGTAGAAAGTAGTCTGAAAGAACACGTGTGCCACTAATTATGTTCTTTAAATTCGGAGCGGACGAAGTCGCCGGCGACGGCCTGTACCTAAAGCTAAAACTCGCCCGACAGCGGAACGCCGTAAAATGAGCAGTCGCAACATACTTGCAAGATACACAAAGGCGGGGGTTTTATAAATAATAGTATTTTCCTCCCGAGTAGTTAGAAACTTCATAATTTTTCCGTTCTACTCGTATTCATCGTTACTCAAGACAAGATCGAGCTCGAGACGAGAACTTTAGTGCGTGTTATAGTTACAGTAGTCTTGCCGCCGGCGGAGCGAGCGAGCGCGCGCAGGCGCAGCTGCAGCAGCGCCGGCTCACTCTGCGCGGCCGCCGGCTCGTCCAGCAGCGCCGCGCCTGCGCACGTAAAACTCACATTTTCATGTTTCATTAAAGATCGCATATATTTGATTTCTTTTAATTACTCATTGCCCCTGATTTATTGACTTAAAATATCTGCTAAGAAATATCAAAAAACTAATATTCACAGTATCCGAACTCGTGTGTATTTCATATCAAAAATCATTGTTTTAAATGAAAAACTTGAATGTGATGTAAATCGCACAGACCTAGGTTGTCAATGTGCTCGAGCAGGCGGTCCGAGAGCGGAGGCGCAGACGGCGTACCGAGTGGCGCGGCGGGCGGAGTGCTTAGCTTTAGCAGGGCATCACAGTCGCCCACGGCGGGCGCGCACTCCGGCACGAACGCGCGCAGCCTCCCCTCTAGCTCGATCTTCTGCGGAGTGTACCTGCAAACCAACACTAGCTAATGTATAAAAATATTATGTATTCCGCTGCCGTTCCGACAGCTTGGATACAACTTTTTGACGTGCAAACCATCTTAAGAATAAAAAACTATTTACAGTGAAAGTGCTCGCAATGTTGCACGAATGGGCCAGCTCGCCCGGTGCAATACCACGACCAAACAGAAGACAGCAAGCAGCCTGAAGTGGAAACAATTTCGCGTTTCCCCTGAATAGTTTGCGTGCCGGAGGCCTAATTTTAGTCCCCTTCCCACCGGTAATTTATAAGGATAGGGAAGAGGATTTGGCGTAGAAGAGGAAAATATCGTCTTTCTGTCTGTCGATTAAAAGTGGGCAACGGAACTGCATTTGCGAATGTCTATGGGCAGCGGACGCTTCGCAATTTAGGCGTATTCATGTGGTCGCTTGCTCTTTTGTCACATTTCGCTATAAAGTTTAGACATAAACTTTGCGAGTTCCGACCACGTAAAGTCACCACTCGCCATGAGCGACAATTTAGTTTGTGATGAGCCACGTCGTGCACCGCGGCGCCGCGCCTGTTACATCAATTCGCATGCTATTGGCTCACTTCATTATGTACTGGAACAGGTTCTCCATGTCGGGGGGCACCTTAAGGTCCTGAAAATTCTTGGGGTCGTAGGCGCCCTCCACGGGCAGCGCGCGCCCCGGCATATCGCGCACCGCCACATCCTCGCCGCTATCAGAATCTAAAACAAACACCGTAAGGTTTAACCTGTAATATCAAATGAATTGGCGTTATGTAGTAGATAGGAACACTTTATTACACGGTGAAAAGGCGATGTCCCTAGCCTTCTTTTCTTTTATATATTTTTTTTATTGTTGGTGCGGCGACTCTTCTACTGCGTACGTGCCCGCGATTGTGGCCCCAAGCTACTCACTTGACGTTTGCTACCATCAAACAAAAATGTTTTGTGTAGGTTTATACTTAACTATTTAACATTTTGTTATCAGCACAAAAATAAATCTACAACGACGTAGACACTGAGTGCGATGAATAGATAGAAGATTAACCAGAGTGTGAGGTGTCGCGGCGGCGCTGCGGGCCGGGGCGCGGCCGATCGCCGCCGCCTGCCTCGCGCTTTTCGGGTGTCTTCGCTCTCCTTTGCGGCGACTAAATACACAACAGAAAGTTATAGATATAAATAATAAAATGAGACAGGTATTTTCCGAAAACAAAATTTAAATTTTTTGCACTGACATATTACTTTTATTATAATTGTGTGAAATGTATTGTATTGTTGACAATATGTTGGCAGTTTCGTGTAACTAAAAAGAAATGAAGCGAAAGCAGTTGCGTTTCCTGAAATAAAGATTGACCTGATGCAAGAGCGACATCGCGCGTAGACAGAAAGCTATTTCCAACCGCCAAACCTCGCCCCGCCACACGAGGTCCGCGGAACCGGGGGCCAACATAAGCCATTAGACTTTCTTTTCAACATTTTATGTGGGAAATGTATATTTTTATTATATATAAACATTAATTATTAATTCATTATAATGTGATTAAACTTTTACTCTCTCAGACTCACTCCGTATGGTCAAATAATGGCAAAAATCGTCATTGGTACGGAACTGGGATGCCTTTCGACTACAACACGTTACAACTAACCCAATAACTTTGCTAACAAAAGGTGCTTTCAACTTTGATTGTATGTATGTGTATGTATTAATACATCCATTTGATCTCTTTGACAAAACAGAGACTACGATACAAGACTACTAAGGCAGTTGAAGCCACTTTTAATGTGGCTTGCTCCATAAAAACGTAATCTGTAATATTTGCCCTTGGTCGTTTGTCACAGACGTAAATACTATTTTGATGACGCTAAGCGCTGACCTGGTGGTGCGGCAGCCGGGCGGGTATGTCACCGGCGCCGGGCTCGCTGTCGCTGTCGCTGTCCGAGTGGAAGTCGTGCCTTGCAGTGTGGCGCGCCGGCGGCTGGAACCTGCTCATGGCGGCCCGTACGGCGCCCTCCTCGGAGCTCCCGGAGCTGTCTACTTCCTGCCCCTCCACCACTACGCTCTCGTCGAACATGACCGCATCCTCGCCGTAAATTACGTTCGCTTTCTCGCCGCCGGGCTGCGTCTGACAATGTTTGTCATTCGTTGCCATGACGACCTCAAGGGCAGGACAAGACCGCCCGGCGGCGGCGCGCTGACTTGCACTCCCCGACCTTTTGACTTCAGCTGGGATGATTCCCGATTCCTGGCACAGCGTGGCACAGCCGGGGCCCACGTGTGTCCGCGATGCCTTCGTAAACATATCGTCGAGTGAAAGGTCGTTGACCCATTTTGATTGTTTAACGACCGCCGTCTAAAATAATCGAGCGCGAGTTTAAGTCTCGCCGTGTCTTCAGATCTATTTCAGGATAGGTGTTTACGTTTCCTGAAAAATGGGACGCAGGAAGTCGCGCTTTCCGCCTTCAACTATGGAGCGCAATGAAATTATGTGTCTCGACACTTTTTTATGGATTGTAGCAAGTTGCAGTAATTCATAGAATTATTATTTAAAATAATTTATCCCTGATTATGTAGGGGCTTTTTAACTTTAGTAACGAAGAAAAAGTTGAAAGAATGAATTTTGTTGTATCACTTTTATTATGGATTTTGGACCACATAAACATCATAAAAACAGTTATAATTATAAGAACTTAGTGGTAAATAAAAGACAATTATTTATTTTATAAAAATTACTTTAATAACTAAAACAACATGCCTGACAATCGTTCACGATATATTACATAGATATAAAAAAGAAATTATAATTATGTCAAAAAAAATCTAATAACTACAGAAATAATACAAAACTATCAATTTATCATCACTCAATTATGTTATCAAAGATATTTTACTGCAACAGAAGATGTACAACAGTTACACAACAATTTAATTAAACCAATATTTAACATTTTATTAGGATATTTTATGGACGATAGAAAAATATAAATCGATACATCATGTTGAAATATGATTATCAAAAATAATTTTATGAATATTATAATCTTTCTACAGTAAAGTATCGGAAAATAATAATTTTTTCAAATGTAATGCGCATAATACAACGGTAAACAAAAATGTCATAAGATTTTTCCTTTATTCTAATGCAAAGCTTTGTCACCATGATTACAACGAGCAACATATTCATTTCCATTTTAACGAGAAACTATTAGTATACCGTATGTTATCTCTTGCTCACAATGTCATCTGATGACGTATCATAAAAATTAGTTGATGTTAGTTTATAATATCCTAATAAAGAATATAAAATAAGTTGTTACAATTTATATACAAGACATTCATTTTAATATAATTAGATTACAGCAAATTATGAAACTATCGATAGTTTCCGAGGCGGTGCATCAACTGTTTATATATCATTTTACATATTATCACAATAACAGTCTTTAAAATTAAAGTATGTTGGCACATTATATCCTGATATAGTTGACGTGTTCCTGTTATGAGGAGATAGTGAAGGTCGGTTTGCCGGCACAGCTTGCGGACTGAGGTGGTTTCGGTAGCGTCATGCTACTTTATGCCACTTTGTTTAAGAGTTCGTCGCAGATCGCCGTCAACTCCTCGTTGGCCTTAATTTTTTGTGCCAAAGTCTCCTTTAGTGAAGAAATATCCATCTCCTTCCTCTTTATCATGGCCCCATATTTTAAAACTTCGGCTTCGTGTGTCCTGTTCAACTTCTCAAACTCGTCGTTTTTATTGTTTAAATTGGACGTTGCGTGCTGCTTTAACAGTTCGTAGTTATTCTGTATCTTTATTACACTCTCGTCGAACTCCTTGATCGATCGTTTATATTTTTCTTCGTTGTCTTTGCAATTCATAATTATTTGTTTATTCTTCTCATACTTACTGTGCAGATCATTAAATGACATCGTCATGCTCGCCAAGTGGGCATTCTGTTCGTTCCTTTCATTTATTAGTTTCAGACGTTCTTCCGCATGCGCCTTCTTGTCCTGCTCGATTTCTGCCGTTAAACTCGCAATAGTCCTCTCGTATTCTTCGACTACAACCGCCATACCCTTGTTCATTTTGGTTTTCTCCACTAGACATTTGTTTAAATCGTCTACTTTGCGGAGTCTCTGTTCGCTTTCAGTTTCTAACATTTTAACTTGCGATTCTAATGTACGCAATCTTTCCGATAATTCTTTGCTCTCCGACCTTAGGCCGTCAACGTTTATTTCTTTTTCAGCTAATAGCTCTCTTAACTGTGTCAAGACTTGATCAGTTTCATTCGTTCGTCCGCGTACATCAACCATTGACATCTCGAGGTTTAACGCCGAGTTATCGCCACTTAACGAAAGGAGACGGTCTATAACAGCTATTGCTGGCGACGTAAACGTATGTGATCGCCGATTTGCTCTCGGTGGAGTGCAGGATTTGTTTCTTGGCGAAAACACAGAATTAACAGCAGGATTCACCACCATCATTGGTTTTGAAAGTAAAACAGTAGCATCTTCAAAATTGGCTTCTAAAGTGCTTTCTGTAGTTTCGTTAACGTTCCTATAAAAATCGATATTTGATAAGGCTTTTGTAATCTTCTTTGGCGTACTTTGGCCTTTTTGGATTTTATGAACGGATGCTGCGTCTGTGGACATTCGTTTTGCGAAGAGTGGATCAAATTTTAAAAACAAGCTCTCTCTGCCACTATCGGCAACAACATTGCTTTTATTCTGATTCAGGAGAAACTGAAAAGCCTCAGCATCGATAAACATTTCTCCTTTGTAGGCATTGTTGTTAATCTTTTGAGTCGGTATATCGGAAAAATCTATCATGTCTTCGTGATCTGATTTTTTATCAACATCATTAAATTCTTCGGTTTCGAAGAAAGATGCTTCTACAGTGTCATCGTCTTCAGTGTTGACTTCATGGACTGTCGTTTCTGAAGCTTTTGATGATGTGCTTACATCAGAAGAGTCAAGTTCGTTTTTATCTACACATAATTTGCGATCTACGTCTTGAGTGTAGCCTTCACATTTTTGAGAAAGATGAGTCAAATTACTAGACGGTACTTTGAAAATGTACTTAGAATCATCTTCTGCATCTGGTGTTGATGATGTAGCTATCGCTCCTTTCAGTCTTGAAATAAACCCGTCTGACATTTCTGGCAAATTGAATACATTTTTAGGATCACTACTTTTAACTGATGATATATTATTTTTATCTATTATACTGTCGTTTTCTTTTTTATGTGATGAAATATTTGCAGCAAATCGTTCTTGGCCTACAACATCGTGTTTGTTTAAAGCAGACTTGGAATCAGTCTTTTCAGTCTGACAAACAACTTCCTCTATAGATTCAACGAAAGTATCTTGGTCTGGTAGATTAAAAGGATTGTCGGGTGTAACATATGTTTTATTTATGTAATCTAATGAATTAGTTACATTTAAACAATTTTCTAATAGCAATTCCTCGTTCTTTACGGGATTTAAAATATCTGACACATTCACTGTTTTATTTTCTTCTGGTAAAACTATATCTTTAGCGTAAAGAATGTTTATTTCTTTGTTGTTGAAACAGTCGCGCTGGTTAAGCACTTCCGATTCTGAAGTTTCATTTATATCTACATTTTCCTTATCAGCTACTGAATTCAATATTGTTTCAATTTGAGTATTTTGGTCTTTTTGTACATCCTCGTACATTTTGTTACTTTCACCATTTATTGTAGTGTTCTTCAATACATTGTTTTGAACAAGTTTTTTAGCATCATGCATACTTGCATTTTCAAAATTTGTTTCTTTTTTTGGGTCCATATTAAAGGTTGTGTCCATAGCACAGTTATTTGGCTCATTCAAATAGGTATTATCAAAATTAGTTAATTTATCTGATAATTCATTGATATTACTTTCAATTAGCACAGTTTCATCTCCTATATCCATTGTTTTATTAATTTTTTCATTATTCAAAAAATTATTTGATTCTTTGTCGTTTTCTTTGAAATCATACATCATTGAAATTGTACTGTTTGTTACATGCACTTGATGATCATTGATTGCACCAACTTTACATGAATTCTGAGCTTCTATGGCGTTCTTTTCATTTTTTGTAATGTTTAAACTGCTACAATTATTCAGAGAAGCATGTTCACTTGTTGAATGATAAGGATTCATTGACAAGTCATCATTTTCAGACATACTTGTCCTAGAATGTTCATTATTGAATTCCCCCAATTCTAGTTGTTCAGTTTTAGTTTCTTTATCACAAACACACTTTGAGGGAAGTTTATAATCTTTTTTAATTGATTCAATCTGCATATTAGTTATTTCATTTTGATCATCATTTGTTTCTGTCTGGGTGTCAATTGAGTCAATAATTTGGCTTTTCGCACAATCTTCTTGTGTAGACATAGCCACATTATCAGATGGCTTTGAATTAGCGGTTTCCTGTTTATTATCTTGATCTAGCTTTTTTTCATACTCTATTTGAACATTTTTACAATAACTTTCTTGAGTCATTACTGACTCACTATAATCAACACACATGGCAGTTTGATTCAAATCTTGTTCTATAGTACACATCTTAGGTTCATCTGCGTCTTTTATAGTATTGGGAATCTCCATAAAGTCAACATTACTATCATCAGGTAAAGGAACTTCACTAGGATGAATTTTTTCATTGTAATCATTATTTGAATCACATATTGTCACAGTATCTTCACATAAAGTAATATTAGTAGGGTTTATGTACTCTTCTGCACTCAAATCATTTTTCTTCACACTCTGAATACGTTCGTTACTTGATGCAGGCATTTCATTTGTGTTGTCATTATTCTCTAATGCTTTTTCAGATGTAGAATGACTTTCATCTACAATATTTGTTTTTGATTCTACCTGATCATTTATGATGTGATTCAAAAAAAGGATTTGATTTGAATGTATTGCAGTAGATTCACAATTTACTTCACATGGCTTTTGTACCACAAAGGATTTGTTTCCTTCACAATCTGTTAATAAATCTTCAATGTTATCTATCACTTGTTTAGTATTTTCATGAATTAATTTATTCTTAGTTATCTCACAAGCATTATCTTTACTTTCAGACAACATGCTGTTGAAGGATTCTGCATTAAGTGTCATTTCGCAGTCAACAAACTCACCATCTGACTCTAGAGCAGAAACTTCATTTTGTAAAGAAGTGAGTTGTGCATTGATAATATTTCCACTTTGAGATATAGAAGCATTATTTGACATACTCATGTATTCTTCTGTAATGTTTTTAGTCTCACTTTGGTCCATTTTTAATGTTTTTGTAACATTTTTTGAAGTTTTAGAATAACACAGGGATTGAGATGGAAATAACTTGTGAACAGGAATTTTTTCATCCTTGAAAAATATAGTTGTCTCATCCTTCCACTGCAAGTCTTTCTCCAGGTCATCATTGAACACAATGCTCTCTTTTAAAGGACTGCTTTTTCGAGACTCGCTTGATGCTTTTTTGTTATTTGAAATAGGAGTTGATACCACAACTGTTTGACACCTAACATTTTCATTGTCTTTTAAAATTGAGTCATTGGGATTCAGATATTCTTGATTCATATTTATAAATGTAGTCTCAGCAGGGGGAATGGGACTTTGTGAGGAACGAAACATATTGAGTACACTCTTCAAACCCCTCATTATAGGGGAGCTTCCATCATGTTTGGGTATTTCCTTTGTGGGTGTTGTTGCTTCCGGTGTATGTGTCACAGAAGATGATGTACTTGGCAAGGATATATTTTCATCATTATCATTAGCTCCTCCTAGAGTTACATTGTTGTTGTCAGAACCAGGCTGTATGGTGCGCAACACTGACAAATTCCTATCATCAATTACTGTGTCACTTGTTTGAACTTGTAATGGAAGTGATTTTAAACAATTTACTGCTTCAGACATGGTGATTGTAGAATTTAAAGAACGGGTTAAATTATTATTTTCGCAGGCCACAGCAGTGTTTGTGCTACTTTCATTATCATTAAGACTTTTAGACATAGGAGAAGCGGCAGGAGTTATTGAATACCTCAGCTTCATGTTCAATTCAGACACATCCAATTCCTCATATCCCTTTTCCATGCAGGGAGTCCGGGGCAGCACATTGCTGTGATGGGAACTGTTTTCTTTGTTGTCGAAATCGCTATCTATATCATCAATATCCATGGGCTCCACTTGAGCCATTTTGCCAAATTCAATCAATTTATAACTTTTAACTTTCCTGTTTTGTATACAGCTAATACTGAACTACAATCCTTCCGTCGCCACTTGCTGTAAATGTCAGTCGATTCAACTCACTTAGCACACATTCACTTTATTATTTAAAGTATTTGATACACAGAGTTTCACTTGGATTTCTAACACATATCTATAAACGAATGCAATGTCATTAAAACAAAAATGTCAGAACATGAATTTCAGTCAAAATCTATTTATAACTTCGTTGTGGCGCAAACATCTCAACGTGGAAGTTTATATAACTCGCTCCCGAAGGAACAAGGGAATCTTGCCAAAAAACTGTTACGACCACACACAAATACGCCGCTCAATCTACCGAGACCGTTTTGCCGTTTGAAATGCAGTAACTTTTTAAAAATTTAAACGTCAATTTTAAACTTGCCACACTTTGCCATGATTTAATATTTTTATAGACGAAGTGTACTACTAATAATTAAAATTGATTTTTAATATGTACATACAAAAATATAAATCGTTGTAATAAGCAATAAAACAAGAAAAAAACTAAATTTTCGTAGATAGTTAAGAAGTTTAATCTGTACCAGAATGGCATTTTCACAGCTATTAGAATAGTAATTTGTTTGGTGTGGTAGCGATGATCCAGAAAGTGTAGATTTCCTGTAATTACGATCATTTAAGTATCAAACTGCTATTTTCTTAAATTCCCTGTTATTTATTTTTAAAAAATCCAATTCATTGGCACACTGTCAACACAACTGACATTACACCCTTACCACGTGTTGATCACGTGCAGACGGCTGACACCTCAGATGAAGAATTATATAGATATGGCATGCGCGTTCACCCGTAAGGGACAGATAGAGAGTACTATAGACTATACCTATATATATGTAAAAGGATTGGGGTTACCAGTTATTTGTTTTGTCCCGAAAATGAATAATTACGATATAATTTAATATAGACCAATTTATATATTCCCAATTAAATTGTAATTAATAAACGTAATAAATATAAAAAACAATGCGTAATTTTTGTTTATGTGACTAAGATTACATAAACAGATTTTTTTAGTAATACTTAGTCAGGTCATAAATTCTGTTACATGTTTAATATAAAATAATTGAAACAAGTTTATTCATTATGTGACCATTTATATACCAAAATGAACTTAACAAAACATAGATTCTTATGACACTAAAGTTTATTCAAAATGACATCCGTGATTTTGAATACAGGCCTTCAATCTGCTCGGCCAGTCGTCTATCACAGCACGAACGAGGTCCATGTCAATATCGGCGGCTGCCTTAATCAAGGATGTCTTGAGTGACTCCAAAAAAAGAATTTCCCGATATTTTTTTCCCGCGTACTGCTTCAACAAAGCGCGGCATCTCTTCAGTCTTAGGTCCATTAGACGAGCATTCAAACGATGTCCTATTTTTCTTCGATATGCACGAAGCCCTAAGTCTTCATAAAAAGCTACAAAAAACATACCAATATTATAGTCATATAATTTTAAATTACTCTGTATATCATTACAGTGAACACTACATGTAAAACTACTTAATATTAAACTATTTTGATTGTAATTTCTAAGAAACAAAATTTACATGGGACAAATTAAAAAGCATACTCTTTAAAATCAACGGGATAAGAAAGTATCAAATATTTAAAAACACAGCATATACCAGAATTAAAAACTCCTTTTGATATCTGTTGAAAATAGTATAAAAAATGTGAATTGTTTCATTTATATACATTATACATACTATAATTTATTTCCCCTAAATTCAGGGTAATTTTTACAACAAGATGGTGGTATTATTTTTACGGGTAATAACCAACCAATTTGAAAAGAAGTTTAATGTGGCCGCTTGTTTCCCAGATCTACAGTATATTATTTGACACAAATGACATCTGCGTTTGGGCGCATAATGTTCGAAAAATACTATTTTATTTTAGCTGATTTTACCCGTATTTTAACATATTAGTTATTACAAAGACTGTAAAGAACAACTAGTTTGTATTTTCTTCCTTATTTTGTATGAATACATGTGAATAAGTGCGTAGTTTCAGTACTTACGAGTGAAAGGTTATGTTTTTCTCTTTTCGCTCACTACGGCTTTTACAACCGACGATACAGCAGTATACCATGTTTTATAAACTTTACCTTACTAAAACTGTAATATCAAAATATTTTTGCACAATTACAGCCACTAAGTACTCACAATTTTCGAAAAATAGCACGAATGTCAAACTTTGTTAGGGACAACCTAGGTTGTTACCCGTTGGTACCCAAATTGGTTGGTTATTACCCGTAAAAATAATACCACCATCTTGTTGTAAAAATTACCCTGAATTTAGGGGAAATAAATTATAGTATGTATAATGTATATAAATGAAACAATTCACATTTTTTATACTATTTTCAACAGATATCAAAAGGAGTTTTTAATTCTGGTATATGCTGTGTTTTTAAATATTTGATACTTTCTTATCCCGTTGATTTTAAAGAGTATGCTTTTTAATTTGTCCCATGTAAATTTTGTTTCTTAGAAATTACAATCAAAATAGTTTAATATTAAGTAGTTTTACATGTAGTGTTCACTGTAATGATATACAGAGTAATTTAAAATTATATGACTATAATATTGGTATGTTTTTTGTAGCTTTTTATGAAGACTTAGGGCTTCGTGCATATCGAAGAAAAATAGGACATCGTTTGAATGCTCGTCTAATGGACCTAAGACTGAAGAGATGCCGCGCTTTGTTGAAGCAGTACGCGGGAAAAAAATATCGGGAAATTCTTTTTTTGGAGTCACTCAAGACATCCTTGATTAAGGCAGCCGCCGATATTGACATGGACCTCGTTCGTGCTGTGATAGACGACTGGCCGAGCAGATTGAAGGCCTGTATTCAAAATCACGGATGTCATTTTGAATAAACTTTAGTGTCATAAGAATCTATGTTTTGTTAAGTTCATTTTGGTATATAAATGGTCACATAATGAATAAACTTGTTTCAATTATTTTATATTAAACATGTAACAGAATTTATGACCTGACTAAGTATTACTAAAAAAATCTGTTTATGTAATCTTAGTCACATAAACAAAAATTACGCATTGTTTTTTATATTTATTACGTTTATTAATTACAATTTAATTGGGAATATATAAATTGGTCTATATTAAATTATATCGTAATTATTCATTTTCGGGACAAAACAAATAACTGGTAACCCCAATCCTTTTACATATATATAGGTATAGTCTATAGTACTCTCTATCTGTCCCTTACGGGTGAACGCGCATGCCATATCTATATAATTCTTCATCTGAGGCTGACACCATGACACTGACAGTCAACCATCAGGGGATATTGACAGATTCACCTGACACAATACAATTCAAATATTTCTATTCTATGAATGAATTTGTAAGGTGTTTCATAGTGAAATGTACACTAAAAGTACAAATTAGTTATAGGTTATAGGTTTCAAGTGATTTAATATTATCAGGGTAAAAATAAAGAGTTGTTTGTTAGTTTTTACATGGTATAAATACATAATTAGTTTCAATGCACTTCAGAAGTAATACATACTGTAATTCAAATTCACATATCGCTTTACTTCACGGTTAAGCTACTTTGTAATAAATCATTTGAATACAAAATATGACATGAATTCACTATACATTATTAAATATTTGGATTTGGACAACGTTTTTAGGTTCAGGATGAATAATGGAAAGTGAACGTGCTGTTACAGTGAAAGTGCTATTTTTTGCTCAATCAAAAGAGTTGGCCGGCACTCGAGAGGCTATTATTCATTTGCCACAGAGGATCAGTTACAAGGAACTTCTCAATATCATCACTGAGACATACAATCTGCAGTCATTGAAGAATAATATACTTTTAGCTAAAAATGAGGAAGTCTGTGAGCAAAGTATAGATGTGGAAATAAAACAGGAAGATATAATTGCAGTTATACCACCATTGAGTGGGGGCTAAATTGTCATCATATAGTTAGAGTTATAGACATGGATCACCTAAAATTAACAGAAGACAAGTTATCGGTGGAGTCCATCAGTGAGCTGGTGGGGGACAGCAGCTGTGGTGCCATCTCTGTCTTCATCGGCACAACCAGAGACAACTTTGAAGGTAAAAAGGTAAGTTTATTGCATTAACTTCATAGTCATTTATTTGTTAATAATGATTGGAATAGTTAATTAAAATTTGTATATGTGTGCATTGTAGGTGGTGAAGTTGGAGTATGAAGCATACGAGGCCATGGCTTTGAAGGCTTTTAAAGATATTTGCAATGAAATCAGAAGCAAGTGGCCCGCAGTACATGGCATTGCTATTTACCATAGGTATTTGTTTTAAAAATATACCTTTGTATATTTATGAAGTCAATAATTAAGATAAATTTAAGTCTTTGTAAATGGTCTGTTTGAGTAAAGTGCAAACAACTCTATACACTTAAAGGATTTACACTAACACTTCTACTCTTGTGATAACACACAAGTGTAATTACCTACACTTAGCCTCAACAGATATTGCATATATACAATTCCATGTTACAACATTAAACAATATTAGATACATTTTTCTGATAATTATCAGATGAGATTTTCTTAAGTTAAAGTAGTAGTTATTTTTAACTTGTGACTCAATATCATGAGATTGTCAGCATTGCTAGCAACAAATGTTGCTTGAAATTAGACATTCAATATGTTTGCAATGTTACATCACTTTATTTGTTCAGCTTTATCAGTCAAATGAATGTTAATGAGGGTACAAATGTTATCTGTATTCTACTTATTGCTTGAGATATTTTTACTTATTGAAAAGTAATTTACATTCCTATTTAAACTATAAATATATATAAATAAATTAGTTTCTTCAGAAAACAGAATACAAAAGTGCTTAAAAATCTCTTTTATGAAAAGTTCTTATAGAAGCATTCGGATTGCAAATAAAAGTTTGACAACTGAGGGCTACAAAGTTCATTTGCCTTTGGACATTGACCAATTGTAAAAAAGAAGAGGACAGACCAAGAGTCTGTAGATGTTCTCCTGTTAGATGTTTCTTATATTATAAATATAAAAGTTCATTTGCCTATTTTGCAAAACTCTGACAATGTATATCTATAAAAAACGGCAAAACATTAACTAGATTTTTGAAATAGAGGATGTGTGTAATTATAGCGCAGGCGCACGACACAAAGCGCACAGAGCGTGACCGGCGACCTCGCCGCCTTGTTTCGTAATCGCACTTAATTTGGCCATATTTTAACCTCATTATGTACGAAGAAGTAAATAGAACTAATTACTAAGTTTATGCTCGCTAATCATTAATACAATAATGCAGTGTACGTGTGCGTGTGCGCAGGCTGGGCGCGGTGGCGTGCCGGGAGGCGTCGCTGGTGGTGGCGGTGAGCAGCGCACACCGCGGGCCCGCGCTGGCCGCCGCCGCGCACTGTGTAGACCGGCTCAAGGCGAGCGCGCCGGTGTGGAAGCGCGAGCACTACGCCGGCGACCACGCGCCCCTCTGGAAGGAGAACCCCGAATGTGCGTGGGCCCACACCCACACCCGCAGTGACCCGACCACTACTGCTGCACCTAAATCATTTCAAAAGTCTTAACTCGGGAGTAAACTTATAAGCTTTCCTATCTTGACATACATATTGAAAGTTTGTTTTGTTGGAAATTGACCATTTAAGATAAGAACTTAATTACAATTTATTAGTATTCAAAGTAGGTAGATGTTAAGTAATTCTAAAGCATAATATGCGGTTGTCGAGACACACCGAGCCTGGCTCGTGGTGAATGCTACAATATGTGCTATTATTTAAGAAGACTATTGTATACAATGGTGTTAGTCGTTATTTGGAGAAACACTTTTATTTTTTTGTTTTAATTTAGAATCGCTTGCCTTGTTACGAAGTACATGTTATTTTTTAAATAAATATATTTCATTGTTGATAAATAAGTGTTTGTTTTTATTGAATTGTTTGTCCTTGAACCGGACGCTCTTCCCATTGACAACCGTAACATCCTTGCAGGTTCACCGCCACCTCCACCTCACAGATCACCATGTCCATCTCCTCCTCACTCACCAGACGACACGACCGACAGAAACTTGGTTCAGATCAACGTGTCCAACGAGGAGCTGCAGCAACGCATACAGAACTTTATAGAGCGGAAGCGGGCGCAGGTGGACTTGAGCAACATCGTCGACTTCATCCCCGGCCACTGCGAGAGCGAGACGCAGGACGCCGACACGTGCGCCAGAGTGCGCACACAGTTCGTTAAGCGATCCGACTCCAAGGGACACTTGAAAAGTAAGTAGTTGCGACGTTAATTTGGATGGTAAATAATGAATAATTAATGTACAAGACCGAGGCAATAATAGAGTTTTTGAGTTCGTACAGTCATTCTATGAATCCGACAGTAAAAGTATTTGAAATGTTTGTCCAGTACGCAAAGTGCACAACGAGTGGGGCCCGCAGCTGTCGCGTGGGGCGGGCGGGACGGGGCGTGAGGCGGGCGGGGCGGGGCGCGAGGAGGGCGGGGCGTTGCCGGGGGGCGTGGCGGAGCGGCTGCGAGCGGCCGAGGAGTTCCTGAGCGTGGCGCCGGTGGGGCGGGACGTGTACCGCAGACTCAAGCAGGTGGAGGACCGCATCGCGGAGCTGCAGGCCATCTCGCCGGAGTACGCCCACTTCTGGGTGCGTCCGCTGAATACGTTTTATTGCTCAATTCGGCATTTTATTTATACAATAAAGCTAAGATCATTTAAGGGCTTCATTCGAAAAAAAGTTTGAAACAAATTTTTGGTGTTTACAAAAATGTGTTTATTGCGATGTCGTTTGACAGAAATTGAAGAGTGAGCCCGCGGAGGCGAGCCCGGAGGCGGCGGAGTGCGCCTTCTCCGCGGACGACATCGCGCGCAAGATCGAGCAGCTGGAGCGCCAGGCCGCCGCCGCCTCCCCCACCTCCCTCACATCCCCCACCTGACACAAGACACACCTTTATTTATGAATTTTAAATAAAACAACGTTTACTTAAAACTTCTATATTTATTTAATATTTACATCATTTCATCGTTGATTTAAATAACTTAGTTCGGCACAACGTGAGCCGGCCGATGTAGAGGCAGTGCGCCGTGCGGCAGTGCGGCAGTGCGGCAGTGCGGTAAACTTTACTCACTAACAATGCCGGCGTCGTTTGATGAAATGAATAAAGGTTTCACAAAACAAAATATTTCAAAACCAATAAATATCATGTCAACATCACAAAATTCTTACTTTTAGAGTAAACCTGAATGTTACGTTTTTACTGAATACGTTCAAACTAATATGAAATAAGATATTATTGTAACTGTACGTCGTTCATAAATAAAACGTATATCGATGTTCTACATCGCTGCTAATGGAATTTAAAATTTAAAATTCTTTGTACAAATTAAATGAATAGTAACTAATTAAAAACAAGTTGCGACAAACAACATCAAGTTTTAACACATTTGTACAAAGCACCGCAAATGTACTGCGAGAGATCGCATCTCGCTCGTGACACGGTGTGTCAGTTACGTGACATGTGTGACACCCGGCGGGGGGTGTCGGGGGGTCAGTGGTTGGGGGGTGCGGGGGGCGCGGCGGGCGGGCGGCGCAGCAGCACGACGAGGGCGAGGGCGGCGGCGAGCGCGGCGATGAGGTAGACGTCCCAGCTGGTCTGCAGACTGGACTCCGCCGACAGCAGCAGCCAGGCCAGCGGACTCTCCATCACCGTCTGCACACGACACAGTCAGACAACAATGTGAGGTGGAGAGAGCGCGGTGTAGATGATGAGATGTGAGCTGTGGAGTGCGGGTTACATGTGCGATGTGGTCGATGGCGGCGGCGGCGTGCAGTCGGGCGAGGGCGAGGGCGGCGGGCAGGCGGGCGTCGGGCGAGCTGTCGGCGGCCAGGTCGTAGCAGCGCTTGGCGAGGTGCGGGTCTCGCGCCAGGCCCAGCCCGCGCTCGTGCATGTAGCCCAGGTTGAAGGTCGCCTGCGCGCTGTGCAGCTGCTCCGACGCTATCCTGCAACACGCGAGCGCGACATGAGGCGGGGGCGGGGGCGGAGGCAGGCGGGGGCGGAGGCGGGCGAGGGCGGGGGCGCGCACCTGTAGTGGTAGGCGGCGGCCTCGAGGTCGAGCGGCGTGCCGAGGCCGTAGTAGTGGTAGTCGCCGAGCTTGAGACGGGCGCCGGCGCAGCCCTGCGCGGCCGCTCGCCCCCACAGCTGCAGCGCGCGCCGGTACCGCTGCTCGCCCGGGAACAGCGCCGACTCGCCTGCGACACGACACGACACCGGTCAGTGATGCGCTGTGACACGGCGCAGTGACACGCGGTGAGATGGCGGCGCGCGGGGACAGTCACCGATGTCCAGGATGAAGGCGGCGTTGCTCTGGGCGACCTCGAGGCCGCGCTCGGCCAGCGCGAGGTACTGCGTGAGGGCTGCGGGCGAGTTCCGCGCGCGCCACGCCCCGTGCGCAGACATCAGGCGGGCGCTCCACGCGCCGCGCTCGCACACGTTCTTCAGCAGCTGCACACGACACGCATCGAGTTACCATCGCACTGCACGTGCACGACGTGTACAGTACAGGAGGAGTACCGCTACCTCTACGGCGGTGGTGCAGGAGCGCAGCACGCCGAGGCCCTGCGCGTGCATCTGCGCGAGGTGGTAGAGCGCCAGCACGTGGCCCGACTGCGAGGCCAGCGAGAAGTACTTGTTGGCCTGCTTGAAGTCGCGCCGCACGCCGATGCCGCCTGCAACATGCGTCACCACACAATTGTATCCTTTCGCACCTCCGAACACTTCACGGAAGACAGGACCGACTGACGCATCGATCGCCCATTACAATATCCCGACTCACCGAAGTACATGAAGCCGAGGTGGAGCTGGCCCTCCACCCAGCCCTGGTTGGCCGCCATGGTGAAGTACTTGAGCGCGGCGGTGGTGTCCCGCGGCACCCCGCGCCCCTGGGGAGCACGCCGCGGCGGTCAGCATCGCTTACAATGGTATATAACAAGAGTGTGATGCTGCGAGTGAGACGCGCGCTACCTGCAGGTACATGAGACCGAGCCCGCTCTGTCCCACGGGGTTGTTGAGCTCGGCGGCCTTGCGGAAGTAGCGCAGCGCCGTCTCGTTGTCAGCCTTCACGCCGTCGCCCCCCTCCAGGTAGATCTGTTCGCATCGACCAATATGTAAAAACAATTCACTGTAAGTTATAAGCAGTGTGAGGATCCAGTGGTACCTTTCCTAGGAAGGCGTTGGCGACGGCGTTGCCGGCGTTGGCGGCCTGCTGGAAGTAGTGCTGCGCCTTGCGCACGTCCAGCGTCACGCCGCGCCCGCCCTGGAAGTGCAGCTGCCCGAGACCCACCTGCAGAGATATATGTTTGCGAATTATATGTTGTAAAATAGAAGTATAAGAAAAAATGTCACGGCAGAGATTTAGTTAAGCGACCTGCGCCTGCACGTCACCCTTGTCGGCCAGCAGCTGGTAGTACTCGATGAGGTCGGTGTCGAGCGCGCCGCCGCCGCCCTCCGCCTCGTCCAGCAGCCGCGCGCGCTGCACCGCCGGCCCTCCGCTCAGCGACACCTTGCCCGCCACTGGCACACTCGCACGGTCAACAATGTCACATCTACACTCTCTACATACAAGTGGTTGTGCGCGTACCTTTGGCGGCGACCTTCATGTACAGCTGCATGGCCTTGGGGCAGGAGGCGGGCACGGTGACGGCGGCCCAGTGCCGGTAGGCCAGCGCCATCTGCGCGAAGTCGCTGCCGCCCAGCGCGCCCAGCGTGTAGTGCAGCAGCGCGCGCGCCTGCGACACGCCCACGCCCAGCCCCGTCGCGTACAGGAACCCCACGCCCTGCAAACCACGCATATTCTATTACTTGGCTTTTCATTTATTTACCCAATGATATTTAAGTCATCATCGGAAGACAAAAAGGTCTAATAGACCATTAACAATAAGCAGTCCTCTATTTCGATGTTCAAAGACTATATTCATTTATTTACTTACAGCATGAGCATCTGCGTTCCCTTCATTTGCCAGTTCCTCGAAAATTTCCTTTCCCTTGTCGATGTCGAGGTCAAGCCCCTCGCCGAATATGTAAGACCACGCGAGCTGGACCTTAGCGGGGGCGTAACCGCGCTCCGCCGCGCGCTGCACTTGCTGCACCGCACCGCGCACGTCCGCAGACCGCCGCTCTAACTTCTGCATAGCGGCATCAAACAGCTCCTTGGCTGCAATGTATATTACAAATTGGACTAAACAGAAATTTAATTAGTTGATATGATACTGCCACCAACAATGTGTTAATGTGTGTAAATAATAAAATAAAACAATATAACCTTCTTTCAGTTCTGGAGTTAACTCTGGCTCTTTTTCCACAGACAAATCTTGTATAGTAGAGAAGATGTCATCATATCCTGTCTCTCCTTTCTGTACAATAAACAAATTAAAATAAGAATCAAATTTGATATTGATTTAATAATTACAATTACTTTTTATAAAATTGTAATATAATTTAATTAAGTTGATGTTTGCAACATTACTATTTAATTATTTAACTAAAATTAATGCATACATTATATATCATCTTCAAATTTATAAAAATGACATTACCTGATATTCAGTGTCCTGGTCCTTACTGCTCCTTGTGCCGGTGTCCAACATGGGTCCTGTTTGTGTCAGAAAGGGATGTTTTTTTATAACTTTCAGGACATATTTCATTTCATCCAACTTTTCATCAGAGTTTTTTGTAGGAATCTTAAGAAGTTCTGTTAATCATAAAGATGTTTTCTAAAATGTTATGACATCAATAACAATTCATATAAAATCTTATACTGTCTCTTGAAGATTTGACAATATATCAAAAATGTATCATTATCATAGATGATTCATCAAAAATTTACAGGTTCATATTTTATATCTATGATTAAGAAGTTTATTTTTACATTACTTGCATTGTTCACATTTCTAATGACCTTATTTTGTAAATATTGTTAAAAATGATTTTACCTTTTAAAGTGTCCGCTATTTCTTCATCTTTCTCAACTTTGTCTTTCATCGCATCCGCAGCGTTTTGCAGATAAACCAAGTCCTGCCTAAGCCTAGTAAGATACTCCATAGTCGCTTTGGCTTTTGCTTCACTGTCCTCAGGAGGGTCGTCATCTTCTGCCATTTTCTCTTTGTTCTTACGTTTCTCTGGGCCGAAAAGCTCAGCAGCCGAGAGACTAATACATAAGTAAATTAAAAAAAGATGTAAGCGACTCATGGTTCCGTAATAATTGGCTTTTGTTTCAAAATAAATAATTTTACGTGTCTATGTATAATGGGATCATTGATTAAAACAACATAGTTTTAAACCACACAGTCTCCGCACAGACTTTTTTGTATCCAATAATGTACACTAATTGCAGTCGCTAAACATTTCGTTTTAATTTGAATATTACGATTATTTAAACCGCAAATGAAATATCAATCTACTCTCTTCTCGAATAAACAGACCAAAACATCAAAAACACACGTCAGTTTGTAAAACTGTCAAATCGTTATCTGAAATTATTCGTTTAGAAATACTATGTTTGTCGGAGGACGTCATTAAAATTGAATTGATTTTCAAACATAATCAATCTTCTCAAATCTTTAATGAAGCAGCTCACTGACTTTATAAATAATTACTCGAATATTCAAAGAGATTACTAAAACAATTGTTTTTAGAAATAAATTTCTATCTTTTTTCATTACGTCTATGTTTCTAAATATATATTCTGTTCAATTTTGTAAAAATTGGATAAGTGACATTGACATAAGCTTAGACATTTGTTTTTGTTTCTGATTTAAAGTTATGATACAGATAGTTTTTAATATCTTAAATGTTAAGTTACTGTGGTGAAAGTGTCGTGTATTAAGTAAATTCATATCGAACTTTTAAAAATGTATCGTGTATCGATTACAAATAAAATGCCTCGTGCATTCTACAAGACCCACAGGACATTGACGTCCAACAACATTAGGAATTCTTTTATTGAATACTTTTGTAAAAACCACGGGCATAAGTTTATAAAGTCTAGTTCTGTGGTGCCATTATGTGACCCCACAGTACCCTTTGTTAACGCCGGAATGAATCAGGTAATAAAGAAATATTTTTTTTCTAATTAAGTTTTGCTGCACTGTATTAGTTAAAATTAATATTTCTCTGAGCAATGTAGTGTAATAAATGATATCATGCACTTTTCTCACAATTTCAGTTCAAAGGAGTATTCCTGGGTGTGGTAGAGCCTCCATGCGCAAGGGCAGTCAACTCACAGAAGTGTGTGAGAGTTGGGGGCAAGCACAATGACCTGGAGTTGGTGGGGATGGATGGCCATCATCACACTTTCTTTGAGATGTTGGGGAACTGGTCCTTTGGCGACTATTATAAGGTAAATAAGACAAACATTTTTTTTTTTTCACAAAACAATGATGGCCTTATCTTAGTAAGTTGCTTCAAAAACCAAATTATATATTTCAATAATTTTCCCAACATGATGCATTGCATAATCATTTATTTTCCTTTTTAAAAGTTAAGGTAGTTGTTATATAAAACCTCATTAGGTACACTATTTAAATGTACTAGTTAATAGCTTTTGCCTGGGACTTCATTTGTGAGAAATTAAAAAATAAACTTAAATAACCTAATTTTTTAATTTTTTCTCTTATAAGAACCTTCCTCTGATAATAACAAATACAACTAAAAAATCAAACTTGTGATGTGTAATGCCATGACCAAGGGAAATAGGGATTAATTTTTATATATTTTTAGAGAATTATTAGTCAAGATCCTTTCGAGCGTATTGCGCGCTAAAGTTCCCAAAACCAAGTGACAGATAGCTGTAGTGAGGCGACGTCAGCGTTTATATTTGACATGTCTAGTGCTGCGCCGATACACCGGCACAGTGTTGATTTTTGTCTCTAACAGTTCGGCCATCCTGCATTTCCTTCGTCCTCGAAGGAGTATTGATCCTTGCTGCATCGTTTTACACGCTGTCCCAAGCGCCATGAAGAGCCAGAACACCTCCAAGAAAAAGGACCTAAAAGCAAATCAGCCCCGTAGGCAGAAAATATAGCCCCGTAGGCAAACCATACGCCCGGAGGCTAAACATACGCCCGGAGGCTAAACATACGCCCGGAGGCAACATATACGCCCGGAGGCTAAACATACGCCCGGAGGCAACATATACGCCCGGAGGCTAAACATACGCCCGGAGGCAACATATACGCCCGGAGGCTAAACATACGCCCGGAGGCAACATATACGCCCGGAGGCTAAACATACGCCCGGAGGCAACATATACGCCCGGAGGCTAAACATACGCCCGGAGGCAACATATACGCCCGGAGGCTAAACATACGCCCGGAGGCAACATATACGCCCGGAGGCTAAACATACGCCCGGAGGCAACATATACGCCCGGAGGCTAAACATACGCCCCATAGGCAAAACATACGCCCGGAGGCAACATATACGCCCTGAGGCTAAACATACGCCCCATAGGCAATCTTTGATTTTCTTTTATCAATTATGTGTCTGAAATAAAAGTTTTCATTATTATTATTTTTATTACCATGTCAAATACCTGGCATTCCGTGCACCCTGTACTCCATGACATCTATACCCATCAAGACTCTCTACAGGTTCGCGGCCTCGGCCTGCTCGCGACAGGCACTTCACGAGCGTACTACTCGCGACGGGTGCTCCACAAGCGCCGTTGCTCGCGACAGGCGCTCCACAAGCGCCACTGCTAACGACAGGCACTTTACAAGCGCACTGCTCACCACACGCGTTTCACTGGTGCGCTGATTGTAAACAGGCACCGCTCAGGCGCGCTGATTGTAGACAGGCACCGCTCAGGCGCGCTGATTGTAGACAGGCACCGCTCAGGCGCGCTGATTGTAGACAGGCACCGCTCAGGCGCGCTGATTGTAGACAGGCACCGCTCAGGCGCGCTGATTGTAGACAGGCACCGCTCAGGCGCGCTGATTGTAGACAGGCACCGCTCAGGTGCGCTGATTGTAGACAGGCACCGCTCAGGCGCGCTGATTGTAGACAGGCACCGCTCAGGCGCGCTGATCGTAAACAGGCACCGCTCAGGCGCGCTCATCTCGACACGCGCTTCAATGGCGCGCTGCTCGCGACACGCGCTTCAATGGCGCGCTGCTCGCGACACGCGCTTCAATGGCGCGCTGCTCGCGACACGCGCTTCAATGGCGCGCTGCTCTCGACACGCGCTTCAATGTCGCGCTGCTCTCCACACGCGCTTCAATCGCGCGCTGCTCGCGACACGCGCTTCAATCGCGCGCTGCTCGCGACACGCGCTTCAATGGCGCGCTGCTCGCGACACGCGCTTCAATCGCGCGCTGCTCTCGACACGCGCTTCAATCGCGCGCTGCTCGCGACACGCGCTTCAATGGCGCGCTGCTCGCGACACGTGCTTCAATCGCGCGCTGCTCTCGACACGCGCTTCAATCGCGCGCTGCTCGCGACACGCGCTTCAATGGCGCGCTGCTCGCGACACGCGCTTCAATGGCGCGCTGCTCTCGACACGCGCTTCAATCGCGCGCTGCTCTCCACACGCGCTTCAATCGCGCGCTGCTCGCGACACGCGCTTCGATCGCGCGCTGCTCGCGACACGCGCTTCAATCGCGCGCTGCTCGCGATATGCGCAGGTTCGGACCCTTAGGCGGTAACTCGATTTACACGATTTCTCTTGTCATCTCAAACACCAAGTATCTTTATGGATCTATAACATTCATCACATGACCATGTAGGGCAAGCATGTCATGACATACCAAACAATAAAATCAAGTTCTAATTTAGAAGTATCCTGCTGACACACAAATTAAAATAAACTGAACTTAGAAAGGACATCAATGACTTAAGACATAATGATATCCATCTGACTCAGGTAATGGCTTTAATTTTATCACAACTCTGCTTTACCAGACCCTCACTAATAAATTGATCTATATTCTCAATTTCAGTTGTTAGGAAAATTCTTTAAATTAATTGAAAAGCCTGATCTTATTAAACATCAACACTAAAAATATAAAAAAAATTGGTTTGATCTTACCGCAGTACAAATTGAATAAGTATCCATGCCAGGACATCCGGCAGCTTATACCAATAATGGCTTGAGCAATCATGCTATCTGTCATATTACATGACATGTGACATGCCAATCCCAAATTTGTCATAATAAAATTTTACTGAATCCTCACCTTTTGGTTTAACTTAATTGGCATGTTCCCTAGTCTGAACTACTACTACTGGTCTTAATAAATGGAAACACTTGAATTAATTTGTCATCAACTGACATAATGAATACATGAGGTCCTCCATTCATATTTTGGCAATGCATGCAACAATGCAATGCAACTAATCTTTGCCTTGCAATTGCATTTTAACATCCTTTCATCTCATGCATATTTGTCACAGCTTCAAAATTATATTCCACATAATACACCACTGACTGTGTATTTTAGTTTTTGTACCAACTACTTTAATACCTCAATTTGACTGTCTTTTCTCTTTATTCCTCTTTGTGTGACTTAAAATACAGAAAAGTATTTTTAATTATCCTGTTAAATTATAACATAACCTGTAGTCTTTAAAAGTACTGTCTTAAAGCCAACAGTATATTTAAATATTCTACACAAAACTTTTATCTATTAACCAAATTATAATCTTAATATTAAATGTATGATTCATATTATTTTACACACCACTTTTGTGTCTCAACATAAATCATACCTTGTTTTAAAATGAAAGGCACTTATAATATTTTACACAAACTTTTGTGTCTTGACAAACCATAAAACCAAACCTTTAAATCAAGCATTAAAATAGAAATAAACACAACAAATCTTGATTTTGTGTTTTCAAGCCAATGGTCTTTTCATGGTCTGTTAATAAAACAATTTTCGTAACATGACTTTATGATTGTACGATTACAGACTTTAGGAAAATGTTTTCAAGTCTTTTAGAAATCACCAAATTAAGAAATCAGTAAATAATTTGGTACAGATAATTAGAAACATGGAACAATCTCACCAAATATGAAGATTTTCACGCTGGTGTGCGTTTTAAGTTTACCATTTACTCGAAGTTCTCAATATCCTTACAAATTTTAAAAATCTTACTCTCCGGTAAACAATACGATACTTTTATGCAACAAAATCACTTTGTGAGTTTGGGTAATATCTCACTTCTGAACTTTTAGAGAATTATTAGTCAAGATCCTTTCGAGCGTATTGCGCGCTAAAGTTCCCAAAACCAAGTGACAGATAGCTGTAGTGAGGCGACGTCAGCGTTTATATTTGACATGTCTAGTGCTGCGCCGATACACCGGCACAGTGTTGATTTTTGTCTCTAACAATATATAGATAAAATTGAATAAGTTTTTTGCTTGTTAGAAAGAAGCATGTCAAATGGCCTGGGACCTGCTACTGGGTCCATTTCGCCTGAAACCTGAAGACCTGCTGGTGACATACTTTGGTGGAGATGTTGTTATAGGTTTGCAAGAGGACAGAGACTGCAGAGACATTTGGAGATCACTTGGGTATGTTTAGTTAGGAATATTTTTGGTACAATATTTGATACAAAGCAATTGTAACAGTTTGTGATGGCAGGGTGCCAGCGAGCAGGCTGCAGGCGCGGGGGGCCGCAGACAATTTCTGGGAGATGGGAGCGACAGGGCCGTGCGGGGCCTGCACTGAGCTCCACTATGTGGGAACAGACGGCAGCCTCACTGAGATATGGAATCTCGTCTTTATTGATTGTAACAGGTTAGTTTCAGTATAAATAATTAAAAAGGATTTTCTTTATCCACCTTCTACTGAAAAGTACCCACATATTAATTTGTGTGTACGGTCAGAGAAGGCGATGGTTCAGTGAAGCGACTGCGGCGGCAGCACGTGGACACCGGCATGGGGCTGGAGCGCATCGCCGCGCTGCTGCAGGGGGTCCACTCCAACTATGACACTGATCTCTTCAGGCCATTAATGGACGCCATACACAGGGTAACACAAACTATGTTGCTATAATTATAATTTTTATGCAAATTATTGTCAATTTAATTTAGAGCTCTGTTGAAATAAATATTAGTGTATCATTGAGTTTAGAAAGATTGTAACAGAACAGCAAAGGAGTGCCGGCGTACAGCGGGCGCTATGGTGCTGACGCAGCACTGGACCAGGCGTACCGGCGGCTGGCGGACCACGCGCGCATGGTCAGCGTCTGCCTCGCAGATGACGTCTTCCCCGTAGCCAGGTCAGTTTACTGATCAACTGTTTGACATTGCATTGGAAAGATGTTTTCTATGTATACAACTTTTAAATTTACAGTTTGAACCTGAAACAAATAATGCGTAAATCGTTCAAGATTTGCACGGATGTCTTCCAAAACCCTCAACTGCTGAACCAGCTGTACTCGGAAGTGGCATCCAGCCTCGGAGATACATATCCGGAACTGATCACTAAACAAAACGATGCCAACCTCATCATAGACCACGAGAGAGAGTCGTACGCAAAATTGCGCGCTGACCTCAAGAAGAAATGGAAAGGTCTGGTGCAAAAGTATCCGGAGGTGGAGAGCCTGGCTGACATTGAGCTGGCCGGTTTCCCATTGGGATATACAGAATTTAAAGAGGTAGGCTACAATACTTTACCCTTTAAAACTGATATTATTTTTATTTCATTAATATTACATAACTAATTGAATGTCTTTCTCATCTTTTTATGTTATTGTTTCAGAAAATGTCCAAAATTAATTCTGCAACAATACCTGGAGAAATAGTATTTAAGTTATACGACACTCACGGCTTCCCGGAGAATGTGATCGAGAGAATAGCGAAATTGAATAATTTAGATATTGATAAAAAAGCATTTTGGAAGCTCCTCACCGAGCACAAATCTAAACATAAGACCGCTTTCAAAGAAAGAGCTCAGAAGGGGCTCGCCTTCGATGACATCATCGATAGGTTGCTAAAGAGTAACATTAAACGTACAGATGACACATACAAATATAATTATTTGTATGAAAACAATGAGGTGCGGTTTGAGCCGCTCCAGTGTGATCTAGTCGCCATTGTGAACGAAGACGGCGAATGGATCGACTTCCTGGATCCGTGCGAAACTAGTCCCTATTATTTAGTAACCGACAGAACAAATTTCTTCTGCGAGGAAGGCGGGCAAGAGGCGGATACGGGTGTCATAAGAATTAGTGACGATGTTTATATGAAAGTGGAGAAGGTGTTTAAAGTGCGCGATTTTGTGTTTCACAAGGGACACTTTGTCGTAAATAGAAGTGGGGGGAGGTGTTACGTGAGGTGCGGGGCGGGGGCGGGGGCGGGGGCGAGGGCGGAGGTGTGCGGGGCGCGGCGCCTGCGCCTCATGCAGCACCACACGGCGACGCACTTGCTGCACGCCGCACTGCGCCGCCTGCTGCCGCGCACCGCGCTCTGCCAGACCGGCGCCGCAGTCTCGCCCGCCGGCCTCGCCCTCACCCTCACACTGTACGGCGACAAGCTGACGCAGGAGGTGCTGCTTCACGCCGAGGAACTAGTCAGGTGAGTGCGCTGCCAAATATCATCATTTTGCTTTTTAACTATTGATTTATTCTTTAAATTATGTACGTAAAATATCGTGTAAACAAGAGAGTGAGTGGTATCGTTACGCGTGCGTCAGGGCGGCGATCCGCAGCGACGCACCGGTGCGAACGCGCGTGGTGGACAGCGTGCGGCTGGCGCAGGAGGGCGGAGCGCTGCGCGTGCCCGGGGAGGCCTACCCCGAGCGCGGCCTCCGCCTCGTCAGCTGCGAGGCCCCCGGGCTCGACTCCCGGTTAGTGGAGCAATAAATAAAACATTATCTGTGTTTAAAAACCAATTATCGTAATGGTAAATTGAGCGGAGAGCATGCGGCGTCGCAGGGAGCTGTGCTGCGGCACGCACGCGCCGACGGCGGGCCTGCTGCGGGAGTTCTGCGTGACGGCGGTGCGCGGCGCCGGCAGCAACGCGCCCACAGTGCACGCGCTGGCCGGGGACGCCGCACTGCAGGTATACACACGTTACTATCCCGCGTACAAACTGCGCTTGTGCGTATTCATATATGTCGCGTGGCACGTTGCAGGCACACGAGCTGTTCTGTCACACGGAGTACCTGTGCGAGGTGGCGCAGCTGACGGAGGCGGGGCGCGTGCGGCGCGAGGCGGGCGAGGCGCGGCGGCGACTGGCGGCGCTGTGCGGGGCCAAGCCCCTCGCCCGCGCCGCCGCCTGTCTGCAGCGACTGCAGCGGCTCGAGGCGCAGCCCGACACCCGCACACACGCCGACACCGACACCGACACCGACGCCGTGCTGCAGTCAGTGTTCGCCGATCACTATATTCATGACCATCACTAACACTTTCAACTTTTAGTGATGTTCGCCTCAATCTGTAACTTGTAGTTATATTACGAGTCAGTATCAACCCTCGACTCGAATTCTATATGTTTCAATATGCCCGAATCGTTCGACTGACGATCAACTCTTTGTCATGTAGACAAACAGTAATGTATGTCCTGCGCGCAGACGTTTGGCGGAGGCGGAGGTGGCGGAGGCGGTGTGCGAGGCGCGGCGGGAGGGGCGCACGTTTGCGGTGCACTTCGTCCGCAGCTCGTACCTGCTGAGCGGCGAGGCCACAGCCGCCGCGCTGGCCGCAGCCCCCGCGGCGCCCGCGCTGCCCGCCCTGCCCGCGCTGCTGCTGGCCTGCTCCGCCGGCGTGCTGCGCGCCTCCGCCTCAGTGCCGCAGGTCACTCACGACCACTATTTACAAGGGAACATATGAACAGTTGCCGCGGGACTGAACGCGGAACACCGTAGCCCAGTGCTGACTAAATATAGTATGCGCAGGAGTACGTGTCGGAGGAGTTCAGCGCGGAGCGGTGGATGGCGTGCGTGTCGCCGGTGCTGGGCGCGGCGGTGCGCGTGCGGCCCGCGCGAGACCCCGCCCTCTACGCGGAGCTCGCCGCTACCAAGGTCGTGATGCCTGCCTCGTGCTGCGCCTGCCTCGTGCTGCGCCCCTCACTCGGCGAATGTTGTTAAAGTCGAGTATTGTGTTGCAGGTGAGTCTGATCACGTGCGAGCAGCTGGTGCAGGACGCGATGCGCGTCGCCATCAGGTTCGCGCAGGCGAACGCGCGCGGCCACGCCCCGGCCCCCGCCCCCGCCTCCGCCCCCGCCCCGCCCGACCAGGACCGACAGCACAACTAGTCTCACCGCAACCTGCACTCAACTGTGCAAAAGTAACATCTACTATCTGAAAATCTGTCTTCTTTTTCCACAGTCAACCTCTCTAGAGGTTGTGCAAGAATTATGTGGAGCATCAAAATGTCTCAAATATCTAAGTCTATATTGTAGATTGTCTATGTGTGCGTAATGCGCCTTTGAAATAAACGTAGATTTCGAGTTCTCCATGTGTCGGCTGGTTTATTGCAATGTCATCAGGGACTTGTACCAGTTTTCCTAATCGACACTTGTCGCATTTTGTTAACACCAGGTAATATGAAAAATAACCGCCATTTTTGCCAACATTAATTTGTAGGAATTATTTTCAATAATAGTTACTGTTGATGTTACAGTTATATTGGTGCTCAGTCGGTTGGTGCTCGTACCACAAGCCCACATTCGTACGGCCGCTTTCTTTACCTCGCGTTAAAACAAGTTCAAATATGACAAAATTTCCATGTATCTGTTGTATTTTGAGCGCAGGAAGAAGGAAACTAGTGATTTTAAAGCGTTTATTTCTTAACTCCGAATTTTGAAGCGGCGTAAAAAAAAGCGCTCGTGCAAATGGCGGCCAAACACAACTACTATTGTACTTATTTAGTATGCTGTAGATTATATTTATAATTTTTGAAAATCTTGATTTTATTTCTTTCTTAGTTTCTGGAATGTTGTATAATTTCTTAATTCACAAATAAAATAATTATTGATTTTTCTGTATAATATGTAAAAATTTAAAAATAAAAAAGATATTTTTACAAGTCTTATTTATTTCAATGATTTACAAATATTTATACATAAGGCTGGTTTTACAGTCACGCGTTTCGGCAGCGCCGTCGGAGCGCGCGCGCTCGGATATGTATTGGGGTATTAGGCTGGTTTTACAGTCACGCCGCTAGACGCGCCGTTGGACAGCGCGCTGTTGGACAGCGCGCGTTTGAACAGCGGTGCACCAAAAAACGACATTAGTACGGCGCGTTTCGCTGCTGTGAGACAGTCGTGTACAAACAGATACAAAATGAACGGCAATGCGGTTAGAGTACTGGCTATTTACTTTTTATGGAAAAAAAGGCAACAAAAACGTCGAAGAACAGTAGGTGTTGATCCTTATAACGCTACAAGGTTACTGAGAGGCGAACACGTAACATCTTTCTCTGATTTACGAGAAAATAGTTATAAATTTTATAAATATTTTCGCCTATCAACCAGCAGTTTCGACGAATTACTGTGCAAGTTAGAGTTTTCTTTACGAAGATCTTTATTCTTATCCTTATAAAATTATTCTTATAAAAATCATCGGCCGGGTCCCATAAACATCTTCTAATTCGCACTTCGTCAATTACTCGACCCGTATCGATGTGATTCATTTTGTACACAACAGTACCTAACGGCACGTCTCAACGGCGTGAGACTAAAACGCACAATGGCCGTAGAAGCGCACGAGCGGCGCGCGCTTCGACCGCGCCGCGCGAATAGGACGCGTTCAACGAACGGCGCTGCTCAAGCGCGCGAATTTGAAACGCTACTAAGGCTGGTTTTACAGTCACGCGTTTCGGCAGCGCCGTCGGAGCGCGCGCGCTCGGATATGTATTGGGGTATTAGTAGCGTTTCAAATTCGCGCGCTTGAGCAGCGCCGTTCGTTGAACGCGTCCTATTCGCGCGGCGCGGTCGAAGCGCGCGCCGCTCGTGCGCTTCTACGGCCATTGTGCGTTTTAGTCTCACGCCGTTGAGACGTGCCGTTAGGTACTGTTGTGTACAAAATGAATCACATCGATACGGGTCGAGTAATTGACGAAGTGCGAATTAGAAGATGTTTATGGGACCCGGCCCGATGATGTTACGTGTTCGCCTCTCAGTAACCTTGTAGCGTTATAAGGATCAACACCTACTGTTCTTCGACGTTTTTGTTGCCTTTTTTTCCATAAAAAGTAAATAGCCAGTACTCTAACCGCATTGCCGTTCATTTTGTATCTGTTTGTACACGACTGTCTCACAGCAGCGAAACGCGCCGTACTAATGTCGTTTTTTGGTGCACCGCTGTTCAAACGCGCGCTGTCCAACAGCGCGCTGTCCAACGGCGCGTCTAGCGGCGTGACTGTAAAACCAGCCTAACTATTTTTTTTCTAAGAAAACACAATTAAAATTAATTTACAATCCATTAAAATAATCCAATCATACAAACATCATCATCATACAGTAATCTGCTGCATTCAAAAACACAACACATGATATATATTGCTCAATCACAGGAAAATTCAAGTTTAACTTTCGAGTTTATTCACAGACAAAGTTTCACTGAACACTTGTCACAAGAGGTGCCAACTAGTGGAGAGTCGCACATGCTAGTGGTTGTCCATGTACTGCAGCTCGGACAGCAGCAGCACAGTGGTGGGCAGCGGCCGCGGCTGCGGAGACAGGATTGTCATAGTCTGCCGCTCCGGGTCCACCGCAGTCCTGCAACACGTACAATTATAATTAAACATGTTTTATTTGTTTTTTGAAGCTTGGAGACAATGCTTGTTGTATGGGTATGTATGACTTACACGCAGACGAAGCCGGCGAGGTTGCAGTGCGGCACGTGGTCGTCTGGCTCGGCTGCGAAGGAGACGGCGAGCAGGCGATGCTGCAGCGCGGGCCCGGGGGACACACTCACCAGCTTGGTGAGCGCTTCCTCCGCTCGCATGCCCAGCGGCATACACGAATCCGGCAGCGAGGGCGCCCCCACCTGCCCGCGCACACCACCATATTAATATTTACTCTACTTATACAACTGCTGCATATATTTCGAAGCTTCTATTATTCTGGAAAAAACATTTAGAAAGACACCTTATATATCTTGAGGTCCGAGTACTTGACATCGAAGGAGTGGGGGTAGTATGGCGTGCGGCGGCCGTAGAAGTACTCCCGAATGCGAGCGTCGCGCCCCTCTGCGCGTTGCGCCGGCGACCGCTCCGCCACCTGCGACACACAGTTATATACATAAACATATACCCACTTGTTTCATGATTAAATTTGACAAAAATAATCCAAATTGCACTCACTCCTCCACTTTTGGGCAAGTACACAACTTTCACAAACTTTGGCATATCCCGTTTCAGTTCATTGTATAATCTCTCATTGTCCAACACTAATATCACATCCACCTGAAAAATATAACGAATTTTAAATTTTATTTAATAGTAAAAATAGCAGATGTCCAGTGCAAGTCTCAAAACGTTAGCAGACATAGCAACGCACCTCGAAGGCCTGTGCGGCGTGTGTCAGCACCTTGTATCCCGCACCCTTGATCCAGCCGCAGGTGTTGATGATCACGCCAGATGTTGATGCTGCAGTCAATACACGACTGAGAAATCAGTTTCAGCTGATAACTAGGCAATATTGTCACAACAATCAAATAAACAAATCCAAATAAGTACAATTTATTTGAACATATATGTTGGCTTAAATATATAACTTACAGACAAACTACTTCATACAATTCTTCAGGAGTTACAATTGTAGAATGGTGGTACCTTTTTTATTATTTTCACACCTCTCAGCAATGACCTCAGCCAGCCGGGAGACAATTGTGTTGTAGAGCTCAATGTTCTCTTCGGGGGACTTGTGACCAAAGTGGTAGACAAGCGGGGCCTGTTGACTGAAGCCCTCCTCAATGGAAGCCGGACGCTCCACAAGGAGCGCACCTACACCAACATTCAGTTAGATAATCGTTAAAGTTTTAATATTTATCTTGACTTATAGTCTACAGTTTTTTAACAAAGTACAAATTGTATGCAATATATTTTTTTAATTCATATATAAAATAAAATATTAAAGGATATATATTTGTCCTCTTTAGATTTCATACATAAAAAATACAAAATCATGACAATTACCAATTGTCCCAGGGACACTTATATGACCTTGGCCGACATCTAGATCTACATATATAGGTCTCCGACCCATCCGCACTGCATAGTTCAGCAACAAACGTGTGAGTGTGGACTTGCCCACATCCCCGGGGCCCACAATCATGGTGACGGGGCCCCGTGTGTTCTCCTGCTCTGCGGCAACCCTCTGCTGTTCCAATGCCGCATGGACATTTAGATAGATTACCTGGAACAATAGTCATTGTTAACAAATTAAAAAGTTATTCATGAAACATGTGCATATTTTTTACAAATTAAATATGAATTTTATTTAGCTTTTTACTACTCTTAACTTAGCTTAATTTTTCTAGCGATCCCCTCCTCCCTCAATTTCCCAACCAATATCTTCACTATTGCAAAACAGCACCAATATTATAATAGTTCAACACACTTTACCATTGGTGTCTCCTTCGCCACATAACTAACTTCCGTCCTGCCTCTGAGCTCTACTGTGCAGCCGTGCCACGTGAACACAGCCACTTTAGCACCTGTATGGAATTCATATGGTTTCCCCTTCACCAACTCTGTCCCAAACAGCTCGGCGTAGCCACTTTTAACCTATAAATTAAATTGTTCATTTAAAGTATTAAACAATTTCAGTGAAAATATAGTTTTAAATCTACTATTCGAATGTACTACTTTAAACTACTTTTCCAATACCTCAAGAACTACTTTTTCATTTTTTGATTCGACTTCAAAACGTAGTTCAGAATTTGGCTCAAGTTTAAATTCTTGTAACTGAACTTCTGTCATTGTTACTTTTTTTTAAATGGAAAGAAATAAGAACTGTTCTGTTATAAAATCTAGAAATACAGATAGGAATGGAAACGCAATCCAATATAACAACAAAAATATTTCGTTTTGAATTTGATAACAGGTTGACAGTGTCTGACATGTTCTGTCAAGTAAAGATCAAAGACAAGACAGAAACTCTAGGTTTCTAAAATATCCGCAGATCCTGTAGGTTAGAAAAGTTTTACTTACATAAATTAAGATGTCTGCATAGCTTTTGAAAAGTTGAAGTAACTATATTAATTGTAGTAATAATTGTATTTTGAACTATGTATAACACATATAGACTTCTACTTGTTTAAAGAATTAAATTTATCAAAATAAATAGCACGACACACGAACGCATCCATAACTATGAATGACGCGCGTGTGCTAAATTTGAAAGACGAAGAAATGGATCTATCAAAATTGTTATATTTTAGCTAAAACAAACAAAAACTCTCAAAAAATTGTAACACAAATCAGAAATGTAAAATTTTTAGTGTTCAAAAGATCTTCGACCGGAAAACATCGGCGAAGAAAATTGATTGTCAGAATCGTAAGTAATATTGTGATAATAATTTAATGAATGACGTGAAAAGCAATTTGTAAAATTTAACTATTACCGCATAAAGATATCGATTTTTGTATGTTTTGGCGTATACGGTGTTGTGTAAACGCTTCCGCTAAGTACTGCTTGCGCGACTGGCGCATATAACTTTCCATTACTACAAAAATAAATTATTAAGAATTTGACACTAACCGCCGCTGATACTGTGTTGAAATTTATTTATTTAATATTAATACAGTATATTATAGGCGATAGGATTTTTTATTATTGTCATAATCAAGTTGTTTTAATAAAGTTGTCGTGTGTTGTGTTTGGTAAGAGGCATGCAGGGCGGGGAGACCAGCGCGCCCAATTTTAAGGTACCCTCTGATGACTTTCCCAAAGTACACAAAAAATGCAACCACGTCCGTCCACACACCAGGTTAATATATGTATTTATATATCATTTGAGATTTCAGATCCATACACACATATTAACCAATTTCAAAATCAAATATATATCACAGTTTTTTTTGTAACTCAAATTAAATTTCGTGATTTTAGTTATGTTTTATATTCAAGATTTTGAAATTGTCTATACCGTATACATATTGGCACACTTTAACATTTACACAGAAGCAGAGGCTGAGCAATGTCACATGTTTATATTTCTTTACTTGTCTAAGTTATTTTTTATATTTATGTACTTTATCATTTTATATATTTACAGTTACAGTTTATTATTTTAAAAGGCGGAATGACTTAGAAGCTATCATGCTTTCATTAACAATGAAAATATATATATGATCCTTATTATATTAACATCACAAAATATTTATTACCTTCCAATAATACCGGAATATGGAAAAAATTATTAATGTGTCTTGTTATCAAGGTGGCTTATGCTATGTCAAACAAGTCTAAGCCATGCAGCATGTTGGCTTGCTTTATGTCTGGCATGATTGCACTTTTCCTTGTTGTTACCTCATCACACATTTACCTCAGTATTGATGATGATTGAAACTTATTTGTGAAGTGTTACTGATGTTGAAATTCTATTTATTTTATAATTTTACTGGCTTTATTCAGAGTAATCTTCATAAAATTGTATTTGTCTTTATAAATTAAAGCATGTTTCTGAATATTTATAACTTAGTACATATCTATAGCTAGAATCTACATCAAATTCTTCAGTAATATTTTGTTCTTTTGATATAATTTTTAAGGCAGTAGAGGAAGTTAATTTGATGAATGTGGAATGTTCTAGGAATATATAGGTTACTAGCTTTTTCCCGCGACTCCGTCCGCGCAGAATAAAAAAAAAAAAAGAAAACGGGGTAAAAATTATCCTATGTCCTATTCCTGGTTCTAAGCTACCTGCCCACCAATTTTCAGTCAAATCGATTCAGCCGTTCTTGAGTTATAAATAGTGTAACTAACACGACTTTCTTTTATATATATAGATTATTTGCTATGCTATTATTAGTAACCTATTATGATACCTAAACATGTTATGACAGATTAATATCCAACTTTAAAATTTCCATTAGATAAGATTAGGTGGTGAAATAGCAATGTACTGCATTGTGGCAGCAGCAGTGCAGTCTTAATGCGGGAATTGCCGCTAAACACACGCCGTCGCTAACCTCGCTAGTAAACAAAAAAAGTTAAGAAAGATATAGATATATGTAACATAAAATGGTAATTATCCGTTAAGGCTCATTTTTTACGATAAAAACATTTTATGAAGGTGGAGATACAGCACAGAAAGCATTGTTTTACGCAGATAACATCGCGGGTATAATATCACGTAATAAGGATTAAAAGCCTTTGTGTATATTTTGTGGAAATAAAACAATTCTGATAAAGGAAAAGTTTTAAACTCGTAAAAAAATACGAACAAATAAAGCAAACTTTTAATCCAGTACCACGTACGAACATCCCCTCGACGAGCGAACTATCACGGAACTTAAACTCGGAATCGTGTTCATGCATGAAATATACTTATAATAAAAATCATCCTGGTACTGTTTCCATTGTTTTTTAATTGTGGCTCGTAGCTTCCGTTAGTCGTAACAAGTACCTATATAGCTATTTATTAAATATAACCCATTTTCTTATCGGGAGTATGAAAATATATAAGAAAAGTTAATCATATGTTGCAAATACATATTTCTTGTGTACATATTTTCTTTTACCGAAAATATATCAAAAACGACCCTTCAATATTTGTGGAATTAAGCCTAAAATACATATCTGTGGGGTATTGTGGCATCAGTGAGCCACAGCCATAGCAACCCCCTTCACGGCAAGCGGTCGCTAGCGGCGGAGTTTACTTCAGTCGTCTCCGGCCCGCCGACCGCGACCGACAGCGGACGTTGGTGCTGCCGAAAAGCGCGCGAAATTGCTAATTAAGTGACACAGAGTGACACGGCGCCTGTCAACTCTCTTCCTCCCTCCCCCGCAGCCGGCGAGGCGTTTCCGTACGCTGACTCAGCCTATTGTCTGATCGACATTCATGGGCAAAATTTTTGTGTGAGTACGCACTGAATAACTTATGTAAATGTTGTTCAATTGTACCATAGATAATAATATTGTTAATGAACGTTCAAAATTGTACCTTATTAGAATTCAGAAATCGGGTATAATGAAATAATATTTTATTTTTGATACATATAATAAAAATAAGATTCCTACTGAGACCAGAAAAGAGTGGATTCCGATAGTACTACACATTGTGATTTATAAGGATTTAAAATGCTATAAAAAAGTAGTATGAAAAATGATCAAGTCATTATTTCATAGTGTTTAGGTTGTATCAGTGAGCGGTCGTGGCGAGTTCGAGTGGTGTTAAGCGTTTTCACATTGTTAGGGTGATGAGGGGAGGTACGGGGGCGGCAGGCGGCGGAACATTTGCATGTCCGCTGGCGTCAGCGCAGTGTAGCTGCACTTCTTTCTAACATTACTAATGCTTCTCTCATAAGTTAACGTTGATCCGATCTTATAATAAAGTTTTAGTTTCGTACAGTAGAAAGAAGCATGTTCGTTTATTATGTTCGCTTATTATGACATGGTTAAGGGCCGAGCTAACCCTCCGATAGTTGGCAGCAAGGGCAATGCCGCGCTCTGGTTTACAATTTTAAGGTAAGGTCAGTACGGCTGAGGCAGTGTGAGAGCGAGGCGAAACGCTGCGCCTACGCCTAACTGAAAGTTGTCTGTCTGCCCGCAATCTCGAACCTGAGACCGCTTGTTATCGTTACTCGGCGCCCGCCGTGGCCGTATCGTTTGCGTAAAATCTTTCCACTTGCCTTGCCGCAATTTGGTGAAAGCTCCACTTTTAATTTAATTGCAAATTTACATAAAAATCGCGTTTAAAATTTTTACAGAATCATGCTGATGTTTCTATTTGCAGCTGTATGAATTGTTTATATTTTATTTTAAATAATGTAATTAGTATAAAAAGTAGTCTTAAGTTCAGTCGGCTGGATTTGATTAAATACTCTGGTTTTGTGGTTAATTTTCAATTTAATGGTTTGCTTTCCGAGCTGCTAGTTAAGAGGGACTAAAGATCTTAGATAAATAAATCAATTTAGATTAACTTTAAAAAAATAATTTTACTGCGATAACATCTTCTGCACAATCATGTAGTAAAATTATCAAAAGCATTCATTGCAGCAGTAATTAATGAAAAGTAAATGGATGTAGCTCGTAGCACGTAGCTTAGCAAATCAGTATAGCATATTGCTATTTTAGCCGCCCCCAGTCGCCTCGTTCACTTTTTCAATTTCACACCCGTATCGTATCGGGAACCGTAAATCGCTTTGCAAATCAAATATTTACCTATATAAGTGTTTAATTTAACAGCGTTTAGGAGTAAAAAGGCAACAGGAACAATGAAAACAGACGCATTACATGATAGATTATCGTTAAATTTTAATCGTTTAATTTAACTATCATGAGCAAGTAAATCAGCTTGCAAAATATTGATCAGATAACGCTGATGCCGACTTAAGGCAATAGCGCTGGCGGCAACGGGGGTGGAAGCGGACGTCCCTGTTGCAGCAGACTGCTGCAGTTGGGCAATAATGCTTACCCTATTAGTTACAGTATACACATAAGTTTCTCTATGAAACTGTGATGATGTTAAATATTACTTCTTACTAGTATTATAAATACGAAAGTTAAGATAGATGGATGAATGGATGTTTGTTTGAAGGTATCTCCAGAACTGCTCACAGATGTAGAACATATCCCGGAAGAATTCATCGGCTACTTATTAAGTTTTTCTTATTCCACGCGGAAGAAGTCTCGGGCGACAACTAGTTTTGAATTACATGGAATTTCAATTTTTATTAATAAATGAATAATATCTCATTGCCTTTTTGAAGTAGTTATTGTTGTTTCACGAATCCTGTATCGACCCTCTTATACGTGATTATTGCACGGACAGGTATGTTTTGGTACGTGAGTATAGTGTACTAGTCTCCGACGTGAACCGTAAGTGCAGTATCCAGGCAATTTAGTGCACGCGATTTGTACCTAGGGCTGGCTCTAGCAGCTATCGCAAGTTTTATATCCGAGATTGGACACGCAACGACGCGTGTGGTGTGGAGATATGGTGTGGAGAAATATTTTTGTGACGATGAGTCATTCATTCGCCTCCTTGCGTTTTAATTAGACTTTTTCACTCACCCTTGAGGGATACAAAATGCATTGGCTGAGAATAATAATAGTACGCGAAATATTTAAAAAGATTGATCATTACTAAATTTCAATTCAAGCCATTATGAAGCTGTATTGTTTGTTTTCGCACTAGGAATCCTAAACAAATACATGTTTATTAATAAGTTCAATCTAGGAGAGTTTAATCTCAAACTAGACTACCATGCTTTGTAGCCGGAGTGAGCATGTCATGGTGTAAGGCTGTGACTGCCGGCCGCCCGCGCCCCGCAGCCGCGCCGGTATCACCACCACTCGGTATCCATGACAACGCGGCGTGTTTTCATATTGCCCAAAATTTGTAGTACTTACAAGTGGTAAAAATAAAACATTTGCGTTTTTAAATAAAACGTTTGTAAACATTTTATTTTGCATCAAATAATGTTCGTCAAACACACAGAGTAATTAGAACACAGTACTTAAATTGGTATTATTTAAGGCACTGCATTTGGGTTACTGCACGTTATTGTTACCTTTCAAAAGAGAGCAGGAGCCGAAGGTTTCTGGGAACAATAGATTGCTCTGAAAAGCTCTGTGCATTATTATTCATCCGTACAGTATGTACTTTACACACGAACTTTTGTACCACTACGACTTCTCCGCATTCTGTGTGCGCAATTTTCATTAACCCATTGAAATCGATATAAGTATATGAAGTTGATTTTTATAACAAAACAAGAACAAAAATAAAATGTACTTATTCTTTTTTTCAAACTCAATTATTTTTATGTTTTTTAGCGCAGCATTGTCTCAACTTTACATAATTCCCACATTGCAATTAACTTTGCGAACAACAGTTTCGCCTTTTTAAATGTATCTGTTTGCTTTGGAAAAAAAAATTAAGCATTTACCGCATAGAAAAAAATAAAATTCAATTTAAATTTTAAACCAATGACGATATATTTATCATAGTTCGGAACACCGATAAACATATGACGACCTTTATGAACTATTTTACATTTTGTAGATATCTTAAATGCAGTGAAAACCCACATTATAAGTTTGATGTTTTCTGTGAATAGCTAGTGTTCATTGAGATTCAACTCAGAACGCACCAGGCCATATAGGGCGGGTGCACGAGCCGCGCACCACGCGCTTCTCCCTTGTCAATACATCCTAACGGCACGCCGTCGCAACGCACTTAATGACTGACGATGACTATACTGTCCACTTTGTTTAATGTAAGCCCGGGTGTTAAATATCTCATGACATCATTCTCTAAGACGCTGAATTACTAACACTACGAGATATAGTTTGCTTTAAAAATACATCTACATTGTAAAATATACAATACATAGTGTATGTTGCCATATTCAGACATATTTTGTATGTGAAATGTTGAATGATAAGGGCAATAATAAACGCGAATACTTGTTTAGAGAGTAGTTCGCTTATAATTTTGTTAGGGATTAAAAAAATGAAGCACAATCCTTCAACGAATGTTTGTCATATGTGAACATTTGTCGCTGTTACGCTGCACTATAATTTACTATCACCACTAAGACAACTAAATCAATAAATCGGTTTTAATAAATCGCAAAGCGGCTGCATTTAGTGTCACAACACAACGTTTAACGGCAATTTCCATGACCTGGATTAAATGGCAGCCGCGTTATGTTCTCGCAATTACATGCAATACCTTTATGAATTTCACTCGATTTTATTGTCTTTAAACTATTTTGGGCTTCATATATCTCAAAGTAGCAAGCAAATCCTATTTTGTGTTAATTCAATTAAATTGTCGAGATTTCTGTCAGACAAATTAATTTTAACTAAATGCTCATCGTACTGGAATGCTTCATCTTAATATTTCAATATTCGGTAATTAGTCGCATGAGTTCCTTTTTTACTTTTTAACCTTATCTTATGCATAGCAAATAGCCATTAAGCTTAAAAGGTAACTCTGTAAGTACTTATTATGGACTACTAAAAACTAAAAGTAATATTTTGTATATCACAAACAACGTTTGTTGCAATAACAAGCACAAACAATATCAAACCGCACTTGATTCGCAATCATCCTTATATTTTACGACAAATTAATGTCAACTTTTATAAATTTCAGTCCACATGTATCACCAGAAACAACAGATCCGTCTACTTCGGGCCTTCAAAAGACCATCTCGGAAAAGGCCGACATCATGAGAAAAACAGAGGAGGAGACCAAGGATGGAAGCGAACAGGAAGGCTCGGTCGCGGACTGGGTGACGGGCGGGCCCATCGGCTCCAAGGCGGCCGTGCTCGTATTCAGATCCTGCGTCCTCGCCTCCCGGACGCCTTCCATGGAGTCGGCGACCAAGAGCGTCGGGAACAACACGGGGAATAACATCCTCCTGAACAAAGCCAAGAATATGGCCAAAAGGCTAGTGTCCGAGCCGCACTCGTTGAGCGTCAGACCAAAGAATATAATGCACGACGTGATGGAGACGTTCGGTACCGGCACAAAGATGAACGGGCAAGCTTACGTGGTTCGGCACGTGAGCGACACCGAGCTGCCCGAGGCCGCGCCCGTCGAGGAGCAGGGCCACGAGCCGGCGCACCACCAGCGCGACATCGACGACGTGTTGCACGACCTCAGCAAGATCACGCTCAAGAAGCACCTCGACGTCGAGAACACCACCGCCAACATCAAACCGCCGGAGGACCCGCCGCCAATTGGTGAGAAATTTAAACCGTCATATTACATTACATATATGCAAAGATGTCCTATATACAAACTTTTACTTTCGTCGAACTAAAAACGTGGCTTGACTTAATTCAAAATTTTCTGCATTTCAGAAAATAAAGAAGACAAGAAAAACAAGAAAACTAAAGGAAAGAGCAAACTAAAATTTCCACAAGTCAAACGATGTATATCACCACAAGAAAGCCAAGATTCGGAAAATACGTTAGTGAAGGAAATAGACAGTGTTAAGGTATGGAGCGTTATTTTATAGTTGCAGGCAAAGGATCAGTATCGGGTACGCGGTAAATGTACACAGTTGCGATGTGTGCAGGTACTGGAGAGCAGCAACATGCCGGCGCGCATCCTGCAGGCCACCTACAAGCTGGTGAACACGGAGACCAAGCTGCTGCACCGGCTGCTGCAGGCGCACGGTCTGCAGGAGGCGCCGCCCGACTCCAAGGACTTCAACCTCATGTGGGCCGGCCTGCACCCCAAGCCGGACGTCCTGCGGGCGCTCTCGCCCTACCAGAGAGTCAACCACTTCCCCCGGTCGGTTGCATCATTCATCATTTGTATGTTTTAGGTTGATTATTTTAATAAGCCATGAGCGGTGAGTTTTAATGTCACTGTTAGGTCGTACGAGCTGACGCGCAAGGACAAGCTGTTCAAGAACATCGAGAAGATGCAGTATTTCCGCGGCGTGAAGAACTTCGACTTCATCCCGACGACGTTCCTGATGCCCACCGAGTACAAGGAGCTGTGCACGGCTCACTACCGCACCAAGGGGCCCTGGATCGTGAAGCCCGCCGCCTCCAGCCGCGGCCGCGGCATCTATATAGTCAACACGGTGAGCTCGACAACTTGTAATTCTCAAATCTTCAAATATACCGTTAATGCTGTTAGTTATAATTTATTTTAAGAGATTTAATTAACTGAAGTCGTATCTCCCCGAGTCGCAGCCGGACCAGATCCCGAAGGGCGACAACGTGGTGGTGGCGAAGTACATAGACCGGCCGCTGCTGATCGGCGGACACAAGTGCGACCTGCGGCTGTACGTGTGCGTCACCTCCGTGGACCCTCTGCTCGTGTACCTGTACGAGGAGGGCCTCGTGCGCTTCGCCACCGTCAAGTACGACAAGAGCAACAAGAACCTGTGGAACCCCTGCATGCACCTCTGCAACTACAGCATCAACAAGTACCACACCGACTACATCAAGTGAGTGAGGCGGGTGTGGCGGGGCGGTGGTGGGGCGGTGGCGAGGTCTGAGTGTACCTGGGCCTTGTGTCGGTGTGCAGGTGCGAGGACCCGGTGGCGGGAGACGTGGGACACAAGTGGACGCTGTCGGCGTTGCTGCGCACTCTGCGCGCGCAGGGCCGCGACACGCGCACGCTCATGGCCGCCGTCGAGGACCTCGTCGTCAAGTCGGTGCTCTGCTCCGCGCACACCATGGCCGCCGCCGCCAGGGTCTTCGTGCCCAACGTCTTCAACTGCTTCGGTCAGTCGCTCTTCCTCGCCTTTCCTCACACTTGCCCGCCTGTTGCTCTAAATCGTTCGTACTTTATCGTCTTGTCTATGTTTTTTTCTAGAACTCTTCGGCTACGATATCCTGGTAGATGAAAATTTAAAGCCTTGGTTACTAGAAATAAATCTGTCGCCCAGGTGTGTATCTCTTCTTCTTTGTTACTAGTGTGAAAAGTGTTGTGAATATAGCGGCAACATCAGTTAACTGGATTTTTAATAAGACATACTATACCTATATTTGGTACATTTGTGTGGGAGCAGTCTGGCGTGCGAGAGTCCGCTGGACGCACGTGTAAAGTCTGCGCTGCTGGCGGACACGCTGACACTGGTGGGTCTGCCGGCCGTACCCCCGCCCGGACATGACCTCGCCAGCCACAACAACTCGCTCAGGATGAGGATAGGCGCGGTTCGTCTCAGTCTCGGCTTTTAAATAATTTCTCAGCAATGGATGATTGTAATAATGCAAATACTTGTGTTGTGCGCAGTGCCGGCGTGTGCACTCCGCGGAGAACGTGTGCGTGCGGCGCGGTGCGGGTGCGGGTGCGGGTGCGGGTGCTGGGGGTGCAGGTGCGGGCGCGGGCGCGGGTGCGGGTCTTGCGGGCGAGGAGCTGCGCATAGTGCGGGCCGTGCGGGCGCAGTACGCGCGCCGCGGCGGCTTCGTGCGCATCTTCCCCTCGCAGAACTCCTGGCAGAAATACGCCCAGTACCTGGGTACGATTTTTATTTAAATCGTAATGTAAGGTTACGATACGTGAGATCTATGACCGAATGTGGCGTCGTATCGTGCGGCAGATCCGGTGACCGGCATCCCGGTGTGCTCGACGTCGGTGAACAGCAGCGCGCCGTACGCGGCCCTGCAGCACAACTACAACCTGCTGGTGCACGCGCACGTGTTGCCGCACTTCCGGCAGGCCGCCGCGCACACCGAGCCCGACCTGGACGCCGACACGCCGCAGAGGTGAGCGCCGGGTGGGGGTGCACGGTGGGGGGAGAGGGGGGCGAGCGGCGGTGGTAACGGCGGCGTGGTGTTGCAGGCTGCGGCGCTACGAGACGGTGGCGATAGCGGGCGCGGCGCCGGCCGTGCAGCTGGCGGAGAGCGCGCCGCCGCCGCGGGACGCTCGCCGCGCCAAGGACCTCATCAAGCAGCAGCTGCTGGACGGACTGAAACTGACGTGGGTATAGTTGCCGCTCCCGCTCCCGCTCCCGCTAGTCTAGTGGCGGGGGCGGCAGTGAGAGCGTGCGTGTGTGTGTGCGCAGAGGCAGCGAGGGGCGGCGCGCGTTCGGTCTGTACCTGACGCACGTGCTGAAGCGCGTGTCGTGCGCGGGGGGGGAGCAGGCGGCCCAGCACGCCGCGCTGCTGCTGCGCTTCCTGCGCCGCGCCGCCGCCACACTGCGCATGCCCTACAATGTAAAGGTGACATCGATATAAGCATGCCGCTTTGCAACATCTGTACTCGTAATGTCTAATTAACAGTACAAACTTATGCTTTTAACTTTTTTTTAAATATTTTTTACTGTAGATTTAATGCATGAAACATACACCAGGATACTAACATTTTACTATCTCCATATCTTACCGATATCTCCCTATATACTTCTAGACAATCTTTGTTATGTTGTACTAATGGACATGTTACCTTCACAAATAAGTACGTAGCACGATGTAGACGAGATGAGAAGTGTATAGTTGCGTGTGCGGCTCAGGGCCCGCCGGCGAAGATGTGCGACAAGGACCGGTGCGCGGTGGTGGCGAAGCAGCTGAGCGACTTCCTGTACCTGTACTGCCGCGACGCCGACCTCTGCGCCGACGCCGACCGCCGCGACGGCTGCGTCTCCAACATACACTTCGCCCAGTTCCTCTGCTGCGCCAGCGAGGCCGACCTCGAGGAGGTGCTGTTGCTCGTGCTGCGTCTCGAGAACCACGTCGCGCCCTTCCTCGGCGACGCCCGCAACCCCTACTGCGTCGACCTGCCGCCCGAGCGGCTGGCGGCGCGCGCCCAGCGCCACTCGCTGCTGCGTCTGCTGGCCGCCCTCGCGCCCCTCACCACGCGCCGATACTACAGGTGTGTCCCGCACACACCCCACACCGCACACACCCCACACGTACTCCGCACACACCCCACACGTACCCCACACGTACACCACAAACACCAACCTATTCATCGCGTTTGATTGCAGGCCGATACCAGAAGGAGCTAAACGCGTGGAAGAAGAAGCGGAGTGCGAGCCTCAACCCGTCTCTCCGCAACGCCCCGCCTCGCCCTCCCGCCGCCCCTCCCCACCGCGTACATAACGCCCCGCCCCACGCCCCACGCCCCACACCAGACATGATGCAGTCGACCTGGAGACCTGCACCCACCCTTGAACCTATCGAAATCTTGTACAAAACTGTATCGTAACCTCGCGACCGCAACGGGCTGAGGAACTTTGTCTCTTGTCATATCCTCCTCTTGTCATTGATGATGTTTGGAACATCACAAATCACGGTTCTTTTTTTCTCTGTTCTCTAACCTATGAAATTTATACTGTGAACTTGTTTTCTAATATTTGCTTACATTCCTGTCTCTAAATAATATAAGACTTAGGATCCTCGCCTTAACTAGCAATAAATAGTGTTAAATAGAAACTAGCTGAGAAGAGTCTTATGAAGATGTAAACGTTGTGATCCGACGAAGACGTCCTAAATGTCGTGTCGCTAGTCTAGCGCTTAGATCTTGTCTAGGATATGATGAGAACATCATCACATGTGACTTAACCAAAGATTTAAATACATAGATGGAGGCGTTAACGCATTTCAGTTGTGTCAACGAAAAGTTCCTCTTAAATATATTTCATCAGCATTATGAGTGTCAATTGATGTCATGAATTTCATGAATTAAATGGAGTTATTTTCACATATAATGTACTGGTGATAGAGACCATCTTAAATAATGAAAGAGAAACTATGAAAATGGCTACATCTATGTGTTTAAGTGATCGGTGTCTAGTTCTAGTACCTGAGGGAGTTATAATCGGTGCTACAGGACGGTGTGTGCGTGTGTTTGTGTGTTTGTTGTTGTGAAAATGTGACTACAACTCTTGATCACATTTATTATGGATGGAAAATTGAAAATGTGACCTTTTCAATAATATTAATGTTAACATTTGAAAATCTTTGTTCCATTTTTATAGAAAAAAACAAAATTAATATATAGAGAATGTTGACTATATTTGATATCATCGTTAAAAATATTAATTAAAACATTTAGTAAATTTGAAACCTTCTTTGAAAAATATAATAAATATTTCATTTATTTAAAGTGATGAACAGAATCTCCGTTTAATTTTGTCGTGTAAAGATTGAAGAACAAGATTTTGTTATTTATAAAAAAAAATCTACAGGCAACTGTTAGGTAAATCTCATTTAAATTCTATAAATAGATTTGATAAATTAATATTAGCAAATAAGATTTTTTTTATCAAAGGCAATATAGAAATGAAAGTCTGTTGATGAGATTGTCATTGTATTGGTTTGTTATTTGACTTTTTAATTTTAAATCAAAGACAACATGGATGCTAGTCGAGTCGGCGTGTTGTTTATTTAGATTAGGCCTAAGTTTGTCCAAACATATCCTTGATTATTACTTACAACCTTATTTTATCTAATTAAATTGATGTCAGATACTAGTCCAATCATTAAAGAGTTTTTACAATTTGTTATAAAATTGCCGTGCGTTCCGAAACAACCCTAGAAAACTCATACACTCTCAAACACTGATAGAGAAGTGGCATTCCACGGTTATTTGAAAAATGTACATGAAGTAGTATTTTTTTTGCTACAAAAATTAATACGAATGTGCATATAAAATAAAATTTCAACAATTATTTCCTCTCCAAAGAATATTTTGCTACAAATTTGAGATGCTTTTTTTTAAATTTATTAAGGCATTGGATATCAAATTTGAGATGCTTTTATTAAATGTTACCATATTTGTGTTGAATGATTTTGTTTTTGTTTTTTAGTATTATTTTGATGATTTATATTTAAGAATGGTTTATTAATTTTTATTTCATGTTACCGTGCAACTGACGCCATTGTACTTTTATCCCGTACAAAGATTTTAACAAATAAGAATAGTAATATAATAAAGTACTTAACTCATTATTTATTTGTAAATTTACTCGGATATATTAAAAGAAATGCATGAAGAAAAGGAAAAAGTTATTTTCGATATTTTAGTTTTTTGTTTAATATATAATTGCTCTATTACGAGAGCGATTAATTTCAATTCGGTAGAGATATATTTATACGGGCGATTATTAAACTGTATTTTTATAGTGAAATGAATTATAATAATAAATTTTTGATGTGATGCATGCAAGTAACTCGTATGCGAATCGCTTATGTAGCTTCTCCCGCGGCGTCGGTGCAGTATCGACATAATGCGGGCCCAGCTGCAACGGACAACACTTCGCTTCACAACAGTACATTGTGTGAGTCTCGTATTTGGCAACCGCGATTCGTTCTGCAAAATTATTTTGAATTTGCTGTGCTGAATAAAGGAAATATTTACAAATCCATGTTTTTTCTTCTAGTATATCTTTCTGACTTTTCTGTTATAATTTTGATGGCTGCTACGAATAAAGGTTAATGTGCAAATTGACAACTATTCGGGAGAGGCTCTCAAAGTTTAAACCACTGTTTGTCTCCTACGCAACTTTGTCCGAAATTCAGACGACTCGACCAACGCAACGAAACGAACGAAACTACAAAACGCAACCGACATCAATGACAACAACGAACTACCAAAACACCAAAATCATTCAGGACCCGCGGGAGGTATATGTGTAGCGAGATATGTCTCTAAACATCGCGATTAAATCAAACGATGTCTCGCTACAACGCCATCTTTTAGGGCGCAGCAGAAACGGCGCCAACATTCCGCCCACCAAGAACTCTGTTCTTCACCGCCCACCATGGTGTATTTAATTCAAGGTGCCTAACGTGTTGATTAGTAATCTCCCTTTTCCCCTTGTTTAATGCTGCTGATCTTTCGGGTTGCGTGTCTACTGTTATTCCAGATAAAATCCAACCTAATAATGTATTTTGAGCAATCGTCCCTGCCGAGTTCTTTAACAGCCCATCATCGATAATTTTTGTGTACACTTCAGCGCCTAGCAAGATGTCTATTTTGTTCGGCTCACCGAATGTAGGATCTGATAGTGTAATAGAATGCAATTCCGGCCAATCGGGGACGTTGCACCTTTGTGATGGCAAGTTGTTTGTGATTCTATTCAAAACATAGGCTCTCACAGGTACAGTGAAGTGTGGGTTTGTTCTCGAGCGTATGTTTAACTCAACTGCGTACTTCGTACGCAGTTTGCTCCCTTCACTGAGTCCTGTGACCTCACCGTTAATTGTAATTCTTTTTAGACCTGCTGATTTCACAATGTCTTCAGTAACAAACGATGCCTGGGATCCCTGGTCAATCAAGGCACGGTAGATTTGTGTGTTTCCGCTTTTTTGAAAGACATCTACTAGTGCTGTAGGAAGCAGTACTTGTCCAGGTTGTTTTAAAAAATGTGTAGCGATGTTTTCATGTTCGTTGGTGTGTATTTCTTCTCCGTGCTGTTGTTCATCTGTTGTTTTTTCCTTTTTCCTGGGATGCAGCAACGAATGATGTTTTCCTTTGCAAATATTGCATCTTGTGCTTTTCAAACATCTTTTAGCAGAATGGTGGGGAATTAGGCAGTTAAAACATAAATTATTTTCTTTTACAAAATCTATCTTTTTTTCCTGATTAAGTCTAACGAACTGTTTACATTGGAAAATGAAGTGATCATCCTTACAAAATGTGCATTGGGCTGAAGACACTGTTGACACAGACGAATGAAATGCTTTGGTCTTACTAGTACCTTGCTTTGAATAATCTTCCACCATTTCTAACGATTTAAATCTCATCTCAAGAAATTGATGTAACTGTTGAAAGCTCGGCATGTTTTCACTGTCCGCAGTAATGTGTTGTTCCCACAATCGATGACTCGTCGGATCTAACTTCGAAACGGTTATGTAAACAATTATGTCATCCCATGCATCAGTATTAATTCCCATATTTTTGAAACTATTAAGGCAGTCTAAAGTTGTGTACAGCAACTGTTTTAATAGATGAGCCGATTCATGAGCTATCGTTTTCAAACTAAACAATTTTTTGAAAATGTTATTTGCAATATACCTCTTGTTGTCAAATCTATTGTACAATGTTTCCCAGGCTTTAATATAATTGTCATTTGTAATAGTAATACTGCGGAGTAATTGTTCTGCCTCCCCGGCTACGAGTGACTTTAGATAATGCAATTTCTGAACATCATCTAAAGTTGTATTTTTATGAACGATCGAAGTGAATAAATCTCTAAACGATGGCCAGTCTATATAATTACCCGAAAATGTGGGTATCTGTATCGCAGGTAACTTTATCTCTGTACTTGTACTAGTTCTCGGGCTAAGTGCACTACTTGTAGTCATCTCTTTATTTAGTTCAATTAACTTTTCCTTTAACGAAGTCTTGTAAATTGTATAAAGTTCATCCAAATCATCAAACTTATTTAAACTAAAATAGTCGACAGAACTTCTTTGTCCACGAAGAATCAACGCCGATATTTCTTCGTGTCCCTTTGTGAACGAACAATATAAACGTTCCAAGGTTTCTAGGCGCGTTTCCACGTATCTTGATGTTATTCGAGACTTAGGTGTTTTCAAATAATTAGTTTGAGCTTTTTGTATTTGTTCAATTCTGTCCTCTTGAAGACTTATTAACCTTTTGGCTTGTTCCATTTTAATAATACAAGTTGAAGCACTTAACAAAATTAAAAAACAAAATAAGAAAACCAAGAGGGCATGTAAAAAATAATTGCACTAATAAACTTGTATGATGCACCTCTGTGGCAAACGTAATTAACTATCCAAAACTTGTATTCAATCGACAAGTCTAAAGTAACGAACTCAAGTTTTGTAATGAAAATATTCAGCCTACTCGAAACTCAATTCAATTTACCTAGTCGAATATTTAATTCGAACGCAGTACACTCAGACCGAAATATCCGGCTCGAAGGACCATTTGTTTGTCTCCTACGCAACTTTGTCCGAAATTCAGACGACTCGACCAACGCAACGAAACGAACGAAACTACAAAACGAAACTACAAAACGCAACCGACATCAATGACAACAACGAACTACCAAAACACCAAAATCATTCAGGACCCGCGGGAGGTATATGTGTAGCGAGATATGTCTCTAAACATCGCGATTAAATCAAACGATGTCTCGCTACAACGCCATCTTTTAGGGCGCAGCAGAAACGGCGCCAACAACCACAATAGGCTGCAAAGACCCTTTTACTTCAAGAAATATGCAATTCTGGCAGTACCATGAAACAGGTACCACACTATTTCTTCTCTATTAATCAATGTTGATGCTGGTATTCTATTGCCTCATTACCATCTCGTTTTCCTTGCTGTTTGCATTCCCCGGACACGAATATAGAATTACACATTGATAGCTTTGTAAATATCTACGTAAGAAATATGGATTTAATAAATATTGCTTCGTCCATAAACAAAAATTCACGAGAAAAAACCACAACAATTGTTTATGGACGAAACCGGACATAAAATTATGGCAAGACCAAGAAGCTTTGGTTTTCTTTGCTTCAATTTGATTGGCCAAGTTAAAAGACGCATTTTGTTTTAACCAATTGAATGAGTACTGATTTGACGCCTAGTGCAATTCGACCAATTGTACTGTGAGGTGCGGTTTACTGTCAAATGCCATAGGCTTAGAGCTCCAAACAAACTGACTGTTCTAATTTCTAAGACGTCATTTATGTTCATTATAATACATCGCCCGCCACCGCCATTTTGTTGCTAAAAGAAGCGGGATTGCGGTACTTTGTTATAAATGCACGTGTACTGAGTTTTATAAAATTATTGAATATTGAATTAGAACAAAGTGTTATAAGGAACAAAATGGTGCCGGTAAGTGTAAATGATTATTGTTAATGGTATGTTATGTAAATTGAGTAAAATTGATAAAAGTAATAATGTTTTCAGCAAACAAAAGTTTTCGTCGGTAGCTTGCCCCAGGGCTCCAAGCCGGAGGATCTTCGGAAGTTATTCGAGCGGTTCGGAGTAGTCACTGAATGTGACATAATGAACAGATGCGGATTTGTACATATGCAGACAGAGGAGCAGGCTGCGGCCGCCATCCGCAGCTTAAACAATACGACGTTCAATGGAGGTGTTATAACAGTAGAGAGAGGACGTATCAAGGAACGGGGGCAACGCGGCGGCGGGGCACGCGGTGGTATGCGAGGTGGAATGAGAGGATCGATGGACCGGCGCTCCGGAGGACCGATGCGCGGGGGTCCGCCGACCAGGGATGCTCCTTACATGAGGGACGCCCGACCAATGGGTCCGATGAGAGGAGGCGACATGCGCGGGCCCCCTATGGGTGGTGGAATGCCAATGCGGAACGGTATGGGCGCTCCACCATACGACCGAAGCATGGAGCGACCCATGGGCTATGACGACCGCGGGTACAACGGCTACGGAGGCGAAGACCGGCGAGGATTTGCACTGATGGACGGGCGCGGCCGCGACCAGTACGGTGCTCCACCAATGTACGACGACCGACGCGGGTACGCCGCGGAGGACATGACAGGCATGTACGCGGAGGATAGACGCGCCGGCATGTACGGCGACGAGAGAGACATGATAGACCGGCGAGCTCCGATGCGGCCGGGACCCATGCCCGCGGCTTATGAACGGCCGCCGCCCCGCGCCGCGCCCATCCCCGCTGCAGACATGTTCAGCAGGCGCTCACCACCACCTATGTTAGTATTTTAGCTTTAGTTTTGTTTTATTTCTACAGAAGGTCTTCTTGGAGCGGACTCACAACATTTTTGCCATGCTTTAGATATCTAAACATAGATAATGCCTAGCTCAAACTTGTCAAACAGTATCTAGGATCAAGAATCTAGACATAGTATGTTGCCATGTTTAGAACTTTAGTTCAAGCTTCCAAGAAGTGGTTACAGAGACAGCTTCCATGTAGTAACTTATTCCAAAGGCTTTTAAAAAATTGCATAATTATTTGCTAATTTTCCACAACAATTTTGTAGTTTAATGTTTTAATAATATAAAAGCAATGACATTCAACTACTTTTGCGGTGATTCCTTTTCATTTGCCTTTGTAGTTAGTGCTACTAAGAGATGATAATGATATGTTTCAGGCGTGGCGCAGGGGGAGTTGCCGGCGGTTACGACAGAGACCCCTACGCACAGCAGTACCCACCAATGGGCAGGTAAGTTACCCACCTCACACTCTACAACTTTCAAGTAATTGCATGCATCACAACTTGTGTGCATACAAGGAAAAAGTTTGTCACCAGTGAGATTTTTGTTAGACACAAATTGGGTTGTCTCATGACTTAGTCTGTAATTGACACTCTTTGAGCTGCAAAATTACTGATGTATTAAACTAAATTTCATTATAAAATGATGATTGCAGTTTCTTGATGATTGTTAGTTTAAAAGTAATAGTTACGGAATTGACGAAAAAAATATTAAATTGCTTTTAAATGGTCTTCTTGCAAAGTAAATAAAACCGTATGAGCTGAACCTGAAGAAAATTACATCAGTTTGTCAAAGTATAGCCAAGAATACACTAGGTAACAAAATATCCTCCCCGTTGTGATGCAAAACGATTTCCTGTCTGCCGTGCAACGTCGTGACTCGCTGTATGTGACGAGGAATGAATCGCTTCCTCCGTCTGCAAGAGCGCACACATGTCGTATGTCAGTGCAGCGTAGTGCATGTCTCTCTGCTTTCACGATTACGTTAACGCTTAGTTAATATCCGACAATCTGTTTTGACGATATTCCTTCCACATGCGTAGTGTACAGTAGTGTGACAGTCCGGCGACACCGCGCCCAGTCTTCACACGTCGCCCCGTTTGTCTCCTAGTGCATTCAAGGTTTTATACATTTCCTAATTGAAACAATTACGTTATCGGATAATAATTTACGAAATTTAATTAAATTGCAAATTTTTCGTGTCAATTTTTTTTTGTCAGCAAATGTTACATTTAGAAGAAATTTGATTCGTTGTATTTTAATATGTATTTAGTTATCAGTGAGAAGAGAAGGGAAGAGTCGGATGAGGCAGTTGTCTGGCGCACGAGCGATGTTCTAAGGTGAAACGTTTGTTTTAGGGGGAGTCACGCGGGTTGGTAACTGTCTGTCGGTCTGGCCGCCGCGGCCGCCGCTCACGCCGATACACATAGGCAATAAGGTTAACATTTCGGGCCGGGCGAGGCACGGGGCGGTATTTCTCAATTTACAATCATATGGAACACGTTACGATAAATGTGTAGCGAAGTTGTTTACTTCATAACGTACCAATTATTACATAAGAATTTGTAGTTGTTATAATAATGAGCAAACGACAAACACGTCGCCGGCCGCGGGGTTGTCTAGTTGCGTTCGTAACTTGAGTGGATGTGTCCGCTCCCGCACGCTAAGCCGGTAGCCGGCAGCCAGTAGCCGGTAGACGGTAGCCGACAGCCAGTAGACGGTAGCCGGCAGCCGTAGAGTCGCCCCGCGGCCGAGCCCGCTCCGATCGACCACAATCAAATTATGTCATCATTTTGTATTACAATAAAGATAATAAAATTAGCACCCGCGGTTTGATTTACCCGCTGACGACGTCGTCGCCCGACTGAATGTTATATTGAAATTTATTTTACGAGATATCGTTCTAGAATAATTCAAATGTATTTTAAGCTGTACCATAATTTACTTTAGATTAAATCCTTTACCATTTTATTTTATTTTTTTATTTACATCCTCCGATTGCATGTGACATGTCTCTTACTGCGGCTCGCTCGCTATTCTGTTTGCGTTTGCGGTTGCGGTTGTTACATAACTTGTCATGGTTATATTATTACAGGAGATAACGTCTAGGCGTGTATCCGGAGATGTAGTTGATGGGTGGCTTAGTGTTAAATATCATGTTAGTGAATGCAAAAAGTTAGCGAAGCGACGTGAGGCGCCCGATGCGGGGCGTTCAGTGCGTACGTTACTCGCTAGCTAGAGTGATAGCGCTCAGGCGGCGGCGAGATGAGGTCGAGAGGCGTTTGCGTTGCGCAACACCGGTGCGGACTCGGCCCCCTGCGTTATCCAGTCGCAATACTTGAGCGTACCCTTGTGCCGCACGCAGCGCCCGCCTCGTGCAGGCGGAGCTAACACTCGAAGGCGACACGGCTGCGGGCCGCACGAGTAGGCGTTGCGGTGAGGTTTGTTTGCGGCACGTGTGACAAGAGTTAGCTTACGCATCGGCGCGCCGCAGACGAGGAGAACGTTACAATCGTAAGTACGGGCGCGGCGTCGCAATCCGCTACACTACAGCCGCCCGCCGGAGCCGCCATCGCCGCCCCCACCGTCCTCACAGTATCAACACACGTCACACACACTTGTGAGCAATTTTAACATTTCATTTGAAAGATCACACGTGCGCAATGTTTAAATTTACAATAACAATCGGCCATGTCGTGTTATTTATTTAGGAAGCTTTGTACTATATAACGGAATGCGACGCGCATCATGCAGCTCGATGAGCTTACATGAGGCAAGTAGCTCGTCTGGACGGACCCTCATATAAATCCTCAGTAAATAACGTAATAATGGAGAACGTCGATGATCCACTCTGTTTTCTGTTCCATTGATATACAATAAGAAAAGCGCACAAATTGAACAAATATTGAACCCCGTACACATGAAAAAATTACTTAATTTTACTGTTATTATAACATTGTTGTGTGTTTAACAGAATCTGGTATCCAGAATGAAACAAAAAACATGATGGACCCCGAGGAAGGGTGATGGACGTCTCACAAAGTATGTAATTGTTGCGCCGCCAACAGCACTCAGAGGATGCGGTGGGGAAGTTGTTTCGGTCCACCTCGAGCGTCGGCAGGCATTCACAAAAGAGGATAATGTGGTAGAAAAACTAAAGAAATAATGGATAAATAAATTTAATGTTATTGTATACAATTTTGTTTCTTTTTTACCATTTCAGAAACATTTTACAGAGTTAATACTCCAGTCATCTCGCACAAAGAAACCGATTGGCGTATTTTAGTTTTATTACTTTTACATTTTAAGAATACTTATTACTTAATTTTAATACGAAAATATTGAGTAAAATGATTATATAAAAATAAAAACAATACTAAATTTTGGTGGAACTCGGCAATTACAATAACACAGAAACCACATAATCACATTCCTTTATAAATAATAATAGCTTACACATTATTAAAGCAGAAGTAAGTCCCAATGACGAATGATTGATGAATTGAATGACTATCCATTGTCATCTGAGCGAGTCTAAATATAAAGAGGCGTTGTTGATGGCCCTGGTGAGCTTGAGCAGCTCGGCGTGCAGGCAGGCGCGCGCCAGCTCGGCCAGTGCTGCGCCCGCGCGCGCCCCGCACTCGCCCGCGCCGCCACCCAGCGCCTCCGCCAGCCGCGCCGACACCTTGCCCGCGTCCTTTTGGTGAACGCTCTTGGGTGAGATGCGGCGCGCCTTCCTGTACAGGCCGTCCGCGGCGGCGGTCAGGTTGAGCAGCGCGGCGTCGCTCCCCCGCCGCGCATCGCCTCGCCCGCTGCGCCCCAGCATGAAGCCTAGATTACGTTCACAACCATAATGCAATGTTTCAAATAGATGTGATGCAATTACAAGAAGTGCGCCGCGTTCCGGTTATATTTACATCCCAGATCGCAGTAGCATTTAAAACAAGATTAAAATAGTATCGTTTTCTATTTTCACTTTTAACGAATAAATTAGTCTTTCTCTTTAAATCAATATATTTTAAAGGCACATTATGCTATGATTGATTTCTAAATACATTTCAGAAAATTGTCACTACAACGAGGACGTATGATGAAGTTATTACCTCCATGCGTTACACTCGCTTCGGAGCGTGAATGATGTTTTGTAAACTGTACGAAATATAGAACAAAACAGTGTAAATTGTCTAGGTATAATCTAGTATTTTCAAATTTTATGGCACTTAGGTATTTGATACCTATAAAATTGTAGGTGCTAATGAAATAGCGTGTAATGTTTTAGTTGGTGAGTTTATTCGACTGCCTGCAATAACTTTGAGTAGGATAATGAATGAAGGGGAAGCCAGTGTGCTATCAGTGAAGGAAGGTAGTAAATAAAGCGGGTCACCTCCAAATATGCAAATGATGGCGACGAAGAGCGCGATGACGGCGCAGAGCCTCTTGGTGGCGGGGTCGCTGGCCATGGCGGGCGGCGCCGAGTGTCACTGTCGCGCCGGCGGCGGGGCCGCGCTGGCTCCTGCACTTGGCTATTTTTGGACGACGCGATTTTACGTTGTCTCGCCGATTCCCCGAGCGCAATACGCGCTTTTAATTCTTTGTTTGAAATATTTAGTCTTTAGGTTTTTGCCAAGTTTCTCTAAGATATGTATGTAGTTAGTACTTTATTTTTAAACAACGTAAGAATTTGCAAATAAAATCATTAGAAGATTGTCGATATTGCTAAGAAAGAAAGTAAACTACAAAACATATGAGTAATTGATTGTGTAAGTTTATTAATAACAGTGTAAAAGCGAGTGATGAACTAGACACTCCGCTAACTTAACTAATTAAATAGGGTTTAAATGTAGGAAAAGAAATGATTGGGGAGGTAATAAAACCAAGGCGTTAAATTAACAAATATTATTACATATTAACTAGGAATTACAATCATATATTTCACATCTTAATTTGTGTCACACTTAATTAAAATAATAATTATGTAATGTTGTCTTCGATCTTTTATTTAAGATATTGTTTGTCTTTGTAATTAGACGGAAAACAAACTGATGATGTATCAGTAATCAGTTTTAAAACAGATTAGATACATGTTATATTCATATATTGATTATAATTAAACCCTATATTTATTATTTACATTTGGCACATTTAAAAGCATCAAGTTATATAATAATGAAAAAATAAATTGAGAGCACAACAAGTTTGTTAGAGTACAATTCGAGAGACAAGATTTGACAACATTAAGTAGAATATAATTATCACATCATTACTTCATAATTTTACATCTTGTTTCAAAGCCAAAATTCACAGCGACATTAATCAGTACAGCTGATAGACGTTAAACAATACATCATTGACCTGTAAGTAAGTAAAGGCGAGACATTGACTTAAACACTAGACTGCGGCTAGGCGGCCATGTTGAAGAGCACCTTGAGGTCCTCGATGGAGAGCTTGGCGTGGTTGGTGGCGCGCGCGCCGGTCAGCACGCTGTCGGCCAGCGCCAGCTTGTCCTGCTGCAGGCGGCGGATGGACTGCTCCACGGTGTCGCGGCACATGAAGCGGTACACGTGCACGTGGCGCGTCTGCCCCACGCGGTACACGCGGTCCTGCGCCTGCTGCTCCAGCTGCGGGTTCCAGTGCGGGTCCAGCAGCAGCAGGTGACTGGCGCCGCACAGGTTGAGCCCCACGCCGCCCGCAGTCAGCGAGAGCAGCATCACGCGCACCGGCGACGCGGGGTCGTTGAGCGCTCGCACCAGCGGCGGCCGCGCGCCCACCGGCACCGCCCCGCTCAGCGTCACGCAGCGCACCCCCGCGCGGCCCAGCTCGCGCTCCACCAGCGCCAGCACGCCCGTCCACTGCGACACCACCACCGCCTTCTCGCCTGCGGACATTCCCCCGCCAGCAGTCAGCACCCCGCGCTCTGCACGTGCAGGCGTCGTGAAGGTTCTCGCTTACCTTCGTTGGAGAAGACGTGCTCGTTGAGGCAGGCCATGACGGCGGCGATCTTGGAGGAGGGTCTGTCGAGCGCGAACACGGGGTTGTTGGGCGCCAGCACAGAGCGGAGCGCCTCCGCCGTCGTGCTGCCCTCCTCGCCCTCCTCCTCACCCTCACCCTCGCCCTCGCCACCTTTGCTCTGATCGCAATTGAGAATTAACCAGTCATTTAAACGTCTCCCAAATCCATGATAAAAATGATCTGTTATCGCGATCGGCAACACTCGTATAGTGAATGTAAAATGTATACTTTTCTCTTATTGCTGCTATCTTCGAGCACGAGCTTGTTGAGTTCGTCGAGCAGGTCCTGCTCCGCGGGGTCTGCGTGCAGGTCACGGAGGTCTGCGGGGTCCGGCGCGGGGTCTGCGGGGTCGTCGCGCAGCATGGCGGCGATGAGGCCGCAGTGACAGCACACTTGGCGCAGACGCAGCAGCAGCACCAGGATCTCGTGTGACTTGACCGGCTTCACGCCTGCGCGCAGATGACCGATTGAATTCATGTAATATTTCATGTTAGTTTTTATTATTCAAGTGAGGGTCGAGGTCAAAGAACAAACTAAAAATAGGAGTAAAATGTGAGCAGCGTGTTGCACCTTGCAACTTGACCATGCGGCGGTGCATGGCGTGGTATGCGCCGCGGTCGCCGAGCTGGTCGTGGCGCTGCTCGGCGCGCTGCTGCAGGAACTGCGCGAACAGCGTCTTGGAGAGCACGAGCAGCTTCTGGTAGACGTTCATCTCGTCGCGCGCCAGCGTCACGTCCAGGTCGTGCGTGTCGCGCGCGGGCAGGCAGGCGAGCTGGCCGCGCGCCTGCAGCTGCTGCTTGGTGCGCCGCAGCATGATGCAACGCATGATCGTGCTCAGCCGCTCCTGCCCGCCCAGGCTCTTGTTGTCGATCCACTTCTTCCACATCTGCGAGACGAGTCACCATGTACAACGGGAGCGGGAGGTGCGGGAGGTGCGGGAGAAGCAGGCGCGAGGTCGAGGCGGGGCAGCACCTGGAGGTCGTCGAAGGGCGAGCAGCCGAGGTAGCGCAGCAGGGCGAAGAGGTCGAGGTCCTTGTTGTGCAGCGGGGTGCCGGTGAGCGCCCAGCGGCGGCGAGCACGGAGCCTGGCGGGCAGCACGGCGCCCGCGGTCGCGCTCTTGTGGTTGCGTACAACGTGCGCCTCGTCCAGGATGCAGCGCCGCCATTGCACGCGCATCAGCGCCCCGTTCTGACACACACAGAGGCACTCTGTTACAAACACCGTGTCTACGTGTGGTGTGTGTGTATGTGTGGGGAGGGAGGGGGGGCACCTTCTCGGCCTCGCGCAGCAGTATATTGTATGTGGTGATGACGAGGTCGTGGTGCGCGATGCGGTGCGGCTGCGTGGCGCGCGCGGTGCCGTGGTGCATGCAGACGCTGAGGCGGTGCGGCCGACAGTGGCGGGTCGTCTCCTCCGCCCACTGCTGCACCAGCGACGCCGGGCACACCACCAGCGTGCCGCCCCGCACCACTGCACCCGTAACACAACTTCACATGATTGTCTTTTACAAAAACAAAATCTAAAAAACGATAACGAGTAAGTTATATTCCACAGTTAGCTTCTCTAAAACGAGACGATTTATGTTAGCGCCATGAGCCGGCGCTAGAGCTATGCTCGTCAACAGTTGTCGAGACGCAGTGCTAGTACAGTAGTGTGAGGCAGACGCAGAAGACTCACGCTGCTTGCCGCCGCGGCCGGCGTCATCGCTGTCGTCGTCCTCATCATCGGTCGCCTCCTTGTCGCTGGCCACCAGCGAGATCATCGTGATGGTCTTGCCCAGCCCCATGTCGTCCGCTGCAAAGAGACACATTGTAGTGTTGTAGTACACACGAGTAGTGTTGTGGGGGGTGTGGGGGTGATGCGAGGCAGACAGACCGAGTATGCCGCCTGCGGGGCGCTGCGTCTCGCGCCAGCGCAGCCAGGTGAGCGCGTGCAGCTGGTGCGGCATGAGCTGTGTGGCGAGCGGGGGGTGCGGGGGGTGTGGGGGTGATGCGAGGCAGACAGACCGAGTATGCCGCCTGCGGGGCGCTGCGTCTCGCGCCAGCGCAGCCAGGTGAGCGCGTGCAGCTGGTGCGGCATGAGCTGTGTGGCGAGCGGGGGGTGTGGGGGGTGTGGGGGTGATGCGAGGCAGACAGACCGAGTATGCCGCCTGCGGGGCGCTGCGTCTCGCGCCAGCGCAGCCAGGTGAGCGCGTGCAGCTGGTGCGGCATGAGCTGGGTGGCGAGCGGGGGGTGTGGGGGGTGTGGGGGTGATGCGAGGCAGACAGACCGAGTATGCCGCCTGCGGGGCGCTGCGTCTCGCGCCAGCGCAGCCAGGTGAGCGCGTGCAGCTGGTGCGGCATGAGCTGGGTGGCGAGCGGGGGGTGCGGGGGGTGTGGGGGTGATGCGAGGCAGACAGACCGAGTATGCCGCCTGCGGGGCGCTGCGTCTCGCGCCAGCGCAGCCAGGTGAGCGCGTGCAGCTGGTGCGGCATGAGCTGGGTGGCGAGCGGGGGGTGTGGGGGGTGTGGGGGTGATGCGAGGCAGACAGACCGAGTATGCCGCCTGCGGGGCGCTGCGTCTCGCGCCAGCGCAGCCAGGTGAGCGCGTGCAGCTGGTGCGGCATGAGCTGGGTGGCGAGCGGGGGGTGTGGGGGGTGTGGGGGTGATGCGAGGCAGACAGACCGAGTATGCCGCCTGCGGGGCGCTGCGTCTCGCGCCAGCGCAGCCAGGTGAGCGCGTGCAGCTGGTGCGGCATGAGCTGTGTGGCGAGCGGGGGGTGCGGGGGGTGTGGGGGTGATGCGAGGCAGACAGACCGAGTATGCCGCCTGCGGGGCGCTGCGTCTCGCGCCAGCGCAGCCAGGTGAGCGCGTGCAGCTGGTGCGGCATGAGCTGGGTGGCGAGCGGGGGGTGTGGGGGGTGTGGGGGTGATGCGAGGCAGACAGACCGAGTATGCCGCCTGCGGGGCGCTGCGTCTCGCGCCAGCGCAGCCAGGTGAGCGCGTGCAGCTGGTGCGGCATGAGCTGGGTGGCGAGCGGGGGGTGTGGGGGGTGTGGGGGTGATGCGAGGCAGACAGACCGAGTATGCCGCCTGCGGGGCGCTGCGTCTCGCGCCAGCGCAGCCAGGTGAGCGCGTGCAGCTGGTGCGGCATGAGCTGTGTGGCGAGCGGGGGGTGTGAGGGGTGTGGGGGTGATGCGAGGCAGACAGACCGAGTATGCCGCCTGCGGGGCGCTGCGTCTCGCGCCAGCGCAGCCAGGTGAGCGCGTGCAGCTGGTGCGGCATGAGCTGTGTGGCGAGCGGGGGGTGCGGGGGGTGTGGGGGTGATGCGAGGCAGACAGACCGAGTATGCCGCCTGCGGGGCGCTGCGTCTCGCGCCAGCGCAGCCAGGTGAGCGCGTGCAGCTGGTGCGGCATGAGCTGGGTGGCGAGCGGGGGGTGTGGGGGGTGTGGGGGTGATGCGAGGCAGACAGACCGAGTATGCCGCCTGCGGGGCGCTGCGTCTCGCGCCAGCGCAGCCAGGTGAGCGCGTGCAGCTGGTGCGGCATGAGCTGTGTGGCGAGCGGGGGGTGTGAGGGGTGTGGGGGTGATGCGAGGCAGACAGACCGAGTATGCCGCCTGCGGGGCGCTGCGTCTCGCGCCAGCGCAGCCAGGTGAGCGCGTGCAGCTGGTGCGGCATGAGCTGTGTGGCGAGCGGGGGGTGTGGGGGTGATGCGAGGCAGACAGACCGAGTATGCCGCCTGCGGGGCGCTGCGTCTCGCGCCAGCGCAGCCAGGTGAGCGCGTGCAGCTGGTGCGGCATGAGCTGGGTGGCGAGCGGGGGGTGTGAGGGGTGTGGGGGTGATGCGAGGCAGACAGACCGAGTATGCCGCCTGCGGGGCGCTGCGTCTCGCGCCAGCGCAGCCAGGTGAGCGCGTGCAGCTGGTGCGGCATGAGCTGTGTGGCGAGCGGGGGGTGTGGGGGGGGTGGGGGTGATGCGAGGCAGACAGACCGAGTATGCCGCCTGCGGGGCGCTGCGTCTCGCGCCAGCGCAGCCAGGTGAGCGCGTGCAGCTGGTGCGGCATGAGCTGGGTGGCGAGCGGGGGGTGTGGGGGGTGTGGGGGTGATGCGAGGCAGACAGACCGAGTATGCCGCCTGCGGGGCGCTGCGTCTCGCGCCAGCGCAGCCAGGTGAGCGCGTGCAGCTGGTGCGGCATGAGCTGTGTGGCGAGCGGGGGGTGTGGGGGTGATGCGAGGCAGACAGACCGAGTATGCCGCCTGCGGGGCGCTGCGTCTCGCGCCAGCGCAGCCAGGTGAGCGCGTGCAGCTGGTGCGGCATGAGCTGGGTGGCGAGCGGGGGGTGTGGGGGGTGTGGGGGTGATGCGAGGCAGACAGACCGAGTATGCCGCCTGCGGGGCGCTGCGTCTCGCGCCAGCGCAGCCAGGTGAGCGCGTGCAGCTGGTGCGGCATGAGCTGTGTGGCGAGCGGGGGGTGTGGGGGGTGTGGGGGTGATGCGAGGCAGACAGACCGAGTATGCCGCCTGCGGGGCGCTGCGTCTCGCGCCAGCGCAGCCAGGTGAGCGCGTGCAGCTGGTGCGGCATGAGCTGGGTGGCGAGCGGGGGGTGCGGGGGGTGTGGGGGTGATGCGAGGCAGACAGACCGAGTATGCCGCCTGCGGGGCGCTGCGTCTCGCGCCAGCGCAGCCAGGTGAGCGCGTGCAGCTGGTGCGGCATGAGCTGTGTGGCGAGCGGGGGGTGTGGGGGTGATGCGAGGCAGACAGACCGAGTATGCCGCCTGCGGGGCGCTGCGTCTCGCGCCAGCGCAGCCAGGTGAGCGCGTGCAGCTGGTGCGGCATGAGCTGGGTGGCGAGCGGGGGGTGTGGGGGGTGTGGGGGTGATGCGAGGCAGACAGACCGAGTATGCCGCCTGCGGGGCGCTGCGTCTCGCGCCAGCGCAGCCAGGTGAGCGCGTGCAGCTGGTGCGGCATGAGCTGGGTGGCGAGCGGGGGGTGTGGGGGTGATGCGAGGCAGACAGACCGAGTATGCCGCCTGCGGGGCGCTGCGTCTCGCGCCAGCGCAGCCAGGTGAGCGCGTGCAGCTGGTGCGGCATGAGCTGTGTGGCGAGCGGGGGGTGTGGGGGTGATGCGAGGCAGACAGACCGAGTATGCCGCCTGCGGGGCGCTGCGTCTCGCGCCAGCGCAGCCATTGAGCGCGTGCAGCTGGTGCGGCATGAGCTGTGTGGCGAGCGGGGGGTGTGAGGGGTGTGGGGGTGATGCGAGGCAGACAGACCGAGTATGCCGCCTGCGGGGCGCTGCGTCTCGCGCCAGCGCAGCCAGGTGAGCGCGTGCAGCTGGTGCGGCATGAGCTGTGTGGCGAGCGGGGGGTGTGAGGGGTGTGGGGGTGATGCGAGGCAGACAGACCGAGTATGCCGCCTGCGGGGCGCTGCGTCTCGCGCCAGCGCAGCCAGGTGAGCGCGTGCAGCTGGTGCGGCATGAGCTGTGTGGCGAGCGGGGGGTGTGAGGGGTGTGGGGGTGATGCGAGGCAGACAGACCGAGTATGCCGCCTGCGGGGCGCTGCGTCTCGCGCCAGCGCAGCCAGGTGAGCGCGTGCAGCTGGTGCGGCATGAGCTGTGTGGCGAGCGGGGGGTGTGAGGGGTGTGGGGGTGATGCGAGGCAGACAGACCGAGTATGCCGCCTGCGGGGCGCTGCGTCTCGCGCCAGCGCAGCCAGGTGAGCGCGTGCAGCTGGTGCGGCATGAGCTGTGTGGCGAGCGGGGGGTGTGGGGGTGATGCGAGGCAGACAGACCGAGTATGCCGCCTGCGGGGCGCTGCGTCTCGCGCCAGCGCAGCCAGGTGAGCGCGTGCAGCTGGTGCGGCATGAGCTGTGTGGCGAGCGGGGGGTGTGGGGGTGATGCGAGGCAGACAGACCGAGTATGCCGCCTGCGGGGCGCTGCGTCTCGCGCCAGCGCAGCCAGGTGAGCGCGTGCAGCTGGTGCGGCATGAGCTGGGTGGCGAGGGCGGCGGGCGCGGTCGCCAGCTCGTGCTCGGGCGGGCGGGAGGCGAGCGCCTCGTGCAGGTCGCGCAGTCGCTCCAGGATCAGGTTGCGCTCCGCCATGTGCGTCGACATAGCTGACATGTGACAGAGAGAGAGAGCGCGTGACAAACGACTTGTATTTCCATGTGCCTATTAATTTATTTGAATCATAAGAAAGCAGTACTCACCTTGTTTGCCAAACATCCTCGGCTGCACGGCCTCGCTGGCTTTCTTGATGTCGTCCCAGGAGAGACCCTTATCCTCGGCGCCGAAGCCGTCCTTGGCAATATCTTCAGCTGTAGGTTCATCTGCAAATAGCGTAAAAAATATAAGCTTTGTCGATTCTCCATGGGGCAGTGTACGTGTGAGGGTGACACAGACCGGGCTCGATCAGCATGTTGGCGACCTTGTCCCCCTGCAGACGCACGGCGTGCTCCAGAGCAGTCAGCCGCTCGATGAGTCTCACTCCGCCGTCAGGTAACGTGCCCACGTCCATGTTCTCCAGGAGGTTCTGCACGTGAACAACACATCACATTTATTATATCCAGTATCCATAAAAAAAACAATAAATTGTACTTAAAAACGATTCGATCGTTATCGGATCTGACAGATGCACGAGGTAGACTGGTGGTGAGTGTGCACTGACCCTGACGTTGTGCAGGTCCTCCTGCAGGCCGGTCAGCTTCTGCAGCTCGTTCTCGCGCACGTGCTTCTTCACGTACACCACCTGGTTTGGGTAGCTGGGGGGGAGGAGGTACTGCCGCATGTCTCCGCCCACCTTCTCGCTCTTACTCTCCAACTTCTCACTCCTCTTACTCGGAGATTTTTTTACCTTCGGGGATTTCTTCTCCTCTTTTACCTTGAGTTATAATAAATCCAAAATTACTTATATCTTAATTGATTAAACTGCTAAACTATCTTCGTTCTCAGTTACCGTTCAGTTATGTCAAACTATTCCTGATTGTATATTTATATTTTTAAAATTAACTAATAACCGCATTCTTTTACATAATACAATTGAAAAGGCGCTGGTATTTTCGTTTCATATTGGAAATTTTGTACCATACTGTAAACGTAAATTAAAAAGAAATAAGACGATGTCAGGCTATTTCAGTGACTTGGTCGCAAAAATCTGTTTGATTTGAAAAATTTCCGACTAGAAAATCGTAATGTTTTAACAATTGTAAACTATTCTGCATGGATTTAATTAAGACAAAGACAAAATAATAACTGAAATTTTAAAAAGCAGACAAAAAAGCGGTTACCTGTTTAGGCATTATCACTTTTGTAGACATCACAAACTATATACAATCGTTTTTTTTAAATTCAATATATTTATGACAATCGAAACAATATTTGCACAAATAATTGTAATAAATCAGTTTATAAACATTCAAAATAATGAATTAGCGGCCCGCCGCGTACACTGCCGTGTGTGTGACAACTCCTTACATACTACAGACATTTACCCACATCGATATTACATATTCATAAAATAATATGGGGTAGACTGAAACTAAAACGTTACGTTTCGATATTTATAATAGTTAATAGCATATTGCAGAATTAACTTTATCAACTATAAAAAACAGACTAAAATAACATATTTGAAAAATAAAAAATTTAATTAAAAATATAAAAGATGAAAATGAAACAAAATACAATAAAGCTAAGATATTAAAAATACTTTTTTTATTAGTCGTATGCTTTTTAAGAAGAACAGCAAAAAGGTCACAGAGTTTTGTGTGAGTCGTGACCGTAAGGAGTAAGTAAACGACTGGTAAAGGTAAATACTGACCGGCTCTTCGTCGTCGCTGCTGAGCGCGATGATCTCGGGCTCGCGGTCGATGATGGTGACATCGTCGTTGATGACATTCTCCTTGTAGCCGCTGTTGTCACGCTGTATGCTGTTCAACACTTTGTTCCTGAGAGAAGCGCGTTTGCTGCCAGTGAGGTCGTACACTTCCACTTCGTTGTGCGTCAAATCACATATCTCGTTCTCGATTTTACTTTTACGTTTGGATTTGTCTTTAAATGACTCGTTAAATTCATTGGTGACATCTTTCAGTGGACTGGTGAAAGGGGAACAAATTAGCCTAGAATTATCTTTGTCTTCTTCCGCCTCGTTTGCTTTTTCAGGCGACATCCGAAGAGAGGCGCCGAAGTCAGGTAGCTCCTCCAAGCTGTTAGAGGAGCCTGGACGCGAAGAATTCTACGTACAAAAATAAAACTTAACATTGCAAATAATGAGAAGCACTCCAAATTATGAATTTTTGATGAACTCGTAATTACCCAATAACAATACTTACATCGTCGGACTGTATGTAGTCGGATTCGTCACTGGCCGTCTCCTTTGGCACGAAACCCATGATACTCATCCGCGTGGCGCGGGACATCACCATGTGATCATCATATTCATCACTCTCTACTTCACCACTTTTATTTTCAACCGTAGAGTTGATGGAATCTTTTGTAATTTCTTTATCGTCACCATCATCTTCGTAATTACTTGTTCTTTTCTTACTACTTTCTTCTTTGTCATTATTAACTTCATCAAGAAGGTTATCAAGAGGGTGCACTTTTTGGCAATCATTTTCGTCTTCACTACTTTCTATATACTTTTCATTTGTGTCACTTAGATGACTAACATCAGTGTTGTCATGATTGTCAGTTATAGCATTAGCTAAAACATTATCATTCACCTTGAGAGGTGTTTGCTGCAGACAGGCGTGCTTTTTGTTCTTGTTTTGTTCTATGACAATGGAGTTGTCCGTGTCAGAGTCTAGGATCATAATACGTTTCCTGTTCCTCCGACCGATAAAAGAATCCGAAGACCTGCGCGGTGTTTTTGGGTTGGGGCGTGGTCGTGGCACGATTTCAGGAGACATTTCTGTTCGTTAAAATTAAATGAAGTGAATTAAAACGAAATAATATTATAATATTTGTTCCATAGTTAAAAAAATAATTTGTAAGGTTTTGTCAATAGTATGAGTTAGTACTAAGAGTTCGATTTTCCGCAACACCACTGCTAGAGCATATTCTGCTTGTTAGCAGGATATGGACTACTCCAGCCAGCTTAACTCTCCAAGGAATATCAACAACCCCTTGATGTTGCCAGTGATTTCTGGGAGTAATCTCAGTGAAGCAAGATGTTTGAACAGTATGAGTTTTGAACAACAATTATACCTAGAATTCTATTAGTAGAAATTAAAAAAAAATCTATAATAGAAAATGTAGAAGATGAACAAATTGAGAAATGGATATTGCAACTTGCTTCTCTCTATTCTGGAACGGCACCTAAGGACATACGTTTTACTAAACAGTTTTATTTACCTTCATCAGAAGAACTATCTTCACATTTTCTTGATGTGCTGGTGGAACTCATTAAGCTTTCTCTTCTTGTTTCTAAAAGCAGACAGTAGTATTGGTGGTTTTACGTAATGCTTTACTTTATAATTAAGTGCAATTTGGGTTCATCTCATAATAGCTTTTGTCCACAATATTTCCCACATTGAGTCAAAAAATCTGTCTATATTATATATATCTTATTAATTATAAAGAGGAAAGATTTGATTGTGTGTTTGTTTGCATTGAATAGGCTCACTGTTGGGAAGCTATGCTATCCCTTGGTGAAATAGGATATAATTATTGTTTTTTTTTTTGTATTCGGTCTCATAGTATTTTATTTGTTAGATACAAAAAACCAATGTGATCTAGAAGTGAGTGGTGTGTCAGGACCTCGCCAAATGGATTTCCATGGTGTCTGCCTACCCCTCTGGGTTAGAAGAGTGTGTAATGTTGTAGTGATAGATATAACACCTATGAGGTAGAGGTTCTATCTTCTCAGGCATGACCTCAGAATTATAGAGAGTTGCAATACGTAATATTTATCAGGCATACATTCCATAACTAGTGGAATAATTGTTATTAAACTTATGAACATAACATAAAATAAAAATTTGTATACTAACCATCTTCACTGCTTGATATAACGGTGGGGGCGGCATCGCTTTTATTGTTGGTTGAAGAGTACTTTTTAGCATTATCATCTTCATCAGTGGCATCTACAAGAAAAGACATGTTATTGAATGACCTCAACATTACTGATAAGCCTGATAAGAAACAAAAAAAATTCTTACCTTCGGACGCCGATTCCTCAGACTCTGAAATGAAAACAGTCTGATTCTTAAAACCTTGTTTCTTTTTAGTAGTAAACGATTGATCTCCGACAAAACTATCGTCAATAACTTCTGTTTCAGAGTCGCCTTCTACTTTTGTAGAATCGCGATATTCAAAAAATGTACTTTCCATATTTGATTTAAAACGAATATAAGTTATACATTATAATCGAACTTTGTTTTTAGTTACAAAATTTCAAAACAATTCAAAAAATATTGTCGTTACGGCAAAAAGTCAAACTTGTCAAACATGTGATGTGGTGTTGCCTTCCATTAAGTAGGTGGTTGCCATTGCTATCTTTTCTTTTTCGGTTACTTTTTTTTTATCAAGGTGGAAATCTTCAAGAAGATACCCTGCCTTTTCGGGACAAAGACAGGGTTATGTGAGATTTCTACTCACTAAAACCCCTCGGTCGCCATTCTCAAGTACAACTGCGAGGGACCCGAGATCTCCAATGGAACGCACCGGGATTCGGACCTTAACAAAAATATTTATTACTAATACTAGCTGTCGCCCGCGACACCGTCCAGGCGGAATTAAAAAAACATAATAGGTAGCCTATGTATTCTACATCTATACTAAATTTCATCAAGATCTGTTCTGGAGATACCTTCAAACAAACATCCATCCATGCATCTAAACATTCGCATTTATAATATTGGTAAGAGTATTTATAATTTTTATATTATTATTGAATAATTCCTGTGATGAAACAGGAATTTTACCAAATCGTTGGCCATCCCGCCAACCAAATTCATCGTGTGCAGGCTCCGGGAACTTCAGAACGCACCGGTGTCTACACCGGTACACACTACACTTGCTTTACAGGCGATCATCGGAAATAATTGGAAAATAAAGGATAAAAGTCCTCGCACATATTCAGCATAGAATAAATTATTTATTTCTATTTTCTCACACAAAGATGACCCACAGCACAAAGTTAAAAATACAATAAGGCAAAAATTGTAGCATATTTGTTTATTACATAAACTTAAAATACAAGAATGAATGTTTAGGCGTAGTAGCTGAGATTGGCCTTCTTCTTTGCCTGCACTTCGAGGATAGCGTCCATGAAGTCCTCGTGTGTGACGGCGGAGGCGGAGCGGCGCAGGGCGATCATACCCGCCTCCACGCACACCGCCTTGCACTGCGCGCCGTTGAAGTCGTCCGTGGAGCGAGACAGCTCCTCGAAGTTCACATCTGGGCTCACATTCATTTTGCTGGAAAATATCAAGAGCATCAGTCACAAGTTGGTGCTCTTACGATTAAAATTACATAAATAAAAAATGAATTAAAGATCACATCAAATCCAATAAATTAAAGAGTTTGAAAGTAGAATGTGCTTTCTTAATACAAAAATTTAAAAACCGTAGTCTACTGTAGATAGTCTTTTTGATTTACCGTGAATGAATCTGCATAATTCTTGCTCTGGCCTCTTCATTGGGATGTGGGAATTCTATCTTCCTGTCCAGACGACCAGATCTGAGCAGGGCAGGATCTAGGATATCCACTCTGTTTGTAGCAGCTATAACCTGCAAAGAGGAAAAAATTAATTTTATTAAAGTCTTTATTTGTAAAAATTAGTTGTAAAATGGAATGATACTAGGTTTTTTCTATTAGACAATTTTGTTAAATAATCACTATTTATTTCAATCTCAACCTGGTCACATACAAAAGGTGATGTTTTTGTCATTTTTACATTAAATATTAACAGACCTTAATATCCGCTGTGGAGCTAAAACCATCAAGTTGGTTAAGTAGTTCCAACATGGTTCGTTGAACTTCACGATCTCCAGCCTTTTCTGAATCAAACCGCTTTGTACCAATGGCATCTAGTTCATCAATGAAGATGATGGCTGGTGCTTTTTCTTTAGCAAGAGCAAATGCATCACGGACCAGCTTAGCTCCATCACCTGTGATATTAGATATGACAATGAATGATAACAATCTCCAAACCTAGTTGTTTCTTACTTTGTACAAAAAAAAAAACTATTATGAGTAACAATGTTATCTTACCAATAAACATCTGCACAAGCTGTGGGCCAGCAAGTTTGAGGAAGGTAGACTTGGTTTGTGCGGCACAGGCACGAGCCAACAGCGTCTTGCCAGTTCCTGGCGGGCCATACAGCAGCACTCCTTTCGGCGGGTGGATGCCTAAGTTGACAAACTTCTCCTTGTGTGTCATCGGCAATACTACAGCCTCAATAAGTTCCTGGAAAAGGAATAGTTATCATTTGTTTTCTATGAAAACTTAAGTGCAGCATTTAATTTTTGCCGACAACATAAATATTTATGTTATAAAACTTAGCGCTTTACTGACCTGGATTTGTTTATCAAGACCTCCAATATCAGAGTACTGTTCTGTTGGCCTTTCATCTACCTCCATGGCCTTCACCCTGGCGTCGTACTCGGCCGGCAGTGTCTCCAAAATCAAGTAGGAATCTTTGTTTACACCAACCAAATCACCAGGCTTAAGCTTTTCAGCATCAACTAAGCCAATTACTGGTAAGAAATATGTCTGTCTGGTAGATGTTTTGATGACTGCGCATTTTCCTTTTCTCTGAGAGTCTAAGTCAACGACTGCACCGTCTTCTTCTTCCTCTTGAGGGTCTACATCGAGGAGTTCTATAACGTTAGAAACTAAATAAGGTAGGGTTTTGTTTACTTTTATCTTCTCAGTGTTTTCTTTGATTTTATCATTCTGTGCTTGCAATTCGTGTGTGATTCTCATCACCTCGCTCTTCATGATCTTTATTTCATTGTCCAAAAGCCTGGAACGTCCAATTATTTCGTCTGTCGGCATACGCAGTACTTCATCGCTCAGCGCTTCTTCACCATCCTCCCAAATTGATTTATCTTCAAGTGTCGTGGCCATTATTATTTTTGTAATTTAACACTCACTACAAGTACAGATTTAACGTTTTAGTGAAACAGAAATTGAGAGATCAAACTTTTCTTGCTTACAAATCTGAAATCTGAATTGTCATTCATCTGGTTTGGTGTTTCTATTATAAAAAAATTTAATCCGAACTTGATTCGTTTGTATTTTTTATATTCATTTAAATGTTATGTGAAAGTTTATTTCACCTATTTGTTTGCGAAATAATTTCACCAATAAAAATTGACCAAAAAATAATTTTACGAATCTGAAAATAGTGATTTTTGTTGGAGCTTTGTACCATAAAACTTTTTTTATTTCGATTCTTGACGTCTGACACTGACATCTGGTTTCAACTGTTTCCATTTGGCACATTTGTGTTTTGTGCTACCTATTTTTCACGCATTTTGAGATATTTTGTCCATAATCGTTGTTTGATTTAACGTAAATAATTATAATAACCATGGCCTTATCAATGTTTCTTCGTGCTCCAGGTACTATAGTTAGAAATCCATTAAGAATGTTTTAAAATTCACATTACATAATAGTTGTTTTGATGTACTATTTAGCTTTTAATTGCTATTATTTTGTAGATTTAAAAGATCTGTGAAAAACTATTTTAAAAACAGATCATTTCGAAAACCGTCAGGTCTTAGTTATTTAAAGTAGCAAATATAATGGGGAAACTGAGTTTTGGTTTCCCCAAGTCTAAATAAATTTAATTAACTGGTTGATTTAAGTTTCCTCGTCTAAAATTAATGTTTAAGGATATGAATATAAGCACGAGAAAGAAACTATCTTAATTTTAGGTAGCATATTATATAAATGTTTATTTTCTTAGATAATGCAGATTTCAGTTTCTATGACTATGATTCCCTTCTATGTAATTCTGATTTAACTTTGTTAAAGAACATTAGGTTTATGCGTAATAATATATTTTTTATAATTTCCAGTTTGCACAAACCAGGCCTTCAGCAAACAGATAATGCGGCTAGCAACATTCTCAGCAACAAATGGATCCTCATTGACTGCACCAACACTTCCCAGTGTTGTCCCTCTCAAGAACATTGTAGGCAAATCAGAAATTACACCAATAACTAATTCGGTATAAATAAATTTCATATTTCTTTCATTATATATTATGCTGATGTTTAAATTTATTCAGTGTATTAAACAATATGTTTTTTTTAGGTTCGTTCATTTCGTACATCAGCAGTGCGCATGTCCGACGAGAAGCCCCACGACCATTCCAAGCTGTGGGTGATAGAGAAGGGTGTCAGTGCTCTGCTGGTGCCTCTCATCCCACTCGGCCTCCTTGTTCCCAACAAGCTGTTTGACTCTATTCTTGCCATTCTCATCACAGCTCATAGCTTTTGGTAAGTTTTCCATTATTTTGTTATTTCCCTTGAGATTACACCTATTGAACCTTCAACCTCCAACTTCCACATTAATTCCTTATTCTATCCTATCCTGTGGCCTCACCAGGGGCATGGAGGCCTTGGTGGTGGAGTACGTGAGGGTCCTTCTTTTTGGTCCTCAAATCCCGAAAATAGCAATGGGTGTTGTGTACTTCTTCACGGCACTATTGCTGGGTGGTCTTTTCTTCTTGAACCTGAACGACATCGGCATGTGTCGCGCCTTCTGGAGGATTTGGCGAAACATGAAGAAACCCAGAGAGGTTATTTAAGAATTCAATAGCATTAAAAGATTTGGAAATGTACTTTATTTAAAATGTTGAATATGAAGTAATTATTTCTTTCGGTCGTTAAAAATAAATTACGCCTAATGGTGTGGGTTGAATGTAGATGTAAAAAGTAAAATATGGTATTGTACAATTTGTGTAGATAAAATTTTCCTTCATACATTCAGTGCCGTTGTGATTTTAACAAAATAGACCCGCATCTGGTTTTGGAGTTGATGTAGCATTGAATGTGTTAATCAGGCTTGTAAATGTCACAGGGGTTTAGAGGCGATCGCTGTTGACTACGTGCGCGCCAGTATATTCGGCCCAGTTATACCCAAAATTGCCATCGGCCTGGTGTACCTGCTGTCCATTGCGACCTTGGGCGGCCTCTTCTACGTCATCAGTCACGACGTCGGCATCGCCAACACCGTCCGCCAGCTCTGGTCCGTCAAGTCAAACTCACACAATGCGTGAAAGTCTTAACAACAAACTTAGATGTTGGCAATA